>NC_057801.1:460492697-460796703 GCF_018294505.1 Triticum aestivum
GACCCAAATAAAAATTGCTCCAAAAAGGTCCAACGAAATGCTCATGTTGCTCTCTGAAAATATTGGATAGAGATAAAAATCAAACCAATATTTTTAAGAGCTCATAAGTATTTATTTTGGGCATTTGGAATTAATGCAGTAATTATTTGCTTTGGATATATATTGTTATATATGTAAAATATTGTCCAAAAATTATGCCAGTTGTTGAGGAGCTCTGGAATAATGCCACTAGCCCCTACAAAAATTGGAATAAGAAAATAAATGGTTTAGTATTTTATTAAACCAAACAAATTTTAGAAAAATAGAAAAAGAAAACAAAAGGGAGAAGAAACTACCTGGATTTACCTGCAGCCTGGCACTGTGCGGCATGGCCTGGCCCAGCAGGCCGGCCCAGCCCACCACCACCATCGTCCTCCTGGCGCCAGTCAGCCAGGCGTGTGCCTGACGCGCGCGCACGGGCAGAGCGCCACGCCACCAGCTCGTCTGCCTGCCTCCCCTGCCAGCGCAACGCCATGATGCCTCTTCTCGGTGCCGCCCCAATCCCCCTGGCCTCACTCCCTCTCTCCCGTGCCTCTCCCCTCCTCTGGCTCCCTCTCCCTCTCTTCACCGACCGCACCGGAGAGCGCTGCTGCTCGCCGTCATGGCCACCGGCCACCCCTCGGCCTGCCGCTGCGCCCAGAAGCACCGCCGCATCTTCCTCGTCCTCTCCACCGAGCTACATGACGACGGAGGCCCTGCTTCTCCGCCACCATCATCGTCTTCAACCTCCCGACGCCGGAGATCGCCACCGACATGCCGTCGTCTCCAAGCCATCCCCGAGCATGCTGAGATCACTGAAGGCCTCGGCGTGAGCTCCTCTACCGAACCCCTCTTCTCCACCTCATTTGCACTCCGTAGCTCCATCCCCCTTCACGGCCGTAGCTCCTCGCCGCCGTCCATGTTGCCGCCGTCGCCCTGGCCACCGCAGCCTGCAACCGAGCGCGTCACCGTGCTCCTGGTGACGCCAGGAGGCCGTAGAGCCTCTCCGCTCACTCCCCCGTGCCCCGCAGCACCCGCGCGCACTTGGCCGAACTCCGGCCGCCGCCCCAAGCTTCCCTCCGGCGAGCTCTGGCGCCCCCGCAGCCTCCAACCTGCTCCCCTGGACGCGGACGACGACGGGCTACGCCCCGGTGGTCTCCGCGCGCCCAGCCGCCGCTCGTAGCGCAAGTCCGGCGAGTCGCCGCCGCGTTGTTGGTCGCCGCCGGCCAAAACTCCGGCGGGCTGACGTGGTTGCTTAGTTAGGTGCTAATCATCGCCTAATTAACCCCCTAACACTGACACTGGGCCCCAGCGCCATTAATCCTTTTTAGTTAGGTTTGTAGTTAGGATTAATTAACTCTGTTAATTAACCATGACACTGATGTGTGGACCCCACAGGTCAGGTTTGACCCGGTCAGCCACGGTTGACTCGCTGACGTCATGCCTCTGTAATGCTGACGCAATTATTCATTTTCTGGTATTAAATAACTCGGAAAATTCCAGAAAATGATTCAAACTTCAAAAAATCAAAGAAATTCAACCGTAGCTCAGATTGACATAATTTATATATGAAAAATTATCAGAAAAATGCAATCTTTCCATCTGTACTAGTTTCATGCATGACAAACCAACTTATACATGTTGTATAAGTGAAAACATGTAAATGGCATTTATAAGAGCTTAATTTGGAGTTGCATTTGAACTCTTGGTTCAAATGAACTTCAACCAAATGATTGCTAGATGCATTAGCACAAAGCACATCACATCTTGATGCCATGTCCATGCATCATATTGTTGCATATGCTTGTGTTTTGATTGTCGACACCGTTCCTTCTCGATAGGTCCTGCTCCGGTGAGTGTTCCAGAGTACCTGTCTGAGGAGCAGTGCCTTCCTTGTTGATCAACTAGGCAAGCAAACCCCCTTGTTCATTCTGATACAATCCTACTCTCTCGCTCCTGCTCTCAGTTATTTCATTAGGACAACAACGGTTCATCTGCTACTTTGTGCTGCGGTAGTTGAACCCATTCCTCTGCATGACCTGTCATTGCCACAGTAAATAGTTGAAACTCACTAGCTTGTCTAGGAGTTGATTGAGCCATGTTGTGTTCCTACCATGCTATGCCTGCTATTGCTTAGAGTTGTGTTAGGTCTGATTCATTGAGAATGAATTGGAGTGTTACGATATGTTTTGATGCTGAGAGTGAAGTGTGTGAACACGATTTGGTAAAGGTAGCGGTGAGAGGCCATGTAGGAGTACATGGTGGGTTGTCTCACTGGAACCGTCCTTAAGCACTGATTTCTATGTATGTTGTCCAATGACTCGATACTACCACACATTGGGATCCTTAATTGACTCTCTCGACTTATTAACCGACTTGATCTTTGTCCAGGAGTTGCAACTAGTTTCTGGTGTTTGTAGGTACTGCTATTTTTCTACCAAGTGGCACCCGGCAGGGTGGGCTTGGGACAGACTAGGCACACATGGCCTGGTGTACCGAGTGGCACCTGGATGGTGGGCTTGGGAACCCTGCACACATCGTTTGGGGCCGTGAGCGACACCCCGGCCGGATCCCCTTGCGGATGGAACCCGAATAGGCGATAAACCTGGGCTAGAGTCTTGTGTGGTTAGTCAGGTCGTGGCCGACGCCCTCGCCAGGCTTCCTCTTGAAGGTTGCCGAGATACATGACGTGTACATGGCGGTAAGTGGCGAGAGCGTGTGTGAAGAAGTACACCCCTGTAGTGTTAAAATGATCTATTTGAATAGCCGGGTCCGCGGTTATGGACTTCTTGGATGCTTACATGGTACATAGACAACTTGAAGTGGATACTCTAAAATGCTCAAGACAAGTGTGAGTGCTATGGATGGCTTTCCCGTAGGGAGACGGGGATGAATCCATAGTAGTGTATTGTGTGGTGATTAGTGGACTCATGTGCGTCATATCACCTCAAAGAAGTTTCTCGTAGTCGTAGAACAGGATAGCCACTGAGTCAAAGCTGGCTTGCTGCAACTAAACCCCACATTACCCTCTTGATACAAATGCATGTATGATAGGATCTGATGTAAGTCTTGCTGAGTACCTTTGTACTCATGTTGCTTTATTTATGTTTTTGCAGCAGAGACTTCGGTCTTACTAGTGTTCCCGTGGACTTCGACAAGTAGCTTGTACCTCAGCTACGATCTTGATAGGATGTTGTAGATAGTCAGGCTTTTCAGCCTTTTTCATTTGTAGATGTCTGTACTCAGACATGTAATGCCTCCGCTTGTTGCTTGTCTGCTCTGAATGTTGGGTCATGTGACCTCTGTTTGTAATAAATGCTATGATGGCTCTTCTGAGCCTTTATCTATATGAGTTGTTGAGTTATGTTGTGATGCCATGTTGTACAACACATACTTGCATGTTATGCGTACGTGTAATGTGTATTGCCATGTGTGGGGTCTGACTATCTAGTTGTTTATCCTTAGTAGCCTCTCTTACCGGGAAATGTCTCCTAGTGCTTCCACTGAGCCTTGGTAGCTTGCTACTGCCCCGGAACACTTAGGCTGGCCGGCATGTGTCCTTCTTCGTTCCTGTGTCTGTTCCTTCAGGGAAATGTCACGCGGTGTCTACCGGAGTCCTGTTAGCCTGCTACAGCCCGGTTTACCGGAGTCCTACTAGCCCAATTTCTACAGCCCGGATTCACTCGCTGATGACCGACACGTTCGTTGTTGGGTCATGTATGCCTGTCCCTGTAAGTTAGTGCCACTTTGGGTTCACGACTAGCCATGTCAGCCCCGGTTCTTTGTCATATGGATGCTAGCGACACTATCATATACGTGTGCCCAAAGGCGCAAACGGTCCCGGGCATGGTAAGGCGACACCCGTGGGAATACCGTGCGCGAGGCCGCAAAGTGATATGAGGTGTTACATGCTAGATTGGTGTGACTTAGGATCGGGGTCCTGACAGGTTTACTACAACGGGCCTTAAGTCGCCTGTGGGCTTAAGCCCTCTATTGAACCGCCATCTTCATGCTTTGGTCTTAGGCTTCTTTCTGGTGAGTCTTCTTGGCGTAACCCGGCCCCTCCTGGGTGGCTTGCACAAATAGATATATCCCCAACATTAGGCCCAGATTGATTTGAACCTATTCATGTCAATCTTAAAATACCCTTTAAAGAATAAATTTTCAGTCTTCTGACTGTGCAGAAAGTTTTCTTTAACCCGCCATGACGTCATCTTCTGGATCCGTGTTAACCCGGTGTGACGTCATCATTTCTTAAATTCCTTTTCTATTCCACCGTATCTTTCAACAGATCTCTGCTTTATTGACTGTTCCTAAAATCGAGGCGTCGGGGCCGCTGGATAATAATTCTTATCTCCTCGTTTCCCGCGCCGTCTCAGTTATCCTCTCCTTATAAATAGGCGCAACTTAGGTCTTCCATTCTTCCCTCTTTCAGTCGTCTTCTTCCTCTTGCTTCCTCTCGAGCTCCGCCACCGCCACCGTCAAACTCCTCGTCTTCATCGACTCAGGCCACTGCATCAACCCGACTCTGACCAGAAATCGACGGCAAACCTCCGCAGCTCATCCCCATCCGTGAGTTCCTCTCCTTCCCTTTCTTAGATCTGCATTGGAACTTTGTTGAGTTCGTCAGCGTTCATCACCGCCCGACGCAAACCCTTGCTAGTTTTTACCTCCAATGCCCTGTTTAGATCGTAAAAACTACGTAGAACTGTTGCGGTAATTGTTTGTGTTTATCTTGCATAGAAACAGATCTCATTTCCCTTGTTTGGAAACCCTCTTCGAGTGTATGAACTTCTCTGCCCTGTTTTTAGGTCTGGAAAATTTTCTTTTCAGAGCAATAATTTGATCCAGAATAATAGTTGTCATCTGAGAAACTTGTTTTTATCACCCGGAAAACTTCTTCTGGTAAATGCCCTTAAACACAACTGTCTAGGTGTCCGACTTAAATAAATGACATTGATCTGTGAGCCTTGCTTGCTTCTCATGACCTTAAGAATTTTGAACTGCTCTTGATACTTGTAGCGGTTTAAATATTGTTGCACAGTCATCGTTATATCATTAGGCCCCTTTTTAAACCGCCACCTTGAATAGTTAAGATATTTCTCCCGGTTTAAACTTTGAGCCAGAACTTCTTATTTCGTAATAGGCTAACTGTTGTCATGGCACCTAAGGCGGCCAAGGCCCCTGTAACCTGCAATTGGGTCCCGTCCATAGTCACTAAGAGTAAACTGGCTGAGTTTGTGAAGTCTGGCCATCTGCCAAAAAAGGAGGTCATGTCTTATCGTGCTCCTGACCTGTCTGAAGAGAAGCCTCAACCCAAAGAAGGGGAGGTGATAGTTTTCATGGATCACATGAATCGGGGATTTGCCCCTCCCGGCTCAAAGTTCTTCAGAGAACTTTTGAATTTCTTTGACCTTAGACCTCAAGACATTGGACCCAATTCCGTGTCAAACCTTTGTAATTTTCAAGTCTTCTGTGAGGTGTATCTGGGAGAGGAGCCAAGTCTGCTTTTGTTCAGAGAACTTTTTTACTTGAACCGGCAGAATGAATGTGCCAACGGGCCTAGTCTTGAGCTTGGCGGCATCTCGATCCAGCGACGGAGAGACTGCCTTTTTCCTTATGCTGAGCTGCCGAGTCACCCCAAAGATTGGAACCAGACATGGTTCTACTGTCAGGACACTTCTCCGGCTGATAAGAAGCCTCTGCCCGGCTTTCGCGCCCTGCGCCTTGAGTCCAACCATCCGCTGGCGGATAAACTGACCGCTGTTGAACGTCTGCCTCTTAATCCCACCATCAAGAATATTAAAGCTCTTTTGGGAAATGGTTTAAATGGTATCAATCTGGTCCGAGTCTGGGTCACTTGGCGAATACTTCCATTAAGCCGCTGCCCCGGCTTAATGTGTACTTATACAGGCGAAAGGACGATCCAATGCGTCATAGTCCTGACGACTTACCAGATGATGTAGTAGATGCCACAACCCAGTCACTGCTGAAGGAGGGCACTGTAACCAGTAATACCTTTGGCTTACTTCCCTTCTGCAAGAAGAACCCGTCCCCTGCAGTGAGTTATCAATCTTAATAAATACTTTCTGCTTCGTTATACCTTATTTGAGCTCATAATTCTTTATTCTTTTCCACATGCCGAGGTTGCCAAACAAGCCAGGGCAGCCAAGAAAACCGAAAGGAAGGCCGCCAAGACGGGCACCTAAAAGAAGAAGAAACCTAGCGCCTCCGACTTATTCAAATTGGATGATAGTTCTTCGGATGATGAAGAGGTAATCCTTTAACTTTCTTAACTCCCTTGTCATTATTTTTCTGACATTCAATCCTTTCAGGAGGATACAGGGAACAGTCAAGCAGTTGAAGAAGAGGTAACTATAATCTCCTCCGACTCAGAGCCTTTGCCCAAACAAAAAATTCGAAGGGTGACCCAGAAAGTAAGATTTTCACATCCTCTAGCTTATCAAGATCCTCAATTTCTTTTGAAGCAACAACAGCTTGAGAACCGGAGGCAGACTCGGGCCCATCAAGACGTAGAACTCTCCTCCGGCTTACCCGATGTAACTAGGAAGGGCCGGACCGAGGTTATCTCCGATTTACGTTCTGTTTTACCTTTGGCGGGTTTGATTCGACAACATCTCAATTCATCTGACTCCAATTATCAGGATACCTCCCCTTCTTCTGACGAATCTATGCAATCAAACATGCCGGCTTTCAAAACGGCTCCCGAGTAATGTAACTTTTCTTACTTTAAGTTTTATCGTACTTTATGCTTTAATACTCATCATTCTTCATTTATTGACAGCTTGCAAGTGAAGCCCAGCAAGAAGGCGAAGAAACATAAGCCGTCCCAAGACCCGGTTGTCAATAAACCGGTGCTTGACTCATCCGCTCCTGCTAGCACCACCCATCAGCCACCTCCTGAATCGGCTTCTGATATTCCGGTGCCAACCTCTGACCCACCTGAAGAAAATGTTATCCACAATTCTGATAATCCGGAAGTTCCTAGCCCAGCCAAGACGACTGACCCGGAAGTTGTGTATCTAAAAAGTCAATTCGTTGAACCGGGGCGGCCTACTGTTCTTTCCCAATGCACTGCCAAGGAAGAATTTTCCCAACGTCAAAAAGCCAAACAGGACATCACTGACTATACTCACCTAAGCATTGGTGATATAGTCTCGGGCTATCTGATCCAAGTGCATAACAGTCGTGACCTGGAAATTGACATGGTGAAACAAATACAACACAAATCTGAGGTATAACTTATGCTATTTTCCTGAATCTTACTTACTGTAGCAGCCCCCAAGTCTATTGCTTATGAATGAATATGCTGTAGACTTAGAAATCTACTTATTGTTGTTTTGTTTGGTTTAAAGAGAATATATTTAACCTGGTTATAACATGATAGTTTTAAATTTGCGATACACATTAGCCCCAAAGGGTCAAGTATCTTTACTTGTAAAGTGCTTGAGACTTAATATGTGTGACCCGGTATGGTAAGTTTAAAATTTCTTCAGCATACATTAGCCCCCAAGTGCCAAGTATCCTTACTTGTAAAATGCTTGGGACTTTGAATGTTACCTTACCATGATCCTTACCATAACCTGGTGTCAATGCAGGCTACCGTAAGTCAATTTGAGTCGGAGCTTGCTGACCTGAAGAACCAGCTGAAAATTCAAGAGCTTGAAACTCAGAAAGCCAACTCCAAATTTGAATTCAGTGTCTCTAAAAATGAGAAGTTGATGAAAAATTTTGAATCAGAGAAGAAAGCTTGGGCTGATGAGAGGGCTTCACTGGTGACTCGGGCCGAGACAGCAGAAGCATCTCTTGCAGAGGCAACAACCGAGCTGTCCGACTTAAAACGGCAGATATCTCAAATGGTCTCAGCCATCTTTGGTAAGTTACCGTGCAAAACCTCAAACATTGTAATCTTCCAATGACTATTGTAATAGTTACCTCCGGCTGACTGTTATGTTTGTGCACACACAGGCCCCAGGAGTACCAACCTTAAGAAAAACATGCTAATCAAGCTTAAAGTAGTTTACACCTTAGTGGAACAGCTGTACTCCGGGTCACAACGTGCCTTGGCCGTTGTAGCCTTATCAAACAACCCTCCCCGCCTTTTACAAGACGTGCTGAAGCATCTCGCTGTGCTACCTCAGCGAATTCAAGATTTAAGGCAGGCATCCGCAAGAGCCGAAGTCGTGGCCGCATTGAGCCGGGCAAAGGCATGGACACCAGAGCTTGACTTAGCTGATCTCTCTCTTGGATATCCGAGTCTTAAGGAGGATGGTTCTGCATTTGATGATCAAGATTTCACCACCTGTGTCAAAGTCGTACGTCCCTTGGCTACCCTTATTGGAAATGATACCGATCATACTAAGTATTCGCCGGGCTATGATAGTGAGAACCGGAGAATTCCAAACATTCCATATGACCAAGTCAGCCTGATCCCTCCAATGCGTAAGCATACCTTTGCCCCTGAAGCGGACCCGGCCGGTTTAATAGATGATGAAGCTGAGTTTGAAGGCTTGAGTGGCATTGACTGGGCCTCGTCCACCTTCCAGGTCAAAGCAACCGACGGAGAGGCGAAGAAGGATATCCTGGAGTCTTCAAGCCCGCCGAAGGAATGAGCCGCCAGGCATTTTATAACTTCGCAAAAACAATGCTTCACTTATTCAGACTCGGGGAGTCTTGTAATAGGATAGAAAAAAAACCTCTCAATGTTTGTCATGCCCTCGCGCATGTTTATGGCGCTTAATACTTTCGTCAGCAGCCATTGTTATATATTTCTAGCTTATGTTGATCGTTTGTCTCCTTGATGTTAAATTTGCTTGCCTTATCCTGCACATGAAACAAACAAAAGCTCCCTTGGCGGTTTATCACACCGGGGGTCAGATAAAGTATTGATAACCCGGAATACGAACCAAAGGCACCATATACAGGCCAGTTTATGACTATAAAATAGCATACCTGCAATCCCGTTGATAATTTTTCCTGCTTGTATGCTGTTCATCTGGTACTTCACAACCTGGGAGGACCAAAATGTAAGCCGGAAGAGACAAAAGCCATCTCATAATGCTTTCCAGAAGGCCTCAAGATATTCAAAATAGTTATACTTATGATAAATAATAAACAACATTCACAGGCTTCTGATTCGAATACGATAAGTAAATCGTTCCAAAGGGGTTAAGCTAAGATTCGGATACGATCATATAGCCCCTAGTGGCTTTGGCGATGCCGATCAAGTGGGTATCGACAGCTATGTTCTCTTTGGTTCGAATACGACCTATGTTTGAACAGGAAGCCCCCAAGTGACCATAAGAGTTGTTTAATGACGCTGATTCGAATACGATCCACGTCAGACCCAAAGGAGTTAAGCTGTGATTCAAATATGATCAAGAAGCCCCCAAGTGGGTTTGGCAGTATGCCGATCAAGCGGGTATCGACAACTATGTTCTCTTTGGTTCGAATACGACCTATGTTTGAACAGGAAGCCCCCAAGTGATCATGGCTAGATTCAGATATGATCATAAGCCTGACCAAAGGGAAGATATGATCCGCTCCCTGTTTGGTAGTGTCCACCACCTGATAAAGAAGACATAAAAACATTCTTTATGGGAAAAAGGACAGAGATCCGGCTTTATTGCTTTATATAATATGTACATCATCAAAAGTATATACATCTTAAGAACCGGTGGCTCAAGTATAGTAAGGCCAAAGATGGGCAATATTCCACGGCCGACGGGTCTCTTCCTCCGACTTACGTGAGTCTTTGTGCTCTCAAACATCAATGAGGTATTATGACCAATTGTTCAGATTCTTGCTGACCACAAAGGGTCCTTCCCAAGGTGGAGATAGCTTGTTCATGTTGGATTGATCTTGGATGAGTCGGAGTACCAGGTCGCCTTCCTGAAAGGTTCTGCTCTTAACCCGGCGGCTGTGATAGCGGCGCAGGTCTTGCTGGTAAATCGCCGAGCGGGCTATTGCCAAGTCTCGCTCCTCATCCAACAAGTCAAGTGCATCCTGACGAGCCTTTTCGTTATCTGCCTCAACGTAAGCCGCCACGCGGGGTGAGTCGTGTCGAATGTCACTTCGCAGAACTGCCTCTACTCCATAGACCATGAAGAAAGGTGTGTATCCCGTAGATCTGTTAGGCGTAGTGTTGATGCTCCATAACACAGAGGGTAACTCCTCCACCCGACAACCCCGAGTCCATTTTAAGGGGACAAAGAGCCGGGGCTTGATACCCTTCAGGATCTCTTGATTAGCTCTTTCCGCTTGACCATTGGATTGAGGATGAGCAACGGCCGAAACGTCAAGCCGGATATGTTCTCGTTGACAGAACTCTTCCATGGCTCCCTTGGAGAGATTTGTGCCATTATCAGTTATCATGCTGTGTGGAAAACCAAAACGAAAGATCACCTTTTTCATGAACTGAACCGCTGTGGCCGCATCACACTTACTGACCGGCTCCGCCTCAACCCACTTTGTAAACTTATCCACTGCCACCAGGAGATGTGTCTTTTTATCCTTAGACCTTTTGAAAGGTCCAACCATGTCAAGCCCCCAGACTACGAACGGCCAAGTAATTGGGATCATCCTTAATTCTTGAGCCGACACATGAGCACGTCGTGAGAACTTTTGACAACCGTCGCATTTACTGACCAGATCCTCCGCATCAGCATGAGCCGTGAGCCAGTAGAAACCATGACGGAAAGCCTTGGCCACAAGAGATTTTGAGCCGGCATGATGACCACAATCTCCTTCATGAATCTCACGAAGTATCTCTTGTCCCTCTGCAGGCAACACACAGCGTTGAAACGCCCCTGTTACACTGCAATGATGCAACTCACCATTAACAATCTGTCACGCCCAATATGCGATACTATCCTAAAGAGACTCGAAGGTCCCACCAAGGATAGAACCGCATATTGAAACGCTTTTGCAAGGTGGATATCATTACATCAACATTACATAATAGATGGGGATACATATAAGGGACATATAATGCCACACGAATACAACATCATCTTACATAAGAGCAACATCCGACTACGGATGAAACACAAACAGAAACTCAAACGAAATCCACCCTGCTAGCCCAGGCTGCCGACTTGGAACCTATCCCCTGATCGAAGAAGAAGCAGAAGAAGAACTCAACGCAAGCAAGCATCGCTTTCGCGTCATGATCATCGCATAACCCTGTACCTGCAACTGTTATTGTAGTAATCTGTGAGCCACGAGGACTCAGCAATCCCATTACCATGGGTATCAAGACTAGCAAAGCTTAATGGGTAAGGAAGGGGTAAAGTGGTGAGGTTGCAGAAGCGACTAAGCATATATGGTGGCTAACATACGCAAATAAGAGCGAGAAGAGAAGCAAAGGAATGGTCGTGAAGCTAACAATGATCAAGAGGTGATCCTGAACTCCTACTTACGCCAAACATAACCCAAAACCGTGTTCACTTTCCGGACTCCGCCGAAAAGAGACCATCACGGCTACACACACGGTTGATGTGTTTTAATTCGGATCTGGTGTCATGTTATCTACAACCGGACATTAACAAATTCCCATCTGCCACATAACCGCGGGCACGACTCTCGAAAGTTTATACCCTGCAGGGGTGTCCCAACTTAGCCCATGATAAGATCTCGCGATCAACGAAGGATATTCCTTCTCCCAGGAAGACCCGATCAGTCTCAGAATCCCGGTTTACAAGACATTTCGACAATGGTAAAACAAGACCAGCAAAGCCGCCCGATGTGCCGACAAATCCTGATAGGAGTCGCATGTATCTCGTTCTCAGGGCACACCGGATGAGCCAGACATTGGGTTGGCATAGACCCTGGCTGCCCAGGGGGTGCCGGACATCGCTCAGGTTGGACCAACACTCGGAGGAGCACTGGCCCGGGGGGGGGGGGTAAAATAAAGATGACCCTCGGGCTCCGGAAACCCAAGGGAAAAAGGGCTAGGTGAGGCAAATGGTAAAACCAAGGTTGGGCCTTGCTGGAGGAGTTTTATTCAAAGCGAACTGTCAAGGGGGTCCCATAAATCACCCAACCGCGTAAGGAATGCAAAATCCGGGAACATAACACCGGTATGATGGAAACTAGGGCGGCAAGAGTGGAACAAAACACCAGGCATAAGGCCGAGTCTTCCACCCTTTACCAAGTATATAGATGCATTAATTAAATAAGAGATATTGTGATATCCCAACATAATCTTGTCCACCATGGAGCAATCTTCAACTTCACCTGCAACTAACAATGCTATAAGAGGGGCTGAGCAAAGCGGTAACATAGCCAAACAACGGTTTGCCAGGAAGGGTGAAAAAGGTTAGAGGCTGACCTGGCAATTTGGGAGGCTTGAAGAGCAAATGATAGGTAGCGCAGCATAGCGATAGAACGAAGCAACTAGCATAGCAATGATAGTAATGAGATCCAAGGTGACGGTCATCTTGCCTGAAATCCCGCTAAGAAGAACCATGAAGAAGATGAAGCCACGAAGACGAACCAAGCGTAGACGAACGAATCCTCACGATCGCTACGAAACGGGAAACTATCGAGAAGAAGCACACAACATAGTAAACACACCACACATAGACAAGACATGATGCACAACAAGCATGATGCATGACAAAACTACATGAAGCTACTCATGGCAAGAGATGATGCATACAAGAGCAACACATCAAAGCAAGTTTAAATGAGGCCGGAAACAACATATAACGAATCCGGTAAGTCCTCATATGCAAATTTCAAAATTGGTCCAGATCTGAATAAACCTTATGTTCAAGTTATTAAACAGCAAGCTAAGATGCACCAAGAAGATCTACACGAGATTCTAGTCAAGTTACATATAAAGTTCATTTAATTCGGAGCTACGGCCTAGAAGATATGAGCAAAACAAGTCAAACATGGCATTGATGCAAAATGCATGCAAACATCAAGCAAACACTCTCAAACATGGATGCAACATGATAATATGAAACTACATGCAAAATCAAGCAAGTTTCATATAGAGCACACTCAAAACGGAGCAACGGTTCAACACATACACACTATACAAGTTTAAAGGACAAGCTGTTCAAAACAGCAATTGGGCATATTGCAAGCACCAAAACAACATGCTACAACACCCTAACATGATAACAAAAGGCATGGATGTGATTTACAGGTAAAGCATGACAAAACATGAACACTGAGCTATCTCCAGAAACTACTAGAACATGCTCAAAAGGACATGGCAAGATTGCAAATAATACAGTTTCAGACTTAGCAGAAAATAACATTAGGTTGCAATGTTTAGAGCTATCAAACAACATGTTACAAGAACTTATCATGGCAAAAAAGGCGCGGAATGAATCTACTAAACGCATAGAACAAATGTCCCTTACTGACCATGAGCCAAAAGGGCACAGAAAATATGATGGCACCCATGTAAACATAGCAAGAGATATGACAGATTCATACATGGCAGGAACAACAATAAGTAGGCATGTTGGTGAGCATGTACAACTTACCACAGAGCAATACATGGCATGAAAAGGCAACCAAAAGTAAGAAGGCATGTTTATGAAGCTAAACAAGGCAAGAGCAAGTTCATATCGTGCTTGGATCACTAACAACAACCATGGCAACATTGAACTTCATGTTAACAGGCTGACAACAACATTGTTTAGCAAGTTTAGAGAAAGATTACAACAAGCTACATCAGGCGATAAATGTAACCAGGGACATGGATGGATATAGCATGACATGTACAACAAAACATCCTTAGGGTACATCTCCAGATTATGCATAGAATGACTTGTAGCAGCAGGTTTACATAGCATCATGATATAGCAGATTCAGCCTAGCAAAACAGTAACAGCAAGTACCCTACTTAACAAGCTTGATGCACTCACTACACAACTCACAAAAAATACATGGATGGCACCCCTATGAAGATGGCATGACATAGTTCAAAACTCATGTAGACATCAAGCTCATAGGATGCTCACATCAAATGCAACAAAAATGACAAATCACCAAGTTATAACAGTTTCAGCAGATTAACATCATATAGCACTATTGCAATGATGATTAGGACACCAAGATGAACTCAAACAAGCATGACACAATGAAATGACATGTAGAGCACCTCATGATGAACATTTGACATATTACACGCACGAAACGGAGCAGTATGCAATAAGTTACAGCAGGTCAAAGTGGGCACCAGAATATGACAGAAAAATGACTTGGTGGAAATACTACCAGCGCAAAAACGAGATCCAGATCGGGGGAGTTCCATTCCTCGTACAGGACGCCTCCGGTGGAAGTCAACAGCGATGGTGGGCGGGCATGGGGCTCCGGTGGGTGTCGGGAAGGCCGGGCATGGGACCTCCATTCCCGGCGACGAGGCGGCTTGGGGCGGCACGGACGCGAAGATCGGAGCGGCCATGGTAGCTCCTGCGAGGTATACAAAGAGAGGGAGAGATCGTGAGCGGGAGAAAGAGAATCACGGGGAAGGAAGAGAGAGAGGGAGAAGGAGGTGGGCAGGGAAGGAGGAGCAGGGCGCAAGGGGCCGGCCTGGTCGGAGGTGGCGCCGGCAGCGACTCCGGCAAGGCGGCGGCTCTGGATCGTGAGATCCTCTCCCGATCTGGAGCGAGCAGGTACAGAGGAGTGCGGGGCACGGGATCCGGGCCCAGATCGGCCCAGGGGCGGGCCTGGCATGGGCCGAAAGGGCCACGGCGGTGGGGAGCTGCGGGGAGAGGCGCAGGCGACGTGGCGACTCCACATGGCGGCACGGGAGTGGCTGGCGGGTGCGAGGAGGCGACGTGGCACGATGGGATTGGCTCAGGTGAGGTGTCTGGCGGACATGTCCGGCACGGGCGGACGTGTCCGGCGGCGCGAGGATGAAGATGGCTAGGGTTAGACCGGGATTTTGGGGGAGATGCACATATTTATAGATAGAGGGATCTAGGAGAGTCCAAATGGAGCACCGGTTTTCGGCCACGTGATCGTGATCGAACGACGGAGAGCATGGAGGGGGTTAGGATGGGTTTTGGGCCAGTTTGGAGGGGGTGTTGGGCTACACACAAAAGAGGCTTTTACAGTTACCCAGTTAACCGTTGGAGTATCAAACGAACTCCAAATGGCACGAAACTTGACAGGCGGTCTACCGGTGCTATACCAAGGCTGCTCGGCAAACCTCGGACCATTCCGAGAAAGTTTAACACCCGCACACGAAAAGATACAAGAAGGAGAATGCTCGGATGCATGAAACAAACACGTATGCAATGCAATGCACATGATGACATAATAAAATGCAACACACAACCAAATGACATGGCAATGACGGCGAATAACTGACAGACACCTAGCGCAATGAATCCGGGGCATTACAACACTCCTCCACTAACAAGAGATCTCGTCCCGAGATCTTAGGACCGAGACGGAAGGGAAAAGGGATGAGGTGAAGCAAGAACTCAAGAGAATAAGCAAGAAATCGAGAGCACTCGAGAGGAAGAGAGGAACGACGAGAATGACGAGAATCGAAAGCTCACGGAATTAGATAGACTATGAAACCACTCCGGTTAGAACGAGATAAGAAACGAATATGAATGGAAGAATTCAGGCAGCACTCCGGCTGAAAGTGGAAGGAATAGAACACGAGCTTCACCCAATGAGATGGCACTTGACGAGATGAACAATGCAATGCCTCTGTAAGAATTGAAAGAATTGAATGAAAAGAACTTAGAAGGTAGGATTGAACGGAGTTGTTGAGAAAATCAACAACGAAAAGAATTAGCCTATTGTGGTCTTATAGGTAACATCTCAAGATCATAAGGTGATAACCGGCCACAAACGGAAATGTTTGGATAGCTAAGAAGAACGAAGAAATGCAAAACTCCACTTCAAAAGAATACGGAGAATTAATTACACTTGGAGACGCGAGAAGAAAAGATACTTGAATTCCACCAACAAAGTCTTGGTGAACTCTTGAAGAATGAATTAAATCATGAAGAACCACCATGAGGAACTCCGGTGACAAAAGGATGATGAGATAGAATGAAGGATGAAAGAATAAGATGAGACTTGCAGTGATTTAGATGGTGGTTCCGTTGAAATGGCCGAGGAAATTTGAACTCCGGAAAAGAAAAGATGAAAACACTTGGAACTAGAATTTATTCCTCACGAACAAACTCTGAAGAAAAGAATTAATCACTTGGATGAAATAAGAATAAGATTTATTGTATGCTTAACCTTCATCAAATTAAATTGATGACAATCAATGGATTTTGCATACTACTTATTCTTCTTGAAAAGGATTGAGGAGTGACATATCGCAAACTTGAGAAGGTCTTCATGAACCACCGGTAGTGTCGTGGATTTGTCACGGCAGATGTCCTAGCGAAAGGACTTAGTCGTGGAGCCATCGCTACGAGTTTACTTGAAGGGGTTTAAAGCGGACACAAAGACACGAGGGTTTTATACTAGTTCGGCCCCTTCGAGGAAGGTAAAAGCCTACGTCTAGTTGTGATGGAATTGATATGATCTCGATGGCTAGGGAGCAAATAAGCTTCGCCTAGGCTCGAGTTGTGGTTGTCTCTCCTGAACCGCCACTGGGCCGTCCCCTTATATACACGGGTGACGCTCGTTGGTCCATAGAGTCCTAACCGGTTCATACTCGTATTCCGGTTGGTATCTCTCTATTCCTTACTTACAATACAAGTCATACATCAGGCCGGTTCACGGCTACATGTTCTAACCGACTACAGGCCTTGGGCCTTCATCTGTTTATACCACTAAGGAAGTTAACCCGGCCCAAGTAGGCCGGTTTATGCCTGGTGGTAATATCCCCAACATTAGGCCCCAGATTGATTCGAACTGGTTCATGTCAATCCTTCACACCATCTTGCGTCTTGGATATCTTCTGTTAATTGGCGAATCTCCATGTCGTCATCATTTTTGGTTGCTGTAAATCGGCATGACGTCATCAGTTTTGGTTACTGTAAACCGGCATGACGTCATTGTGAAATTCCTAACGCCCTCTTAATGACAGCTCCTGGATTCACGCGTTTGACCTAGCTCGGTTGCCTTATAAATAAGACCGAAGGGTCATTTCCTTCTTCTTCCCTTCGTCCCTTATTCTTCTTCTTCTTCATGTCGCCGGCTTTGGAGCTCCGCCACCACCGTCGACCTCTGTCTCGTCTCGGGCCGCTGCATCAACCTGAACGTACCAGAGTGTTGCGGCGTCTTTCCGCATCTTCTCCGTTCCCGGTAAGTCTTCTCTCCTTCTTAACCTAGATCTGTTCTTAGGGTTCCATGTTCTTGCTATGTTCATTGCGCGTTCATAGCTGTTCTCTGACCTTGAATGCATCTGTGGACTCTTGCTGTGCTTAGTAGCGATCCATTTAGCATTCGCCTGCTATTTCTCATCCAAGCGCATAGATCTCCCGCACATATCCGCTCAATGGTTCACTTCTGTTTCCGCCTTAGTCTTCGAAATATTTCCTGTTTTTATGAGCTTGCTGTAGATCCGCGGCTGTAACATGATTTTGTGAAACTTGTTTCTGCATAACTAGTTGTCCATAGTTTCAATTGCTTCCGATGCTTAGGCCAGGCGGTTTAACTTCACCATAGAGAAAAAATTGCTAAACCGGCATATATGTCATTAGTCCCCTGGTTGAACCGCCAGAATCCATCTGATGCTGCGTTGTAGAAGACCGGTTTATGGGTACTGCCTCCGGTTTACCGTAATTAGATCAACACCTTTTTATCCGGCATGACCTTGAACCGGATCACTTATTTCTTGTAGATCTCGTCATGGCCAAACAAGTGTACGAGTGCAACTGGGTTCCCTCCCGTGTCACAGAATCACAGCTGAACGATATAGTCCTGATCGGCGCTTTGGATAGCAAAGACACGATTCACTGGAGGGTTCCTGGAGATGAATGTCCTCCTACGCCCCAGGAAGGAGAGGTCGTGGTCTTCGCAGATCATATGGCCCGGGGCTTCAAACCGCCCGGCTCCAAATTTTATCGGGATGGGTTAGCCAACTTTCAACTCCGTCCACAGGATATTGGCCCCAACTCCGTCACCAATCTATGTCACTTTCAAGTACTTTCTGAGGCATACCTTCAAGAGGAGCCTTCAGTCGAGTTATTTAGAGATCTCTTTCATCTGAACCGCCATACTGAATTCACTGACGGCCCTAATACCGAACTGGGCAGTATGGCCATTCAGAAAAGGAAAGAAATCACCTATCCCCACGTCAAACTCCATACTCACCCCAAGGAATGGAATGCAACTTGGTTTTATTGCAAGGATACCTCTCCTGACAATGAAAATCCCTTGCCTGGCTTCCGTCCGGAACGGCTCAGCAACACTCACCCTTTTCCACAAAGGCTAAGCGCCAAGGAGAGAATAAAATACGCTCCTCAACTATACAAGCTCCGGGCCTTCATGGCCAATGGTTTAATAGGAATAGACCTTGCACGCTGCTGGATATCATGGAGCATTTTGCCTCTAAGCCGGCGCCCAAATTTGATGTGCGAGTATACTGATAGTGTCGATGACCCACTCCGACACACTAAAATCCAACTCCCTGATGACGAAGTCACAGAATCTGTGAAAAAGATGCTGAATGAACTAGAGCACCTCTATGCTCAAACCGGCCTGCTTCCTTACTGCACCACCAACAAACCGCCAGCGGTAATATTTTAATTGCTCTATTGTTGAACCGGTTACTATTTTATATGCTCAACATTTAATTACTGCTGATCCAGGGTGATAATCCATTTTGGAGCAAGAAACTTCCTCAAGACAAAACGGAGAAGGCTGGACGGCCAACCCGGCCCAAGACCAAGGTTATCAAGAAGCCAACTCATAAGAGAAAAACCACTGCTTCATCTGACCCAGCCATTGACGATGATGTGGGTAATCCAGATCTTGAGGTAGAACTTGATTCACTTGGCTTGCTTTTTACACGCCTTATTGATGATAATGCTTGTCAGGATGACGCTGAAGCCAGCAATGCGGGTTTTGTTGAGGTAACCATTCTCTCTTCCGATTCAGAAATCCTGCCTTTGCCAAAATTTCGCCGAGCAAACCGGAAAGTTAAATTTTCTCATCCTTTTGCTTATCTGGATTCCCAATTTCTTATGAAGACCCAGCAACACGAAGCTCGCCGCACAACCCGGCACAATGGCCAGGTAGTTACCTCTGCCGGTTTACCAAACAGTCCGGTTCGAAAACGCCGCTCCGAGGTCTCCGACCTTTTTATTGATTTAAATCCTAAAGCGGGTTTCTTCCGTCAACCTCTTAATCCATCCGACTCCGATTACCAGGTCACTTCTCATTCATCGTCTGGTGAATCATCGGCCACCCAGCTACCACCTTTGAAAACAGTTGCTGGGTAAGTTAAACCGAACATATGCTTCCAGTATACTGCGCAATGGCTTACGCTTTTCCTTGACTTTTTATTTTTCTTTCAGGGCTAAACCGAAACCAAGCAAGAAGGCCCGCCTGGATAGAGCGGCTGAAGAAGATGTGGCCCCAGAACATGACCAAGCACCGGATCATGAAGTTTTTACTTGTGAAGATATCCCCAATGATCCTCCTCTGCAAGACGACGTTATCCCTGAAGAAGGTCTTATTCATACTCCAGCCTCTGCTGATCCGCCTGCCAGCTCTGTTCAGATTGAGAAATCCCAAACTCCTGCTGACAAAACGGCCGCGCCAACCCAAACCGGCGAGTCAAAAGATGATGATGTTGTGATTACCGGCGTAGGCCGCTCTGAACCCGGGAATCCTGCCACCCTTACCAGGCATACCATCAAAGAGGATTCTTCCCCTTTGAACAAAGGAAAATGGGATGTTGAATTAGAGACATACGCCGCTCTGAATGCTCAAGATCTTCACTCTGGCTATCTAAACCGGCTTTACACTAGCCGTGACTGTGAAGCTGGCCTGGTCAAAATGATGAGGGATAAATTTGAGGTAAATTCCTTTTTTCCTTTCTACCATTGCATTCATCCTTGTAGCCCCCAAGGGCCGGTTTGTGACCTTGGTCAAACCGGGACTTGATCCTGAACATTTTTTGAAATCCGTCGGCATAACCCTCGAGGGCCGGTCTAACTTAGCATAAGTAAACCGGGGCTCAAAAATAAAAAGCTGTCCTTAGAACATAACTTGATCAAATAGCCATTAGCCCCCAAGTGCCAAGTTGAATACTTGTATTGAGCTTGGGACTTTACAATCTAGCAATATACAAAAAATTGAAGGTGCATTAGCCCCCAAGTATCAGGCATATAACTTTGTTATGTGGTTGATACTTCCATTTCTTGGATCGCCCGTGCAAAGCTTAAAATGCCATCTGTATGCAGGCTGAAGTGAAAATCAAGGAGGACAAGATTGCCTATTTGCAGGAGGCCCTAAAGACCCAGCAGGCTGAAACAGATAAGGCCAAGCAAGAATTAACTAGTGCTTTGAGCACTGCTGAACGGCTGAAAGAAGGCTTCAAGAAAGAGCGGGCTGACTGGGCCACTGAGAAGGCCGGTTTAACCAAAAGAGCAGAAAACGCTGAAGCGGCCCTTAAACCGGTGGTGGATGAACTGACGGCCGTACAGCGGCAAATACACTCCATGACTGCTGCAATCTTTGGTAAGCTCCTTGTAACTTCTGTGATAAATTTGAATCTGCTGTATCGTAAATCCGGTTTGAGACCGTTCCAATTTTGTTTGTAGGCACACGTATTGGGCATTTAGGAAATGATGTGCGGAAGAAATTGAAAGCTGCCTACACCTTGGTGGAACAATTGTATACCGGAGCCCAACGGATCATCACCACAGCTTCTCACAACAACCCGGCGCCCTCTTTAATCCAGGACACTCTTAGCAAGCTGTCAATGCTTCCAGCCCGGATTGAGGAGCTGAAAAAATCCGCTGCCCGAACCGGAGCCATCAATGCCTTAATCCGGGCAAAGGCATGGGTGCCCGACTTTGATCCTGTGGAAGCAGCTCAAGGCTATCCCAGTCTGAAAGAAGATGGCTCTGAATTCAACGAAGAGGATTTAAGGGCCATAAACCGTGCAGTGCGCCCGCTGGCTTGCCAGCTAGCTGAAGAGGCAGATTTGACGCATTATCAAGCAGAATATAATAATCAAAACAAGCGAGTGCCGGCCCCAACTGTTGAAGCGGAGAATCTGATTCCTCCAATCCGTAAGCACACTTACGCCCCTGATATTGAACCGTCTTCCCTGATCCATGAAGAGGCTGTTTTCCAAGCTTTAATGGGAATCGACTGGACCACTGTTGATTTCCAGCCAATGGGTAGAGACGAGGAAGCTGAAGCGGCGGAGGATGAGGAGCAGGCTTGAACCGGAAGCCGGTTTGAAGAGCTATTTGCAACATCCTTCCACAAAACAATGATTTTGTTTGAGCACCATGCCGCCTTGTAATAGGATAGTTAAAACTTCTGCCTGGAATATGCCTTCGTGCATAAGTACTGAAGCTTTTGCTTGAAAAACTTTAATTCATATTTCCTGCAATCAGAAAAATTTGAACTTCGGTGGCGGTTATACCGTCAGCCGGATTATGATCTTGATATGTGTATCAGTAATATAACAAATAGATGATACATAAATACCTGCCACGTTTGAGCATAAAGCTGGCTTTAGCCAAGCCTGAAGCGGTGGTTTTATAAACCATTACCGTCAAAAAGGGAGAAAGTAGCTCCCATACAAACCGTACTGACTTAATACGAGCCCCCTGGTTACTCCATGATGTTAACAAGGAAAAGGTAAACCAGGCAGACTCCTCCGGATTTAAAGGGGGATCAAAATCTTTGGCTGAACCGGAGAAAAATATGCTTGTTAACATAAAAGAAATCCAACAAAAACAAAGAACAAACAAACCATGAAAACAACATGGAAGCAAAGGCAATGATAAAAACCATTTGCAAAAATATGCTATACTGAGCTGTTCAGATGGTATTACCATGGTCGGACAGGATCAAGGCCCCCAATAGGAGTGACAATGATTCAAGTGAGCCAGGTCCCCAAATGACTCGTGGCATATATGCCAGATCAAGAGGCGTGACAATGGTTCGGGTTCGACCATGCCCCCAAGTGATTTTGTGGCCTTAGGCCGACCAAGAGGCGTGACTGGTTCAGACTTGACCATGTCCCCAAATGATCTGGTGGCTGTCGCCTATCAAAGGGTGTTCGTTGGTTCGGACACGACCAAGGCCCCCAGTGATATATAAAAAACAAATGTCAAGGGGTAAACCGGAGGCTGCTTTAAACAGAACCACTCCGTGTAACCTCGCATGATGAGAAAGACAGAGACCCCGCTTTATCTGAGGCTCCGGTTTGATATATCAAAGATAATATATACATTGTCATGATATGTACATAGATTGAGCCGATGGCTTAAGTATAGTAAGGCCGAAGATGAGCTATATTCCACGGCCTGTTGGTCTCCTCCTCTGATATACGTGAGTCTTGATGCCCTCGAATATGAATCAGATAGTACGACCCGTTGTGCAAATTCTTGCTGACCACGAAAGGTCCCTCCCAAGGTGGGGATAACTTGTGCATATCCGTTTGATCTTGGATGAGTCGAAGCACCAAATCTCCTTCTTGAAAAGTTCTGGTTCTAACCCGGTGACTGTGATAGCGACGAAGATCTTGCTGGTAAATCGCCGAACGGGCAGCCGCTATATCACGCTCCTCGTCCAATAGGTCCAAAGCGTCTTGCCGTGCTGTCTCATTGTCTGCTTCAACATAAGCTGCCACACGAGGCGAATCGTGCCGGATGTCACTAGGGAGAACTGCCTCTGCTCCATAGACCATGAAAAATGGCGTGTATCCTGTGGACCGGTTTGGCGTAGTATTGATACTCCATAATACAGATGGTAGCTCTTCAACCCAACATCCTGGTGTCCTTTGCAATGGGACCAAGAGCCGGGGTTTGATGCCTCGCAAGATTTCCTGATTAGCGCGTTCTGCCTGTCCATTGGACTGGGGGTGTGCCACTGACGACACGTCAAGCCGGATGTGCTCACGTTCACAGAACTCCTTCATAGCGCCCTTGGATAAATTGGTACCATTGTCAGTAATGATACTGTGTGGAAAACCAAAACGGAAAATCACCTTCTTGATAAACTGCACCGCTGTTGCTGCATCACACTTGCTGACAGGCTCCGCTTCAACCCACTTGGTAAATTTATCAACTGCCACCAAAAGGTGGGTTTTCTTATCCTTGGATCTTTTAAAAGGCCCAACCATATCCAGCCCCCAAGTTGCAAACGGCCATGTTATTGGGATCATCCTCAATTCTTGAGCCGGCACATGAGCACGCCTTGAAAATTTCTGACATCCATCACACCGTTTAACCAAGTCCTCCGCATCAGCATGCGCTGTCAACCAGTAGAACCCGTGACGAAACGCCTTTGCTACCAGAGACTTTGAACCGGCGTGGTGTCCACAATCCCCTTCATGGATTTTTCTTAAGATTTCACAACCTTCCTCAGGAGAAACACAACGTTGAAACGCCCCTGATACACTGCAATGATGTAATTCACCATTGACAATTGTCATAGACTTGGATCGCCAGACTATCTGCCTGGCCAGAATCTCATCCTCTGGTAACTCTCCTCAGTTCATGTACGCAAGATAAGGAACTGTCCAATCCGGAATAACATGCAGGGCTGCCACCAATTGAGCCTCCGGATCAGGGATAGCCAAATCCACCTCACCTGGGAGCTTGACTGACGGGCTATGCAACACGTCCAAAAAGACGTTAGGCGGGACCGGTTTACGCTGAGAGCCCAAACGGCTTAAAGCATCCGCCGCTTCATTCTTCCGACGGTCCACATGATCCACTTGATAACCCTTGAAGCAACCTGCAATATTATCTACTTCCCGACGATATGCAGCCATGAGCGGGTCCTTAGAATCCCAAGTGCCAGACACCTGTTGAGCCACTAGGTCCGAGTCACCAAAGCACTTAACCCGGCTTAAATTCATCTCTTTAGCCATCCGGAGACCATGGAGTAAAGCTTCGTACTCAGCTGCATTATTAGTACAAGGGAACATTAAGAGGAGAACATAACAAAACTTATCACCTCGTGGGGAAGTTAATACGACTCCAGCCCCCGAGCCTTCCAATTGCCTGGACCCGTCAAAATGAATAGTCCAATATGTGTGATCCGGCTTCTCCTCTGGTGCTTGTAACTCCGTCCAGTCATTGATGAAATCAACAAGTGCTTGAGACTTCACTGCCGTCTGAGGCACGTACTTCAGTCCATGTGGCCCAAGCTCTATAGCCCACTTGGCAATCCGGCCAGTCGCCTCCCGGTTCTGTATAATATCACCCAAGGGAGCTGAACTGACCACTGTGATGGGGTGCCCTTGAAAATACTGCTTCAACTTCCGACTGGCCATAAAAACTCCATAGACCAGCTTCTGCCAATGCGGATACCTTTGCTTGGATTCAATAAGCACCTCGCTGGTATAATAAACCGGCCGCTGAACCGGATATTCCTTGCCTGCCTCTTTGCGTTCCACCACAATAGCCACGCTAACTGCCCGAGCATTGGCCGCTACGTATAATAATAGTGGCTCCTTGTCGACCGGAGCTGCAAGAACAGGCGGATTGGCTAACTGCCGCTTCAGGTCCTCAAATGCCTCATCAGCAGCTGGACTCCAGACGAAATTATCCGTCTTCCTCAGCATTTGATACAAAGGGATAGCCTTCTCCCCGAGGCGGCTGATAAACCGGCTCAGCGCAGCAATTCGGCCCGCCAAATGCTGAACATCATTGATACACTTAGGTTTAGCTAGGGATGTAATAGCCGTAATCTTCTCCGGATTAGCCTCAATTCCTCTGTTAGACACCAGAAAACCCAATAACTTGCCTGCCGGAACACCAAAAACACACTTGGCCGGATTAAGCATCATCCTGTAAGCTCGCAAGTTGTCAAAGGTCTCCTTCAAATCATCCACCAGCGTCTCCTTCTGTCTTGATTTTACTACAATATCATCCACGTAGGCGTGCACATTGCGGCCGATCTGATCATGCAGGCAATTCTGTACACATCGTTGATAGGTGGCTTGGGCACTCTTGAGCCCGAAGGGCATAGATACATAGCAGAAGGCTCCAAAGGGAGTAATAAATGCTGTTTTCTCCTGGTCCTTAACCGCCATCTTGATCTGATGATATCCAGAGTATGCATCCAAAAAACTCAAACGCTCACAACCCGCCGTGGCATCAATGATCTGGTCAATACGGGGGAGGGCAAAAGGATCTGCCGGACAGGCTTTATTAAGATCGGTGTAATCCACACACATACGCCAAGTGCCGTTTTTCTTAAGGACCAGCACCGGATTAGCAAGCCACTCTGGATGGAACACCTCAATAATAAAACCAGCTGCTAAAAGCCTGGCCACTTCCTCTCCAATGGCTTTGCGTCTTTCTTCGTTAAACCGGCGGAGGAACTGTTTCACCGGTTTATACTTAGGATCCACATTAAGAGTGTGCTCAGCGAGTTCCCTCGGTACACCTGGCATGTCAGACGGCTTCCATGCAAAAATGTCCCAATTCTCACGGATGAACTCGATGAGCGCGCTTTCCTATTTGGGATCCAGGTTGGCACTGATAGTGAACTGCTTGGACGAATCGCCGGGCACGAAGTCAACAAGCTTGGTCTCAGCTGCCGATTTGAACTTCAGATCTGAATCATGCTCTGTAGTTGGCTTCTTTAAAGGGGTCATATCCGCCGGATCAACATTGTCCTTATAATACTTCAACTCCTCCGTGGCACAGACTGACTCTGCATAAGCCGCATCACCCTCTTCACATTCCAAAGCGATCCTACGGTTCCCGTGAACCGTTATCGTCCCCTTGTAACCCGGCATCTTGAGCTGTAAGTAGATATAACAAGGCCGCGCCATGAACTTGGCATAAGCCGGTCGCCCAAACAAGGCGTGATACGGGCTCCGGATCTTCACCACTTCGAAGTTTAATTTTTCCGACCGAGAATCGTGCTCGTCCCCAAAAGCCACATCTAGGGCTATCTTACCAACAGGATATGCAGATTTGCCTGGCACAACACCATGGAATACCGTATTCGACGGTCTGAGATCCTTGTCTGTTAGTCCCATGCGCCGGAATGTCTCATAGTATAGTATGTTAATACTGCTTCCTCCATCCATGAGCACCTTGGTGAACTTATAACCCCCCACCTGAGGGTCCACTACTAATGCTAACTGGCCCGGATTATCAACCCGGGGCGGGTGATCTTCTCTGCTCCACACGATGGGCTGCTCTGACCAGCGTAAGTAACGTGGTAAGGCCGGTTCAACAGAATTCACCGCTCGCTTGTGGAGTTTTCAGTCGCGCTTATCCAAGCCAGTTGTGAAGACATGGTATTGCCCATTGCTCAACTGCTTTGGCTGGCTCTGATAACCTGACTGCTGCTGCTGCTGCTGCTGCTGGCCGTTCTGATTATTCTGGCTATTGTGACCGCCCTGATTGAAACCTGAACCGGAAGCTCCATCGTGACCCGGACCGTGTAAACCGGATCCTGAACCGCCACCTGACCCATGGTCATACCGGAAGGCATTAGAGTTTTTAAACTCCCGCATAATATAACAATCCTTCCAAAGGTGGTTAGCCGATGTCTCCTTCGTCCCGTGCTTTGGGCAAGGCTGATTCAACAAATAATTCAAACGGCTTGCGTTAGGATTAGGGGCCCCATTACGATCTGCCGCCTTACCTCTGCGCCGCTGCCCCCTGTCCTGTGCATTAGCGTTGGCCACAAAATCCATGCTACCCTCCGCCTTGCATTTGCCTCCGTTTCCATGACCCGCCGGTTTGTACTGCCGTTGTTTAGAGTTGCTATTCTTCCTTCCCTTCCCTGTTTCATCATCATCAGGTCCGGGATCCTTGGTACTGTCCGAATCGGCATACTTTACTAAAGCAGCCATGAGGGTTCCCATGTCATTACAGAACCGTTTCATGCGTCCCAATTTCAATTTTAGAGGCTCAAACCGGCAGTTGCCTTCCAGAGTTAAGATCGCAGAGTCAGCATTAATCCTGTCAGATGAGTGCAAAATTTCCGAAACGCGGCGCACCCAACGGGTCGTTGATTCTCCTTCCTCCTGGACACAAGCCGCCAGGTCTACTATGGACTTGGGCTGCAACTGGGCCCATGAGCTGATAGAATTGGGCGGCAGACTCTTTAACCAAGTACGAGCCGTGCCCTCAAGCATCATGGTGAAGTATTTTGCACATGCGGCCTCATCCACGTCCAGCATCTCCATGGCCATCTCATAACTCTCTACCCATGCTTCAGGGGGTAAATCAGCGGTGTAATTCGGCACCTTGCGTGGACCCTTGAAATCTTTGGGCAGGCGCACATTACGTAAAGCTGGGATTAAGCAAGGCACTCCCAAAGCGGATGTGATCCCTAGTCCGGCAAAGGTTGTAGAACGAACCGGTGTAAGTTGGCCCGCATTATCTTGTGCTGCTAACTCGGCCTCCCTTTGTGCCCGGGCCCGGTCCACCACATCCTAAGCATCTCCAACACCACCTGCCGGGTTATTACCACGGGCCGCTTCACGGCTTCGCGCATTGCTTGATATGGCCGGTTCCTCCATTCGCCTGCTATAGCTCCGGCTCGGACGGGGCGTAGAATGAATCCGATCACGGCTGTATGAGTATGCCTCCTGCTGAATCAGTGCATTCCGGAGAAGCTCCTTAACCCGGCGTGTCTCTATCGCTTGCGGAGAATCCCCTTCGACTGGGATGGCCTCTAACCGTGCAGCGGCCGCAACAAGGTTGTCCATAGGATTAGAATAATGACCTGGGGGCGTCTGGACCGGCGGAAAATTCATAATGTTCTGCTGACGGGGTTCCATCATGCGAGGTTGGACCGGCTCCCCTGG
This sequence comes from Triticum aestivum, assembly GCF_018294505.1. Taxonomy (NCBI): domain Eukaryota; kingdom Viridiplantae; phylum Streptophyta; class Magnoliopsida; order Poales; family Poaceae; genus Triticum; species Triticum aestivum. The sequence goes on from NC_057801.1 coordinate 460,520,659, forward strand.
TCCTGGTGCCTCAATTCGGTTTGTCTCCGGGTACTGCGGCGGATTACTGGGCCCAGCCCCTGGAGTGTGAAAGAGATTTCGGGGGTCAAACCCTGACGGCAGGCGTGATCTGTGCTTCCGCTTCAAAACCTCCTGTGATGCGTTCTGGTCAAGCATGAGTTTATAGGCCTGGGCGTCCAAAGCGGCCCGTTCTGCAGTCATCCTGTCTTTTTCTGCTGCCAGATCCGCTTTGGCTTGCACGATCTGCTCTTTCACCTTTGCGATTTCTGCATTATGGGCCTCCGGATCCGCCGGATTGTCCTCTGCTATAAGCGCGGCTAGTGCGTCAAACAGATCAGATAGAACTTGAACCGGTGGGTGCACAAGGCCTCCTGCCCCTGCTGCGGCTGCCGCTGCTGATCCGGAGAGCATTGCTGCGGCGGTCGAAGAGTGATTCGCCGCCTGTGTACCGGCCATGAATATTCCAACCCGGTTGACCTGGCCCGGGGGGTCCGGAATACTGTCGCCATCGGAACAGCCCCTAATCTGGTCGTCTTGCAACTGGTATAGCGATTCGGTCTCTCCGGTCGAGGACTCGTCATCAGAATAGACGACGGTCTCATTACCGTGTTCGGACCCGTCCTCACGCTCACCTTCATGGATGACTCCAACGAAGACACGCTTGGTGCAGATGTCCGGCTCAGGCCCAGGCTCACCGATTTTGCCAATGAAAACGTGTATGCCACCAAAGGGGACCCGGTACCCGTACTCGATTGAATCGGCCTCGGGACCCCATCCTGCATCGTCGATGTAGATCCTGCCCCGACGACTCTTGGTCATCCAGCCCACAACATAGCCTTCGAGTCCCTTTAGCTTGCCCTCCAAGATCGTCAAACCATTGTGCGATAGCCCCACGGTGGGCGCCAACTGTCGTGGATTTGTCACGGCAGATGTCCTAGCAAAAGGACTTAGTCATGGAGCCATCGATACGAGTTTACTTGAAGGGGTTTAAAGCGGACACAAAGACACGAGGGTTTTATACTAGTTCGGCCCCTTCGAGGAAGGTAAAAGCCTACGTCTACTTGTGATGGAATTGATATGATCTCGATGGCTAGGGAGCAAATAAGCTTCGCCTAGGCTCGAGTTGTGGTTGTCTCTCCTGAACCGCCACCGGGCCGTCCCCTTATATACACGGGTGACGCCCGTTGGTCCATAGAGTCCTAACCTGTTCATACTCGTATTCCGGTTGGTATCTCTCTATTCCTTACTTACAATACAAGTCATACATCAGGCCGGTTCACGGCTACATGTTCTAACCGACTACAGGCCTTGGGCCTTCATCTGTTTATACCACTAAGGAAGTTAACCCGACCCAAGTAGGCCGGTTTATGCCTGGTGGTAATATCCCCAACAGGTAGGATTGGAAAGAACGAATGAATTAGTATGATAATCGAAGAAAAAGAATCTTGAACGAACCATCGTAAGAATTCGGAAATGACTGACGAAAGAGAATGAATCATCAGGAAGAATTAGAAGAACCAATATGCTAGAGGGGATTTAGATGCAAAAGAATAAAGAGATCATGAGCTGATTAAAGAACACTTGAACGAAGCACCGGGATAATTCGATAACGGTAGCTGAAATGTGAGGACAAAGAATTCTTCTGGAATGATGGCCTCCGATGAAAAGAAAATGGGAAAACAACTTATGCATACTCCGGATGGGTAAGAAAAGAATATCTGACAAATGGAATATTTCGAGAGGATAACATGAAGCTAGAACCACGAATCTTCGGGAGAACGGGCAAGATTTACAGGAAAAACTCTTCTTCGGTCTTCAAATGACGACAGAAAACCACCAAAATTACTGAGATACTCCGGGAGGATGAAAAAGAGGAAGGGTTGAACCAAAGATAAAAGAATTTGAAAGCGATCTTCGAGATGGCATCTGACTGATGAAATTCATTCTTACGTCAAACTCGAAAAGAATTGAGAATAACTCTGGGGGAATTAGAAGAGTCAGGTAAGATCCTGGGAAAAGACCTGTGGGTTAGGGCCCACTGAAGAGATAACCCCATTGGAAAGGATTGTCAAAGAGATAGATGATGCACCGGAACAATTGAAATATTTGAATGAGGTGACAACCTCGAATTAATTCAAACACATGCGAATCTCTTGAGATGTCTTCCGAACTCTGGAATGATAAACTGGCGAGAGGCGAACAAGCAGGGAAAACACTTGAGCCGAGGGAAAGAATATAATCACTACCGAAAATTGGAATTGAATCCACCGGAGAAGAAAAAGAGATGAATAATGTCAAACGAGACGAGAATTCACCGGTTGAAATAATTGAGGGAAGATTGAAGAGGCTCCACACAAATAAAATTGATGGTCGAGAGAGACTCAGACTCCAGGAAGAAGAGGGTGGGAGGGTGGGAAAACAAAGGCAACTTGGAAGGGGAAAAACCGACGAATATCTTAAAGAGAGAACATCGGTTGAAAGAAAGCAAAGGCTTCACATAAGTAGGATGGATACTCGATTACGGACTCCGGCTCCGAGGAGAAAAGGGTGGGCGGGTGGGAAAAGAAAACAACTGAGGATTGAACTTGGTAGAGAAGAATAGGCTCGAGTCAACTTTACGAGAAAATCACTAGATGCAAAGAGCTGAGGAACAACGATCAAAAAACCAACTGCGTGAACCTAAAGAAAATTTGAATGGGAAGAGGAGTAATACAAAACACCTACGTCAAGATTCCTCACAAGAGCGACGAAGGGGTTGAGGAGTAGAAAGAATTCCTACTCTCCGATATAACTAGACTCCGAAAACAATTTTCTTCTAGACTCGACAATGGCCAAACTACACGATCAATCAAGGGGGCTCCTATGGTCGGTCGAGGCTCTGATACCAACTTGTCACGCCCAATATCCTAAAGAGACTCTAAGGTCCCACCAAGGATAGAACCGCATGTTGAAACGCTTTTGCAAGGTGAATATCATTACATCAACATTACATAATAGATGGGGATACATACAAGGGGCATACAATGCCACACGAATACAACATCATCTTACATAAGAGCAACATCCGACTACGGATGAAACACAAACAGAAACTCAAACGACATCCACCCTGCTAGCCCAGGCTGCCGACCTGGAACCTATCCCCTGATCGAAGAAGAAGCAGAAGAAGAACTCAACGCAAGCAAGCATCGTCTCGCGTCATGATCATCGCATAACCCTATACCTGCAACTATTGTTGTAGTAATCTGTGAGCCACGAGGACTCAGCAATCCCATTACCATGGGTATCAAGACTAGCAAAGCTTAATGGGTAAGGAAGGGGTAAAGTGGTGAGGTTGCAGAAGCGACTAAGCATATATGGTGGCTAACATACGCAAATAAGAGCGAGAAGAGAAGCAAAGGAATGGTCGTGAAGCTAACAATGATCAAGAGGTGATCCTGAACTCCTACTTACGCCAAACATAACCCAAAACCGTGTTCACTTCCCGGACTCTGCCGAAAAGAGACCATCACGGCTACACACACGGTTGATGTGTTTTAATTCGGATCTCGTGTCAAGTTATCTACAACCGGACATTAACAAATTCCCATCTACCACATAACCGCGGGCACGGCTCTCGAAAGTTTATACCCTGCAGGGGTGTCCCAACTTAGCCCATGATAAGATCTCGCGATCAACGAAGGATATTCCTTCTCCCAGGAAGACCCGATCAGTCTCGGAATCCCGGTTTACAAGACATTTCGACAATGGTAAAACAAGACCAACAAAGCCGCCCGATGTGCCGACAAATCCCGATAGGAGTCGCACGTATCTCATTCTCAGGGCACATCGGATGAGCCAGATGTCGGGTTGGCATAGACCCTGGTTGCCCATGGGGCGCCGGACATCGCTCAGGTTGGACCAACACTCGGAGGAGCACTGGCCCGGGGGGGGGGGGTAAAATAAAGATGACCCTCGGGCTCCGGAAACCCAAGGGAAAAAGGGCTAGGTGAGGCAAATGGTAAAACCAAGGTTGGGCCTTGCTGGAGGAGTTTTATTCAAAGCGAACTGTCAAGGGGGTCCCATAAATCACCCAACCGCGTAAGGAACGCAAAATCCGGGAACATAACACTGGTATGACGGAAACTAGGGCGGCAAGAGTGGAACAAAACACCAGGCATAAGGCCGAGTCTTCCACCCTTTACCAAGTATATAGATGCATTAATTAAATAAGAGATATTGTGATATCCCAACATAATCCTGTCCACCATGGAGCAATCTTCAACTTCACCTGCAACTAACAACGCTATAAGAGGGGTTGAGCAAAGCGGTAACATAGCCAAACAACGGTTTGCTAGGAAGGGTGAAAAAGGTTAGAGGCCGACATGGCAATTTGGGAGGCTTGAAGAGCAAATGATAGGTAGCGCAGCATAGCGATAGAACGAAGCAACTAGCATAGCAATGATAGTGATGAGATCCAAGGTGACGGTCATCTTGCCTGAAATCCTGCTAGGAAGAAGAACGAGTCCATGAAGAATATGAAGCCACAAAGACGAACCAAGCATAGACGAACGAATCCTCACGATCGCAACGAAACGGGAAACTATCGAGAAGAAGCACACAACATAGTAAACACACCACACATAGACAATACATGATGCACAACAAGCATGATGCATGACAAAGCTACATGAAGCTACTCATGGCAAGAGATGATGCATACAAGAGCAACACATCAAAGCAAGTTTAAATGAGGCCGGAAACAACATATAACAAATCCGGTAAGTCCTCATATGCAAATTTAAAAATTGGTCCAGATCTGAATAAACCTTATGTTCAAGTTGTTAAACAGCATGTTAAGATGCACCAAGAAGATCTACACGAGATTCTAGTCAAGTTACATATAAAGTTCATTTAATTCGGAGCTACGGCCTAGAAGATATGAGCAAAACAAGTCAAACATGGCATTGATGCAAAATGCGTGCAAACATCAAGGAAACACTCTCAAACATGGATGCAACATGATAATATGAAACTACATGCAAAATCAAGCAAGTTTCATATAGAGCACACTCAAAACGGAGCAACGGTTCAACACATACACACTATACAAGTTTAAAGGACAAGCTGTTCAAAACAGCAATTAGGCATATTGCAAGCACCAAAACAACATGCTAAAGCACCCTAACATGATAACAAAAGGCATGGACGAGATTTACAGGTAAAGCATGACAAAACATGAACACTGAGCTATCTCCAGAAACTACTAGAACATGCTCAAAAGGACATGGCAAGATTGCAAATAATACAGTTTCAGACTTAGCAGAAAATAACATCAGGTTGCAATGTTTAGAGCTATCAAACAACATGTTACAGGAACTTATCATGGCAAAAAAAGGAGCGGAATGAATCTACTAAACGCATAGAACAAATGTCCCTTACTGACCATGAGCCAAAAGGGTACAGAAAATATGATGGCACCCATGTAAACATAGCAAGAGATATGACAGATTCATACATGGCAGGAACAACAATAAGTAGGCATGTTGGTGAGCATGTACAACTTACCACAGAGCAATACATGGCATGGAAAGGAAACCAAAAGTAAGAAGGCATGTTTATGAAGCTAAAAAGGCAAGAGCAAGTTCATATCGTGCTTGGATCACTAACAACAACCATGGAAACATTGAACTTCATGTTAACAGGCTGACAGCAACATTATTTAGCAACTTTAGAGGAAGATTACAACAATCTACAGCAGGCTATAAATGTAACCAGGGACATGGATGGATATAGCATGACATGTACAACAAAACATCCTTAGAGTACATCTCCAGATTATGCATAGAATGACTTGTAGCAGCAGGTTTACATAACATCATGATATAGCAGATTCAGCCTAGCAAAACAGTAATAGCAAGTACCCTACTTAACAAGCTTGATGCACTCACTACAAACCTCACAAAAAATACATGGATGGCACCCCTGTGAAGATGGCATGACATATTTCAAAACTCATGTAGACATCAAGCTCATAGGATGCTCACATCAAATGCAACAAAAATGACAAATCACTAAGTTATAACAATTTCAGCAGATTAACATCATATAGCACTATTGCAACGATGATTAAGACACCAATATGAACTCAAACAAGCATGACACAATGGAATGAAATGTAGAGCACCTCATGGTGAACATTTTGACATGTTACACACACGAAATGGAGCAGTATGCAACAAGTTACAGCAGGTCAAAGGGGGCACCAGAATATGACAGAAAAATGACTTGGTGGAAATACTACCAGCGTGAAAACGAGATCCAGATCGGGGGAGTTCCATTCCTCGTATAGGACGCCTCCAGTGGAAGTCAACGGCGATGGTGGGCAGGCGTGGGGCTCCGGTGGGCGTCGGGAAGGCCGGGAATGGGTGGATCCGGGCATGGGGCCTCCATTCCCGGCGACGAGGCGGCTTGGGGCGGCGCGGACGCGAATATCGGAGCGGCCATGGTAGCTCCTGCGAGGTATACAGAGAGAGGGAGATATCGTGAGCGGGAGAAAGATAAGCACGGGGAAGGAAGAGAGAGAGGGAGACGGAGGCGGGCAGGGAAGGAGGAGCAGGACGCAAGGGGCCGGCCTGGTCGGAGGTGGTCGCCAGCGGCGACTCCGGCAAGGCGGCGGCTCAGGATAGGGAGCTCCTCTCCCGATCTGGAGCGAGCGGGCACAGAGGAGCGCGGGGCACGGGATCTGGGCCCAGATCGGCCTAGGGGCGGGCCTGGCATGGGCCGAAAGGGCCACGGTGGCGGGGAGCTTCGGGGAGAGGCGCAGGCAACATGGTGACTCCACATGGCGGCGCGGGAGTGGCTGGCAGGCGCGAGGAGGCAATGTGGCACGATGGGATTGGCTCAGGTGAGGTGTCTGGCGGACATGTCCGGCACGGGCGGACGTGTCTGGCGGCGCGAGGATGAAGATGGCTAGGGTTAGACCGGGATTTCGGGGGAGATGCACATATTTATAGATAGAGGGAGATAGGAGAGTCCAAATGGAGCACGGTTTTCGGCCACGCGATCGTGATCAAACGACGGAGAGCATGGAGGGGGTTAGGATGGGTTTTGGGCCAGTTGGGAGGGGGTGTTGGGCTGCACACAAAAGAGGCTTTTACGGTTACCCGGTTAACTGTTGGAGTATCAAACGGACTCCAAATGGCACGAAACTTGACAGGCGGTCTACCGGTGCTATACCAAGGCCACTCGGCAAACCTCGGGCCATTCCGAGAAAGTTTGACACCCGCACATGAAAAGATACAAGAAGGGGAATGCTCGGATGCATGAAACGAAAACGTATGCAATGCAATGCACATGATGACATGATAAAATGCAACACGCAAGCAAATGACATGGCAATGACGGCGAATAACTGCCAGACACCTAGCGCAACGAATCCGGGGCGTTACACAATCATCATGGATTTGGATCGTCTGACAATTTGTCTTGCCAAAGTTTCATCCTCCGGTACCTCTCCCCGGGTCATGCAGGCCAAATATGGCACTGTCCAATCCAAGATAACATGAAGAGCTGCCACCAACTGGGCCTCCGGGTCTGGCACCGCTAGTTCTTCCTCAGTAGGCACCTTGACAGAAGGGTTATGCAAAACATCAAAAAAGGTGTTAGGTGGCACCGGCTTACGTTGAGATCCCAACCGGCTCAAAGCATCAGCCGCCTCATTCTTCCTTCGATCAATGTGCTCCACTTGATAACCCTTGAAATGTCCAGCCATGGCATCTACTTCACATCGGTAAGCCGCCATGAGAGGATCCTTTGAATCCCACTTGCCTGGCACCTGTTGAGCCACTAGATCTGAGTCGCCCAGACACCTTACCCGGCTTAAGTTCATATCCTTGGCCATTCGGAGACCATGGAGTAAGGCCTCGTACTCAGCTGCATTGTTAGTACATGGGAACATAAGCCGGAGTACATAACGAAATCTGTCACCTCGAGGGGAAGTTAAAACAATTCCAGCCCATGAGCCTTCTAGCTGTCTGGACCCATCAAAGTGAATAGTCCAATACGTGTTATTTGGCTTCTCCTCAGGTGCCCGCAACTCTGTCCAATCATTGATAAAGTCCACCAAGGCCTGAGACTTATTAGTAGTACGTGGCATGTACTTCAAACCATGAGGCCTAAGCTCGATAGCCCACTTGGCGACTCATCCTGTGGCCTCCCTATTCTGGATGATGTCTCCCAAAGGGGCAGAACTTACCACAGTTATAGGATGACTTTGAAAGTACTGCTTCAACTTCCGGTTGGCCATAAACACTCCGTAAACGAGTTTTTGCCAACGTGGATACCTTTGTTTAGACTCAATGAGCACCTCACTGATATAGTAAACCGGCCGTTGAACCGGATGCTCCTTGCCAGCTTCCTTACGCTCCACCACGATGGAGACACTGACGGCTCGTGAATTGGCGGCCACATATAACAGCAAAGGCTCTTTATCAATTGGAGCCGCAAGAACCGGCGGTTCAGACAATTGTCTCTTCAAGTGTTCAAAAGTAGCATCAACGGCCTCACTCCAGACAAAAGTGTCAGTTTTCTTCATCATATGATACAATGGAAGGGCCTTCTCACCTAACCGGCTTATGAACCGGCTTAAAGCAGCAACACGACCCGCCAGTCACTGAACATCATTGATGCACGCCGGCTTAGCCAAAGAGGTAATCACCTTAATCTTCTTCGAATTAGCTTCAATGCCTTTGTTCGACACCAGAAAACCTATGAGCTTGCTCGCAGGTACACCAAACACACACTTGGTTGGGTTAAGCATCATCTTGTAAACCCGGAGATTATCAAAAGTATCTTTCAAGTCAGATACCAAGGTTCCATTTTCTCTGGACTTCACCATAATGTCATCTACGTAAGCATGAACATTACGCCCAATTTGGTCGCGCAAACAGTTCTGCACACACCGCTGATAAGTCGCCTGGGCACTTTTGAGTACAAATGGCATAGATACATAACAAAAGGCTCCAAACGGAGTGATGAAAGCCGTCTTCTCCTGGTCCTTAACTGCCACTTTGATCTGATGATAACCATAGTAAGCATCCAAAAAACTCAAACATTCACAACCCGTCGTAGCATCGATGATTTGATCAATACGGGGGAGAGCAAAGGGATCAGCCGGACAAGCCTTGTTTAAGTCTGTGTAATCCACACACATATGCCAAGTGTCGTTCTTCTTAAGCACTAACACTAGGTTAGCCAACCACTCCGGGTGAAAAACTTCAACAATAAACCCGGCCGCTAAGAGCCGGGCGACCTCTTCCCCAATAGCTTTCCGTCTCTCTTCATTGAACCGTGGGAGAAACTGTCTGACCGGCTTATACTTTGGATCAATATTGAGAGTGTGCTCAGCGAGTTCCCTCGGTACACCTGGCATGTCAGAAGGTTTCCATGCAAAGATGTCCCGGTTCTCACGGATGAACTCGATGAGCGCGCTTTCCTATTTAGGATCCAAATTGGCACTGATATTGAACTGCTTAGAGGTATCTCCTGGGGTAAAGTCAACAAGCTTGGTCTCAGAGGCCGATTTAAACTTCAACGCCAGGTCATGCTCAGTAGTTGGTTTCTTGAGGGAGGTCATATCCGCCGGGTCAACATTGTCTTGATAAAATTTGAGCTCCTCCGCGGCACAGGCAGACTCAGCGTAAGCCGCGTCGCCTTCTTCACATTCCAAAGCCACCTTTCGACTCCCATGCATAGTGATGGTGCCCTTGTAGCCTGGCATCTTGAGCTGTAAGTAAACGTAACATGGTCGTGCCATGAATTTAGCATAAGCCGGTCGCCCGAACAGAGCATGATATGGACTCCTAATTTTAACCACTTCAAACGTCAATTTCTCAGCCCTGGAGTCGTATTCGTCTCCGAAGGCCACCTCCAGCTCAATCTTGCCAACTGGGTAAGCCGACTTACCAGGGACCACTCCATGGAAAACAGTGTTGGATGTCCTCAGATTTTTATCAGTCAACCCCATGCGCTGAAAGGTCTCGTAGTAGAGGATATTGATGCTGCTACTGCCGTCCATGAGTACCTTAGTGAATTTATATCCACCAACCTGGGGTGCCACCACCAAGGCTAACTGGCCCGGATTATCGACCCGTGGAGGGTGATCCTCTCTGCTCCATATAATGAGCTGTTCTGACCACCTCAAATAATGAGGAACTGCCGGCTCAACAGAATTGACACCCCTCTTATGAACCTTCTGGTCACGTTTACATAAGCTAGTGGTAAACACGTGATACTGCCCTCCACTCAACTACTTCGGATGGTTTTGATAACCCGACTGCTACTGTTGTTGCCCTCCTTGACCAGACTGCTGCTGACTATTACCGCCTGGATGCCCCTGAAAGCCAGAATTTGAACCCCCGCCCGGACCGAGGCGGCTTACCCTTACGTCTCTGATTGTTACCTTGCGCATTGGCATTGGCCACAAACTCCGGGTTACCGTCCGCCTTATGCTTATTGCCGCTTTGATTCCCTGGGTTATGTTGTTGACCCTTTCCATTGCCGTTCCTTTTTCCCTTCCCTGTCTTCTCATCGTCAGACGCGGGATCCTTGGTACTATCAGAATCGGCATATTTAACTAAAGCCGCCATCAGCGTACCCATATCCTTGCAGTCACGTTTAAGGCGCCCCAGTTTCTGCCTCAGCGGCTCAAAGCTGCAAGTCTTCTCCAACATAAGAACTGAAGAGCCAGCATCCATCTTGTCAGATGAATGAATTATCTCCTTGACCCGGCGTACCCAATGGGTGGTGAATTCACCTTCCCCCTGCTTACAATTCGTCAAGTCCACAATCGACATAGATTTCTTACAGGTGTCCTTGAAGTTCTGGATGAATCGGGCTTTTAACTCTTCCCATGAACCAATGGAATTAGGTGGCAAACCTTTTAACCAAGACCGGGCCGTTACATCTAACATCATGGTGAAATATTTAGCCATTGCCGCATCACTGACGTCCAACAGCTCCAGGACCATCTCATTACTCTCGATCCATGCTCCAGGCTGTAAGTCGGCTGTGTAATTCGGCACCTTTCGAGGTCCCTTGAAATCCTTGGGCAGACGCACGTTGCGCAAAGCCGGTACCAAACAAGGAACACCACCGGTTCTAGTGGCTACTCGTGCCTCAACAGAAGTCGTTGGATACTCTGGGATATCCTGATGAGCCGCCTGTTGAGCCGCCGCCTGAGCCACCCGCTCGTTCTCCTGACGTATTCGGTCTTGCACCGGGTTATAGCCACCGTGTTGGTTACGGTGTTGGGCGTTGCTTGACAAAGCTTCAGACTCAATGTGCCTGCTGTAACTCGGGCTCCGGTTCTGACAAGGCGGTGCTAACCAAGGCGGAGGAGTGGAATGAATCCGGTCTCTGCTGTAAGAATAGGTCTCTTGCTGAGCCAGGGCCGTCTGGAGAAGTTCTCTGACCCTCCGGGTCTCCACCGCTGTCGGGTCATCACCGTCCATGGGCAGAGCCGCCAAGCGCGCCAAAGCCACGATTAAGTTCTCCATGGGGTTAGAAAAGTGACCCTCCGGTACCGGGACATAACGCGGTGGTGCCATGCTCACATGAGGAGGTGGAATCTCTCGAGGCTGAGCCGGTCCTCCTGCTCCGGCTGTCAATAACTGATTGGCATCTGGTGGTTTACTTGGGCCGGCTCCGGGTGTAGCGAAAAGAACCCGAGGGTCGTAATTCAGAGGTAAACGAGATTGGGTTTTCTGGTGTCTCCTCCTCATTACCTCATTGGATGTGTTTAAGCTCATCGTGAGCTGGTAAGCTTCTGACTGCAACCGCTGTGCCCGGGCGTCGAGAGCCGCCCGCTCTGTAGCTAGTCTAGTATCCTCAGCTGCCAAGGCCTCCTTGGCCTGAGCTATCTCCTCACGCACCCGTGCCACCTCCGTGTCATGCTCATCTTTGTTCGCAGGGATAACCATGGCGGTTAACAGGGTCGTAAGTTTGTCCATGAGAACTATCAGCACCTGAGCCGGCGGGCGCACAGGGCCACCTGCCCCAGTTGTCCCTATTCCGGATGTTATTGCTGCAGTAGCCGTAGAGTTAGAGCCGGGCTGAGTTCCAGCCATGAAGATTCCTGCCCATCTTGGCGGCCCATAGGGGTCCGGAATACTGATGCCATCGGAACAGCCCCCGAGCGTGTCGTCTTGCACCTGATATAACGAATCTGTTGAGCCGGCGGATGAATCACCGTCTGAGAGGACGGCCGTCTCACCCCTATCTTCAGATCCTTCAAAAAGTTCTTCTCCGTGGATGCAGCCCACGAAGGAACGCTTCATAACAGGTTGAGTCCGGGTCTTCCTCGCACGCTGATCCGTCTCGACGAGGTCAGTGCAGTTGTCCGGTTCAAGGCCCGGCTCACCGATTCGGCCGGTGAAGACGTGGATTCCACCGAAGGGGACCCGGTATCCGTACTCAATTGAACCGGCATCGGGACTCCATCCTTCGTTGTCGATGTAGATCTTGCCGCGACGACTCTTGGTCATCCGGCCCACTACGTATCCCTTGAGCCCTTCGAAGTTGCCCTTCAAGAACTCAAATCCACCGTGCGCTGGCTCCACGGTGGGCGCAAACTGTCGTGGAATTGTCATGTCAGATGTCCTCGTGAAAGGACTTAGTTGTGGAGCCATCGCAACTAGGAAGCTTGAAGGGGTTAACCGGGACAAAGGACACGAGAGGTTTTATACTAGTTCAGCCGCTTACGGTGAAGGTAAGGCCCACGTCTAGTTGGGTTGGTATTGATGTTTCGATGACCAGGGAGCGAGACACGCTATACCCAGCTCTCGACGAGTTGCTTCTTGCCTTAAGCTGCCAGCAGGTTGTCCCCTTATATACACGGGTTGACGCCCTGTGGCCTACAAAGTCCCGACCGGCTTATAACAGTGTCCGGCTCGGTGACTAGTTACATCTTCCTTATGATACAAGTCATGCCATTACGGTGGTTTACTACAACGGGGCTTAAGTCGCCTGTGGGCTTAAGCCCTCTATTGAACCGCCATCTTCATGCTTTGGTCTTGGGCTTCTTTCTGGCGAGTCTTCTTGGCATAACCCGGCCCCTCCTGGGCGGCTTACACAAATAGTTATATTCCCAACAGATACAGAAGGTTACGGCGGTGGAAATTGTGTTTCGTTGGCTCCCTGGATGTTTTCGGGGTACGTAGGCTTATATAGGAGGAAGAAGTACGTCGGTGGGCGCCGGAGGGGCCCACGAGACAGGGGGCGCGCCCTATAGGGGTGGGCGCGCCCTCCCCTCTTGTGGCTGCCTCGGCTGCTTCTTGACTTGCACTCCAAGTTCTCTGGATCACGTTCGTTCCAAAAATCACGCTCCCAAAGGTTTCATTCCATTTGGACTCCATTTGATATTCCCTTTCTTCGAAATACTGAAATAGGCAAAAAATAGCAATACGGGCTGGTCCTCCGGTTAGTAGGTTAGTCCCAAAAATGATATAAATGTGTAAAATAAAGCCCATAAACATCCAAAAGGGGTAATATAATAGCATGGAACAATAAAAAATTATAGATACATTGGAGACGTATCATCTTACAAACCTCTGCACTTGGAGGCCCAACTACATCTACAAGAAGAAGGTTGCGTAGTAGACTTCAAGCTCTTTTTTGGCGCCATTGCCGGGGAGGTTAGTGCTTGAAGTTATATCTTTAGATCTTGCAATCGAATTTTTTTGTTTCTTGTTTTATCACTAGTTTAGTCTACAAAAGAAAACTAAAAAATGGAATTGATGTTGCCTCATATGCTTAATCTTTTTAATGTCTTTCGTGAAAATAAGGATTCTAATAATTGTGCTCAAGTGTTAGAAGAAGAATGCATTAAAATGTTTGGCACTAAATCTTTGAATGATGAGCATGATTGCAATGTTATTAGTATGAATTCCTTGAATATCCATGATGCTAATGATATGCAAAGCCACAAGGTTGGGGAAGCTATGTTTGATGAAGATGATATTTTTTGACCCCCAAGTTTTGATGAGCAAATTTATTATGATGAAAGCATGACTCCTATTTATGATGATTATATTGATGAAAGTGGGTTTGGAAGAGTGTCAACTTTAGGAAGTAATGATCCCACTATTTTGGAGGGTGTTGAATCTTATTGTGATAATTATGAAAGTGGATTTGGAGAGGTCATGACTTTATTTAGTAATGAATCCACTATTTCGGAAGAGGTTCCAATTGATTATGAGAACAAAGTTGCTATCCATGATGATTATTGTGATGACATGTATGTTATAAAGAATAATGATAACCATGAAACTTCTGATCTTGATTTTAATTTTCAATTGGATTATTCCTCACATGATAGTTATTTCGTTGAGTTTGCTCCCACTACTATGAATAAGAAGAATTTTGCTTATGTGGAGAGTACAAAAATTGATATGCTTGTGCATCATGAAAATAATGCTTTATGTGATAGTTATATTGTTGAATTCATTCACGATTCTACTGAAAATTATTACGAGGGAGGAATATATACTTGTAGGAGTTGCAATAATATCAAGTTTCCTCTCTATGTGTTGAAAATCTTGAAGTTATGCTTGTTTTGCTTTCCTATGCTAGTTAATTATTGTTCCCATAAGTTGTTTGCTCACAAAATACCTATGCATAGGAAGTGGGTTAGACTTATATGTGCTTGTCATATGCTTCATGATGCTCCCATTATGTTTCAATTCTTATCTTTTATGTGAGCATCATTGTCATCATCATGCCTAGCTAAAAAGGCATTAAAGAAAAGCGCTTGTTGGGAGACAACCCAATATTTACCCCTACTGTTTTTTTTCTCCACATGACTATTCTACTGTAGTAATCATGTATTATAGCTTTTGTTTCAATAAAGTGCCAAGTAGAACCTTTGGGAAGACTTGGGTGAAAGTTACTGCGATCTTGCTGTAAAAAACAGAAACTTTGCGCTCACGAGAATAATTGTCATTTTTAACAGAAGAGTGATTTTAAGTTGATTATTTTTTCAGAAGATTAATAGACAAATTCCTCATGTACACAAATTTATTTTAGAATTTTTGGAGTTACATAATTATTGGAGAGTTAATATTACAACAGAGTGTTCTGTTTTTGACAGATTCTATTTTCTATGCGTTGTTTGCTTATTTTGATGAATCTATGAGTAGTATCGGAGGGTATGAAACATAGATAAGTTGGAATAAAGTAGATGTTACACCAAATTGAATTCAGAAGAGTTCACAACAATACCGAAAGTGGTGATTTATTTTCTTATACTAGCGGAGCTTACGAGTTTTCTGTTGAGTTTTGTGTTGTGAAGTTTTCAAGTTTTGGGTAAAGATTCGATGGACTATGGAATAAGGAGTGGCAAGAGCCTAAGCTTGGAGATGAACAAGGCGCCCAAAGTTAGTATTCAAGGACAACCAAGATCCTAAGCTTGGGGATGCCCCGGATGTCATCCCCTCTTTCGTCTTCGTTCATCGGTAACTTTACTTGGAGCTATATTTTTATTCACCACATGATATGTGTTTTGCTTGGAGCGTCATTTTTTTTTGCTTGCTGTTTGAATAATATCCCAAGATCTTAAATTCTTAAATGTTAGAGAGTCTTCACATAGTTGCATAATTATATGACTACTCATTGATCTTCAGTTATATCTTTTGGAGTAGTTTGTCATTTGCTCTAGTAATTCACTTATATCTTTTTAGAGCACGATGGTAGTTTTATGTTGAAGAAATTAATGAACTCTCATGCTTCATTTATATTATTTTGAGAGTCCTTTAGAACAGCATGGTAATTTTCTTTGGTTATAAAATTAGTCCTAATATGATGGGCATCCAAGAGGGATATAATAAAAACTTTGATAAAAAGTGCATTGAATACTATGAGAAGTTTGATTCTTTATGATTGTTTTGAGATATGAAGACGGTGATATTAGAGTCATGCTAGTGGTGTAGTCGTGAATTTGAGAAATACTTGTGTTGAGGTTTGTGAGTCCCGTAGCATGCACGTATGGTAACCGTTGTGTAACAAATTTGAAGCATGAGGTAT
The DNA here is from genome assembly GCF_018294505.1 of Triticum aestivum. Lineage (NCBI taxonomy): Eukaryota > Viridiplantae > Streptophyta > Magnoliopsida > Poales > Poaceae > Triticum > Triticum aestivum. The sequence goes on from NC_057801.1 coordinate 460,536,718, forward strand.
CTCTTTGATTGCCCTCCTTATGTGTGGAGGTCGGGATCGCGCGATGGTTAACTCCTACCAACCCTTCCCCTAGGAGCATGCATGCAGTACTTTGTTTTGATGACTTGTAGATTTTTGCAATAAGTATGCGAGTTCTTTATGACTAATGTTGAGTCCATGGATTATACGCACTCTCACCCTTACACCTTTACTAGCCTCTTTTGTGCCGCGCAACTTTCGCCGGTACCATACACCCACCTTATACCTTCCTCAAAACAGCCACCATACCTACCTATTATGGGATTTCCATAGCCATTCTGAGATATATTCCCATGCAACTTTCCACTGTTCCATTTATTATTACACGCTCCATCATTGTCATGTTGCTTTGCATGATCATGTAGTTGACATTGTATTTGTGGCAAAGCCACCATTCATAATTCTTTCATACATGTCACTCTTGATTCATTGCACATCCCGGTACACCACCGGAGGCATTCATATAGAGTCATATTTTGTTCTAAGTATCGAGTTGTAATTCTTGAGTTGTAAGCAAATAAAGGTGTGATGATCTTCATTGTTAGAGCATTGTCCCAGTGAGGAAAGGATGATGGAGACTATGATTCCCCCACGAGTCGGGATGAGACTCCGGACGAAAAAGGCCAAAAAAAGAGAAGGCCCCAAAAAACAAAAAAAAGAAATCAAAAAAATGAGAGAAAAAGAGAGAAGGGGCAATGCTACTATCCTTTTACTACACTTGTGCTTCAAAGTAGCACTATGATCTTCATGATAGAGAGTCTGCTATGTTGTCACTTTCATATACTAGTGGGAATTTTTCATTATAGAACTTGGCTTGTATATTCCAACGATGGGCTGCCTCAAAATGCCCTAGGTCTTCATGAGCAAGCAAGTTGGATGCACACCCACTTAGTTTCTTTTTGAGCTTTCGTACATTTATAGCTCTAGTGCATCCGTTGCATGGCAATCCCTACTCACTTACATTGATGTCTATTGATGGGTGAGGGAGTCCTGGATTAGGGGGTGTCCGGATAGCCGAACTATCACCATTAGCCGGACTCCTGGACTATGAAGATACAAGATTGAAGACTTCGTCCCGTGTCCGGATGGGACTTTCCTTGGCGTGGAAGGCAAGCTTGGCAATACGGATATGTAGATCTCCTACCATTGTAACCGACTCTGTGTAACCCTAACCCTCTCTGGTGTCTATATAAACCGTAGGGTTTTAGTCCGTAGGACGAACAACAATCATACCATAGGCTAGCTTCTAGGGTTTAGCCTCTTTGATCTCATGGTAGATCTACTCTTGTACTACCCATATCATCAATATCAATCAAGCAGGAGTAGGGTTTTACCTCCATCGAGAGGGCCCGAACCTGGGTAAAAACATCGTGTCCCTTGTCTCCTGTTACCATCCGCCTAGACGCACAGTTCGGGACCCCCTACCCGAGATCCACCGGTTTTGACACCGACATTGGTGCTTTCATTGAGAGTTCCTCTGTGCCGTCATCTTTAGGTCTGATGGCTCCTTCGATCATCAACAACGACGCGGTCCAGGGTGAGACTTTTCTCCCCGGACAGATCTTCGTATTCGGCGGCTTTGCACTGCGGGCCAATTCACTTGGCCATCTGGAGCAGATCAAAAGCTACGTCCCTGGCCATCAGGTCAGATGTGGGAGTTTGAACTACACGGCTGACATCCACGGAGACTTGATCTTCGACGGATTCGAGCCACAGCCAAGCGCACCGCACTATCTCGATGGGTATGATCTAGCTCTGCCGCCGAACAGTGCTTTGGAGGCCGCACCAGCGTCCGCTCCGACCCTTAGCTCGGAGCCGACTTCGCCGAAATAGGACGAGTGGCTGGACACCGCCTCGGGGGCTACGGTCTCTACAGCGATTGAGCCGAACACCATCCCTGTCCTTTGCAAAGCCTGTGACTCCGAGATGCCGGACTCCTCTCCGGACTCCGAACCTCCCGCGCCCCTGCCAATCAAATCCGATTGGGCACCGGTTATGGAGTTCACCGCCGCGGACATCTTTCAGCCCCCGCCCGTTGGTGACATCCTGAATTCACTAAAGTCTCTCTCTTTATCAGGAGAGCCCTGGCCGGACTATGGTCAGGAAGGTTGGGATGTGGACGACGAAGAAATTCAACACCCACCCACCACCCACTTCATAGCCACTGTCGAAAGTTTAAATGACATGCTAAATTTTGACTCCGAAGACATCGACGGTATGGACGATGATGTAGGAGATAACCACGAACCAGCACCTACAGGGTACTGGACAGCCACCCCATCTCACGATGTATACATGGTGGATACACCTAAAGGAAGTGACGACGAGGAACAATGGGACGCTGCAAAGGATAAATCCCTCGAAAAGCAGTCAAGACAGCGACGAAAGCGCCGCACAATGTCCCGCCTTGACAAAGACGGCGGCCATACAGACCCAGCCATAGAGCAGGTCGAACCGGTGGACGACGAACATGCCATTGAACAACCGTCCGAACAGGACAACTTGGATAAACAATCCGTCCCCGACGAAGATAACAGTCCGGACGATCTCACACCGGACAAGTTGTTGGAGCAGAAGAACCTCCACAAAAGGCTCGTCACCACTGCGCGTAGCCTGAAAAAGCAGAAGCGGAAGCTCAAAACAGCGGAAGATACACTCAGAATCAGATGGAGCAAAGTACTCAACACCACAGACAAATACGGCGACAGTCGCCAAATAAAGAGCTACCCGAAGCGCAAACTACTGCCCGAATTCGATGAGGAGGCCTTAGAGCCCTCGCAATCAAAGAACAAAGAGGCCGCGCGATCGGATGGACGACCACATGACAAGCATAGAGCGGCAAGCGGCACCGCACACAAGCCGGCACGCGATCTGCATAAGGATTCGCATCAAAAGGATGGCCCAGTTAGGTCCATCTATGGGCCAAGAAAGCAAGCTCTTCTAAGCAATGCAACATGCCAAATACCCGGACATCACGGCACACCCAAATATAGGGGAGCCGCACACCCCCTATGTTTCACCGATGAGGTGCTGGATCACGAATTCCCAGCGGGATTTAAACCCGTAAACATAGAGGCATACGACGGAACAACAGACCCTGGAGTCTGGATTGAGGATTACATCCTCCACATACACATGGCTAGAGGAGATGATCTCCACGCCATAAAATACTTACCCCTCAAGCTCAAAGGGCCAGCATGGCACTGGCTTAAAAGCCTCCCTGAAAATACCATTGGAAGTTGGGAGGAGATCGTGGATGCTTTTCAGGCAAATTTTCAAGGGACTTATGTCCGCCCTCCGGATGAAGACGATTTAAGTCACATAACTCAACAACCCGGAGAGTCAGCCCGCAAATTCTGGAACAGGTTCCTCACCAAAAAGAACCAAATAGTCGACTGTCCGGACGCCGAAGCCTTAGCAGCTTTCAAACACAACGTCCGAGACGAATGGCTCGCCAGGCACCTTGGCCAGGAAAAGCCAAGAACAATGGCCGCACTAACAAGCCTCATGACCCGCTTTTGTGCGGGAGAGGATAGTTGGCTGGCAAGATGTAGTACCAGCGACCCAAGTACATCCAAAGTCAGAGATGGAAACGGAAAACCACGACGCAGCAAGGACCAGCGCCGGACAAGGGGAAACAGCCCGAAGAGCACGGCAGTCAACGCCGGATTCAAAAGCTGTCGGCAGAATCATCAAAACTGCCCCTCAAGGATAACAACCATGAGCTATCCAACTTAAATAAAATCTTGGACCAAATATGCCAAATCCACAGTACCCCCGGGAAGCCTGCAAACCATACCCACAGAGATTGTTGGGTCTTCAAGCAGTCTGGCAAACTCAATGCCGAACACAAGGGGCTCGACACACCAAGCGAGGACGATGACGAACCCCACAAGCAGAGCACCGGAAAACAAAAGAATTTCCCACAAGAAGTCAAAACGGTAAACTCACCTCAACTGACAAAGGGGAAAATCAGAGCGGCACCCATAGAAATATGCGTCGCACGACCTATCCCAGTGGAGTCCCGACATTGGTTGTCAAAACCAATCACCTTTGATCATCAGGATTATTCCGGAAGTATCCGGAATGCAGTATGGACTGCCCTGATATTAGACCCTATAATCGACAGACTCCAATTCACAGAAGTCCTAATGGACGGCGGTAGTGATCTAAACCTGCTATATGAGGACACAATCCGCAAAATGGGGATAGACCCAACCAAAATTCGCCACAGCGACACCTCCTTCAAGGGGGTAATGCCAGGCCAATATGCCCATTGTACGGGCTCCCTACTGCTAGAAGTTGTGTTCGGCTCATCCGACAACTTCCGCCGCGAAAAGTTAACCTTCCATATCGCCCCATTCAAAAGTAGCTACCAAGCACTATTGGGACGTGAAGCTTTCGCCCGCTTTAACGCAATACCGCATTATGCATCTCTTACACTTAAAATGCCCGGTCCATGCAGCATCATCTCATTAAAGGGAAGTATCAAGTGTTACTCGAGCACGGAAGAACATGAGACTGCCTGGACAGTCACACACTAATCCGGCTCCGCTAAACCAAGCACCTGAACAGGTCATTCGGACCTCGGACACGGCTAGACGAGTCCGGCGTAAATGCATAAAGGCCTACTAGCCACACACCCCCGTACAAGGGGCTGCATGCAAGTACAACAAGAGACAATAAAGATGAATTTTATTCGCTTTTCGAATTGTACTCTGTTTATTTAATATAAAGTACATTTTTCGCACGATTTTTCTTCAACTAAGTTCTTCTTTTTTACAGATGAACACCGTGCTACACCCGTCCAGGATACAGCACAATGGAGACACAGGCGCAGACGTGCAGTAGGGACCCGTTGCAAGGATTCTTTTCAGATTAAGACCCTGCGTAAACCTTTTTTATTGTCTCTTGTTGATACACATCCCCCGGTTTCTTGCTATAACCGAGGAGGAGGCTGGCGTTTTGGCATCGGCCGTGTCAGAAATTTTTGCGCGTACCTAGACACCAGGGGCTTAGGGCATTGTTCTGCCCGTTTTCATAAAGACTGAATACCTTAGGGAGTGTTCGGCGTCTCGAGTTAGGCCTTATATGCATCAGCTCCGAATCATGTCTTTGGTCAAATGTTGGGTTTGCCCGGCTCCTGTGTTTTGCTGCCTTACATTCCGTTCTATCGGCTAACGCGGCACCAGGAGAACTACTGCGATTGTACCCCGGTTCGGCCTGGTGAGCACCTCAGTAGAGAAAGCCCAAAACTGATTGTCATGATATAGCGTGAGACTGGTCAACCACTCGATGACCCACAGGAATGTTTAGAATTCCTCTGCATTAACGAAGGACCGTTTCCCGGCCAGGCACATACGCGCCCCGAATTCGGGTGAGCGCGGTGCCCCAACGGGCTATATAGTAGCCCCATTGTCAAACTCCTATGGCTAAGTGAAATGATAAAGCATTATAGTCAGGTTGCCTAGTTTGCTACGCTATCACCTCCTTTATAGGACCAAGACGTTGGATTAAGTGTGAAAATGCGCTTCTTGCAAACACCCCCGCATTATATGCGTGGGGGCTGAAGCCGAAGATCGCCATCTTTCAGGTTATATACACATATACATTAACGGCCGCATAGGAGGTATTTTAATTCTTGAAAGCACAAGTATAAAAAGCTTTTATATTTAATCGAAACATTGTTTTCACCATAAATACATGTTATTCGAACATAATATCCTTTGAGCACTGCGTCTCTATATTAAACGAGCGCCCTGCAGAACTTCCTGAAAATAGTGCTCGACCGGTACTCGGCTTCCGTCTGAATCTCGGGTTGCAACATCAGTGGCCTTCATCTCCGCCCAGTATGTCTTGACACGGGCAAGAGCCATCCGCGCACCTTCTATGCATGCCGACCTCCTCATTGCATTGATATGTGGCACCGCACCAAGGAACTGCTGCACCAAGCCAAAATAACTCTTCGGCTCAGGCCTTTTCGGCCACAAAAGACTCACGACATCCTTCATGGCAAGTCCGGATAACCTATTTAGCTCCGCCCATTCGGCCAAGTGATTGGTTAATGAAAGTGGACGCTCTGGATTATGGAACTGCGACCAAAAAAAACCTTTTCCGTTTCGTGATCCTCCTGATCTTGGAAGTGTCCGGCCGCATCCGCCGCACTTGCCGCCAAATCCAGATAAGCATCTTCCGCACTCCACAGCCGGTCCAACTGAGCATACTTAGGATCCGTGAATTTCCTTCGCAGCAGAAAAGGCTTTCTAGCCGCAATATCTTCAGCCTGACGTAGCTCCTCTTTCATAGCTCTCATCGTAGAGCGAGCATCCTTGGCCTCAGTAGCGGCCTATTTCAGGTCCTCTTGTTCCGCTCGACCTTCTTTTTCAAGAAGCTCGCAATGGTCGGTAGCATTCTTCAACTTTACGGCCATCTCAGCCATTTCTTTCTTGCTTCGGCAGTGAGCAGCCTGTTCGGCTCTCAGCTCTTCGGCCGCTTTTAAGGCAACCGCATCACTTTTTCGGGCTTGCTCCTTGGCTCGGGCGAGTTCCGCCCAAAGGTTCTCCATGGCAGCGGCACCATCTGTGTCAAGCATACATGTTGTAAGGCATAGACATTAAGCTACCTTACCGGGTGTCCGCGGAGAAGCTGCATACCTTGTGACTTGTCAAGCCGCGTATTGACAAGTGCGATGTCAGAATCCGCCACGTCAAGTTGCCGCTTTAGTTCGGCAAATTCATCATTCCGGCTTGCCACCGGACGCTTCGCCACCTACATAGGAAGAGCGCATATTATACCTGGGATTATGATCCTTGGCGCGCTGTCATTTTTGATAACACACCGAGTCTCAGGGGCTACTATCTATACAGGGCGCATTCTATATGCAAAACGGTCAGAAGGTACATCATTTTGTGTACCTCAAAACCTGTCAGTAAACTTCTAACAGCTTCATGCAATCCGCTCTCAGGGATGAAATCCTTTCAATCACCGTACTCATTAACGCACGGTGATCTTCTGAGATAAACGCTCGCCCGAGCAGATCCTTCAGCTCCTCCGACCGTACACCATATGGTGCCGGACTCGTCCGATGGCCTTTTTCGAAGGCCGGGAGCGCAGGGCTTTGAGGGGACATACGACTACCTTCCGGCCCCGCCGGACTCGGAGAAACCCTCCGTGACGACACCTTAGGGTCGCCCGCCTCGTAAGACGGTACGGCAGGGGGAGGCGTTTTGCTCTCTATCATCTCCGGACGAAGATCCCCCGAAGATGAGATCTGCTGAGAAAGGCTGAGATCCGAACTACAAGGTAAAATTTTGGTTATCAGAAATAGGGTTGGGATATCCTTTAATAAAAACTCCCCTTTTTACTTACGGCTCGGTGGAGGGCTGATCCCCTTGGGGGCATAATGCAGCCGAGATATCTCTCGGCGCCGGACCCTCTGACAAAGATTTCTTCCCCCGCTTTGAGACCATGATCTCCGGGTCTTCAGAGGCGGTCCTCTTCTTCCCTTGGATGGAGGGATTCTCGATCCCTCCTTGCCTGACAGCCTCCTTCGCGGAGGCGGTAGCTTCCTTGTTCCGCCCTTCACCTTCTTCCGAAGGCGCAATCTCCAGCATCCTGGTCAACACGGGATCCGGCGTCGTCTCAGGAAGGGGGGCCAGACACCTGATTAGCTTCGCTTTTGCTATCCACTCCTGTTCAAGGGACAGCTCCTGTGAGAGCAAATTCATGATAAATATGGGATAGCGTGTCCGGGGTCGGGGCTACTTACTTGAGTATCCGGGCGATTGCAGCTCAGACCTGCGTCCTCGGTCAAGTCCGGACACATCTCTTGTGATCGGAAGAAAAGCTTGTACATCTCCACGGGCGTTGCGCCCATAAGACGTTGGAGAGCTCGTGGTCCCTCCGGATTGAACTCCCACAGGCGGAGGGGGTGACGTTTGCAGGGCAGGGTGCGACGAATGAGCATGACCTGCGCTACTATGACCAGATCGATCTCTCTCTCTCTAGGAGATCTCGAATACGGCCCTGCAACAAGGGCACGTCCTTGGACGGCCCCCAGTCAAGCCCTTTATTGACCCATGACGCTAGCCGCGGCGGAGGACCCGAGCAAAAGGCAGGTGGCGCCACCCATTTGGTGCCCCTGGGAGCGGTGATATAAAACCACTCTTGTTTCCACAGACTGAGCTCCTCTTGAAAAGAGCCCTCGGGCCATGGAACCTCAACATTCTTGCTTATAACAGCCCCTCCGCACTCTGCCTGCTACCCCTTGATCATCTTCAGTTCCACTTTGAAGGTTTTGAGCCACAATCCAAAGTGAGGGGTAATGCGGAGGAAGGCTTCACATATGACAATGAACGATGAGATGTGGAGGATGGACTCCGGATCCAAGTCATGAAATTCCAGCCCATAATAAAACATGAGCCCCCTCACGAAGGGGTACGTCGGGAAACCTAACCCCCGAAGGAAGTGAGACACGAACACCACACTCTCACCAGGCTTAGGAGTGGGAATAACCTGCCCTTGGGCAGGCAGCCCGTGCGAAATTTTGTCGGTTAGATATCGGACGTCTCTCAGCTTTAGCATGTCTTCTTCCGTGACGGAGGAAGGCATCCACAGGCCTTGCAGGTCGGAGCCGGACATCCTCGAAGGTCCAAAGCGCCTGAATCTAGAGCTTTGGGTGTTGGAACTCGAGGCGAGGGGTGGATTCGATTGAGATTGAAAGAAAGGAGCGGGCCTTGGTCTCGTTATAAAGAGGTTGAATACCAAGAGCCCTCCCCATGACCGTTCGGGACTCACCTTCGATAGAGGAGGCGCGCCAACGGGCACGACTGGGTTACCCACACCCGTATTAATGAGACTCCCGGAATAAGGGGACACGATCTCTGCTTTGATAAGACGTGCCAAAGAAACCGCCTCGCTAAACATGCTGAGGTGGGACAGTAAAAACGATTCCAATAAAGGCTTGGCCGTGGTGTGACGTCACGCCGCAGAAAATGTCAGCAGATTGAATTTGTGTAAAGAATGTTCTCTCTATGGTGGTATGTGGAACTTATTTTGCAGAGCCGGACACTATCCTTGTGTTCAAAATATTCTATGAAGTATTCGGAGGAGGAACCCGCCTTGCAATGCCGAAGACAATATGCGCGCCGGACTCGTCGTCATTGAAGCCTGGTTCAGGGGCTACTGAGGGAGTCCTGGATTAGGGGGTGTCCGGATAGCCGAACTATCACCATTGGCCGGACTCCTGGACTATGAAGATACAAGATTGAAGACTTCGTCTCGTGTCCGGATGGGACTTTCCTTGGCATGGAAGGCAAGCTTGGCGATACGGATATGTAGATCTCCTACCATTGTAACCGATTCTGTGTAACCCTAACCCTCTCTGGTGTCTATATAAATCGGAGGGTTTTAGTCCGTAGGACGAACAACAATCATATCATAGGCTAGCTTCTAGGGTTTAGCCTCTTTGATCTCGTGGTAGATCTACTCTTGTACTACCCATATCATCAATATCAATCAAGCAGGAGTAGGGTTTTACCTCCATCGAGAGGGCCCGAACCTGGGTAAAAACATCGTGTCCCTTGTCTCCTGTTACCATCCGCCTAGACGCACAGTTTGGGACACCCTACCCGAGATCCGCCTGTTTTGACACCGACAATGGGCATCTCCATGGCCCATTAATACGCCTAGTTGATGTGAGACCATCTTCCTCTTTTTGTCTTCTCCACAACCACCATTCTATTCCACCTATAGTGCTATGTCCATGGCTCACGCTCATGTATTGCGTGGAAGTTGATAAGGTTTGTGCATGATTTGAATTTTTTGTGTGATGAAGATGGAGCATAGCCAAACTATATGATTTTGTAGGGATAAGCTTTCTTTGGCCATGTTATTTTGAGAAGGCATAATTGCTTTGTTAGTATGCTCGAAGTATTATTGTTTTTATGTCAATATTAAACTTTTGTTTTGAATCTAATGCATCTGAATATTCTTGACACAATAAAGAAGATTTCATTGATAAATATGTTAGGTAGCATTCCACATAAAAAATTCTGTTTTTATCATTTACCTACTCGAGGACGAGCAGGAATTAAGCTTGGGGATGCTTGATACGTCTCCAACTTATCTATAATTTTTTATTGTTCCATGCTATTATATTATCCATCTAGGATGTTTTATATGCATTTATATGCTATTTTATATGATTTTTGGGACTAACCTATTAACCTAGAGCCCAGAGCCATTTCTGTTTTTTCCTTGTTTTTGAGTTTTATAGAAAAGGCGTACTAAACGGAGTCCAATTGACGTGCCAATTTTTGATGATTTTTTATGGACCAAAAGAAGCCCCTGAAGTAAATGAGTTGGGCCAGAAGAGTCCCGAGCCGTCCATGAGGGTGGAGGGCGCGCCCTACCCCCCTGGGCGCGCCCCCCTATCTCGTGAACGACTCGGAGACCCCTCTCCTGACGTGAAACCGACGCCAAAAAATTCCTATAGATACAGAAACCCCCAGAAATGAACCTAGATCGGGAGTTCCGCCGCTGCAAGCCTCTGTAGCCACCAAAAACCAATTGAGACCCTGTTTCGGCACCCTGCCGAAGGGGGGATCCATCACCAGTGGCCATCTTCATCATCCCAGCGCTCTCCATGACAAGGAGGGAGTAGTTCACCCTCGGGGCTGAGGGTATGTATCAGTAGCTATGTGTTTGATCTCTCTCTTTCTCGTGTTCTTGATTTGGCACGATCTTGATGTACCGCAAGCTTTGCTATTATAGTTGGATCTTATGATGTTTCTCCACCTCTACTCTCTTGTAATGAATTGAGTTTTCCCTTTGAAGTTGTCTTATCAGATTGAGTCATTAAGGATTTGAGAACACTTGATGTATGTCTTGCATGTGCTTATCTGTGGTGACAATGGGATATCACGTGATCTACTAGATGTATGTTTTGGCGATCAACTTGCAGGTTCAGTGACCTTGTGAACTTATGCATAGGGGTTGGCACACGTTTTCGTCTTGACTCTCCGATAGAAACTTTGGGGCACCCTTTGAAGTTCTTTGTGTTGGTTGAATAGATGAATTTGAGATTGTGTGATGCATATCATATAATCATACCCACGGATACTTGAGGTGACACTGGAATATCTAGGTGACATTAGGGTTTTGGTTGATTTGTGTCTTAAGGTGTTATTTTACTACAAATTCTAGGGCTGTTTGTGACACTTATAGGAATAGCCCAATGGATTGATCGGAAAGAATAACTTTGAGGTGGTTTCGTACCCTAAAATAATCTCTTCGTTTGTTCTCCACTATTAGTTAATTTGGAGTGACTCTTTGTTGCATGTTGAGGGATTGTTATATGATCTAATTATGTTATCCTTGTTGAGAGAACTTGCACTAGTGAAAGTATGAACCCTAGGCCTTGTTTCCTACCATTGCAATACCGTTTTTGCTCACTTTTATCGCTTGCTACCTTGCTGTTTTTGTATTTTCAGATTACAAAAACCTATATCTACCATCCATATTGCACTTGTATCACCATCTCTTTGCCGAAGTAGTACACCTATACAATTTACCATTGTATTGGGTGTGTTGGGGACACAAGAGACTCTTTGTTATTTGGTTGCAGGGTTATTTGAGAGAGACCATCTTCATCCTATGCCTCCCACGGATTGATAAACCTTAGGTCATCCACTTGAGGGAAATTTTCTACTGTCCTACAAACCTCTGCACTTGGAGGCCCAACAACGTCTACAAGAAGAAGGTTGCATAGTAGACATCACCCTATACAGATAACATTCAAACAATCAATACACTGCGTGCATCTAACAATCTTAATTACTCTAATTTCATGGACTGCAAGAACATAACCATAGGATTTGTATTCCAAAAAAATTAGAGAGGGGGGGAGTAACCAGAGAAAACACATGATATGTTTGCCGCAAATGGGTATATAGATGACTAACTGGTTTCCATCAGAGTCACAGTCGTTGCCGGAGTTGCTGTTGACCTCCGGCTCCGGCTAGGGGGGCACAACAGCGCCGATGAAGTCAAGGTCATGCAGCTGCCCGTGCGACACCTCGTTGGCAGCCACGACAGCCTCTATGCGTAGCTTCAAGCGTTGTGCGGGTGCTTCACTAGCCACGGCGTCACCACTCCCTCCGATGGTGCCCTTCGGTGGCATCCTCATACACTCCAGAGTCCAACCACTATGGACCGGTGGTGCGGCCGCCTATTATGGCCGGTGGCTAGGGCGTGCAATTAATACGAACCAGTGGGAGTGAGGCGGGCAACAGTCAAAGGCTGTCTCGCCTCCCGGTGAGCCTGTGCGGCGGAATTCTTCCATTCGTACCATCATTTCACACAGCTACTCACACGCCTCCCGATGACACTGCAGCAAAAATGCCTCCCGTGAATTCACACACCTGCATGCACGCTACTACTTCTTGATCTTGCGTTGGTTTTTCCTTGAAGAGGAAAGGGTGATGCAACAAAGTACAGATAAGTATTTCCCTCAGTTTGAGAACCATGGTATCAATCCAGTAGGAGACAACACACAAATCACCGAATACCTGCAAAAACAATCAAACAAGCTTGCACCCAATGCGATAAACGGGTTGTCAATCCCTTCACGGTTACTTGCAAAAGTGAGATCTAATAGAGATAGATAAACAATAAAGTAAATATTTTTGATATTTTTGGTTTATAAATTGGAAAGTAAAAGATTGCAAGAATGGTAGATTGGAAACTAATATTGTAGATCAGAAACTTGTATGATGGAAAATAGACCCAGGGTCCATAGGTTTCACTAGAGGCTTCTCTCAAGATAGCAAATAAAACGGTGGGTGAACAAATTACTGCCGAGCAATTGGTAGAAAAGAGCAAAGTTATGACGATATCTAAGGCAATGATCATGAATATAGGCATCATGTCTGTGTCAAGTAGACCGAAACGATTCTGTATCTACTACCATTACTCCACAGATCGACCACTATCCAGCATGCATCTAGAGTATTAAGTTCATAAAGAATGGAGTAATACATTAAGTAAGATGACATGATGTAGAGGAATTAACTCAAGCAATATGATGAAAACCCCATCTTTTTATCCTCGATGGTAACAATATAATACGTGCCTTGCTGCCCCTACTGTCACTGGGAAAGGACACCGCAAGATTGAACCCAAACCTAAGCACTTCTCCCATTGCAAGAAAAACCAATCTAGTTGGTCAAACCAAACCGATAGTTCAAAGAGAATTACAAAGATATCAAATCATGCATATAAGAATTTAGAGAAGATTCAAATAATATTCATGGATAAGCTGATCATAAATCCACCATTCTTTGGATCTCGGCAAACATACCGCAAAAAAGTATTACATCGAATGGATCTCCAAGAACATCGAGGAGAACAAGGTATTGAGAATAAAAGAGAGAGAAGAAGCCATCTAGCTACTAGCTATGGACCCATAGGTCTGTGGTAAACTACTCACGCTTCATCGAAAGGGCAATAGAGTTGATGTAGAAGCCCTCCATGATCGAATCCCCATCCGGCAGGACGCCAGAAAAGGCCCCTAGATGGGATCTCATGGGTACAGAAGGTTGCGGCGGCGAAAAAGTGTTTTCGTGGATGCCTCTATTGGTTTGGGGATATATGGGGATATATTGGCAAAAGAATTAGGCCAAGAGGGTCGCGGAGGGCCCAAAAGGGTGGGGGCCTGCCCTACCCCCCTGGGTGCACCCTCCGTCCTTGTGGCTGCCTCGTGGCTCCTCCGACTTCATCTCCAAGTCTCTTGGTTGTCTTCTAGTCCAAGAAAAATCATCGCGAAGGTTTTATTCCGTTTGGACCCCGTTTGATATTCCTTTTCTGCGAAACTCAAAAACAAGGAAAAAACAGGAACTGGCACTAGGCTCTAGGTTAACAGGTTAGTCCAAAAATAATATAAAATAGCATATTAATGCATATAAAACATCCAAAACAGATAACATAATAGCATGGAACAATCAAAAGTTATAGATACGTTGGAGACGTATCAAGCATCCACAAGCTTAATTCCTGCTCGTACTCGAGTAGGTAAATGATAAAAACAGAATTTTTTATGTGGAATTCTACCTAACATATTTATCCATGTAATTTTCTTTATTGTGGAATGAATGTTCAGATCCATAAGATTCAAAACAAAAGTTTAATATTGACATAAAAACAATAATACTTCAATCATACTAACAAGGCAAGTATGTCTTCTCAAAATAACATGGCCAAAGAAAGCTTATCCCTACAAAATCCTATAGTCTGGCTATGCTCCATCTTCATCACACAAAATATTCAAATCATGCACAACCCCGGTTTCAGCCAAGCAATTGTTTCAGACTTTAGTATTCTCAAACTTTTTCAACTTTCACGCAATACCTGAGCGTGAGCCATGGACATAGCACTGCAGGTGGAATATAATATGGTGGTTGTGGAGAAGACAAAAAGGGGGAGATAGTCTCACTTCAACTAGGCGTATCAATGGGCTATCGAGATGCCCATCAATAGATATCAATGTGAGTGAGTAGGGATTGCCATGCAACGGATGCACTAGAGCTATAAGTTTATGAAAGATCAAAAAGAAAAACTAAGTGGGAGGGCATCCAACTTGCTTGCTCATGAAGACCTAGGGCAATTTGAGGAAGCCCATCATTGGAATATACAAGCCAAGTTCTATAATGAAAAATTCCCACTAGTATATGAAAGTGACAAAATAGGAGACTCTATCATGAAGATCATGGTGCTACTTTGAAGCACAAGTGTGGAAAAAGGATAGTAACATTGCCCTTCTCTCTTTTTATCTCATTTTCTCTCTCTCTTTTTTTTCTCTTTTTTTTCTTTTTTTTGTTTGGCTTCTTTGGCCTCCTTTTTTTATTTCCTCACATGGGACAATGCTTTAATAATGATGATCATCACACTTCTATTTACTTACAACTCAAGAATTACAACTTGATGCTTAGAACAAAATATGACTCTATATGAATGCCTCCGGTGGTGTACCGGGATGTGCAATGAATCAAGAGTGACATGTATGAAAAAATATGAAAGGTGGCTTTGCCACAAATACGATGTCAACTACATGATCATGCAAAGCAATATGACAATGACGAAGCATGTCATAATAAACGAAATAGTGGAAAGTTGCATGGCAATATATCTCGGAATGGCTAGGGAAATGCCATAATAGATAGGTATGGTGGCTGTTTTGAGGAAATTATATGGTGGGTGTATGGTACCGGCGAAAGTTGCGCGACACAAGAGAGGCTAGCAATGTGGAAGTGTGAGAGTGCGTATAATCCATGGACTCAACATCAGTCATAAAGAACTCACATACTTATTGCAGAAATCTATTAGTCTCTGAAACCAAGAACTACGCGCATTCTCCTAGGGGAAGGGTTGGTAGGAGTTAACCATCGCGCGATCCTGACCTCCACACAAAGGATGACAATCAAAAAATACATCATGCTCCAACTTCGTTACATAACGGTTCACCATACGTGCATGCTACGGGAATCACAAAGCTCAACACAAGTATTTCTCAAATTCACGATTACTCCACTAGCATGCCTCTAATATCATTATCCTCATATCTCAAAACAATCATAAGGAATCAAACTTCTCATAGTATTCAATGCACTTTATATGAAAGTTTTTATTATATCCCTCTTGGATGCCTATCATATTAGGACTAATTTTATACCCAAAGCAAATTACCATGCTGTTTAAAGACTCTCAAAATAATATAAGTGAAGCATGAGAGTTCATCAATTTCTATAAAATAAAACCATCGTCGTGGTCTAAAAAGATAAAATTGAAGCACTAGAGCAATATTGCCTATCTCAAAAGATATAAGTGAAGCACATAGAGTATTCTAATAAATCACGATTCATGCGTGTCCCTATCAAAAGGTGTGTAAAGCAAGGATGATTGTGGCAAACTAGACTCAAATCATACAAGACGCTCCAAGCAAAACACATCATGTGGTGAATAAAAATATAGCGTCAAGTAAAGTTACTGATAGACGAAGACGAGAGGGGATGCCTTCCGGGGCATCCCCAAGCTTAGGCTCTTGGTTGTCCTTGAATATTACCTTGGGGTGCCTTGGGCATCCCCAAGCTTAGGCTCTTGCCACTCCTTACTCCATAGTCCATCAAATCCTTACCCAAAACTTGAAAACTTCACAACACAAAACTCAACAGAAAATCTCATAAGCTCTGTTAGTATAAGAAAATAAATCACAACTTTATGGTACTGTTGTGAACTCATTATTTATTTATATTGGTGTAATATCTACTGTATTCCAACTTTTCCATGGTTCATACCCCCGATACTACCCATAGATTCATCAAAATAAGCAAACAACAAATAGAAAATAGAATAGCTTGTACCAATCTGTAACTCTCGAATACTTATGTAACTCCAAAAAATTTGAAAACTTAGGACAACCTGGGCAATTTGTGTACCAATCCAGTGCAACAAGAATCAGATCGAAATCACGCTTCTGTGAATTATGAAATTTATTTTCCTGGGCGTAAAAATTTTTGTTTCTCGGCAAGATTAAAACAATTATCACCGTAAGCTATCCCAAAGGTCTGACTGGGCACAAACACTAATTAAAATGCAAAACTACATCTAACCAGAGGCTAGATGAATTATTTATTGCAAAACAGGAACAAAAAGCAAAGAACAGAAATAAAATTAGGTTGCCTCCCAACAAGCGCTTTTCTTTAAAGCCTTTTAGCTAGGCATTGATAATTTTGATGATGCTCGCATGAAAGACAAGAATTGAAGCACAAATAGAGCATTATATAGGACGTGACAAGCACATCTGAGTCTAACATACTTCCTATGCATAGGCATTTTATAAGAAAACAAATTATCAAGGCAAGCAAAAACTAGCATATGCAAGGAAGAAGAAAGAGACGATAGAAATCTCAACATGAAGAGAGGTAATTTAGTAACATGAAAATTTCTACAACCATATTTTCCTCTCTCATAATAATTACATGTAGGATCATAAGAAAATTCAACAAAATAGCTATCACATAACATATTCTCAACACGATCCACATGCATGCGAAGTTGAAACTCTTCCAAAATAGTGGGATCAACTAAAGTCATGACCTCTCCAAACCCACTTTTATCAAAAAAAATCATAAGGTTGAACATTCTCCAAATATGTGGGATCTAAAGTTGACACTCTTCCAAACCCACTTTCAATATTATTGCACACATTATTATCAATTTCATATTCATCATGGGGCTTAAATAAATTTTCAAGATCATAAGAAGAAACACCCCAATCAGGATCATTGCAATAAGTAGTAGACATAGCAAAACTAGCATCCCCAAGCTTAGGGTTTTGCATAAAATTAACACAATTGACATTAGTAGAATTTATAATAACATCATTGCAATCATGCTTTTCATTCAAGGAGCTAACGTGAATTGATACATCTCCAAAGTATCTACTTTTCCAAACTCTTTTGCACTTGTTTTGGACTCTAATTTGCATGATTTGAATGGAACTAACCCGGACTGACGTTGGTTTCAGCAGAATTGCCATGGTGTTATTTTTGTACAGAAATAAAATTTCTCGGAATGACCTAAAACTTCACGGATATAACTTTTGGAATAAATAAAAAATATTGGCGAAAGAATCAACCGAAGGGGACCCACACCCTATCCACAAGGGTGGGAGCACGCCCTACCCCCTGGGCACGCCCCCTGTCTTGTGGGCCCCCTGGACCTCCACCGACCTCAACTCCAACTCCATATATTCACGTTCGGAGAGAAAAAAATACAGAGAGAAGGATTTGTCCCGTTTTACGATACGGAGCCGCCGCCAAGCCCTGTTCTTCCTCGGGAGGGCAGATCTGGAGTCTGTCCGGGGCTCCGGAGAGGGGAATCCATCGCCATCGTCATCATCAACCATCCTCCATCACCAATTTCATGATGCTCATCACCGTGCGTAAGTAATCCCATCGTAGGCTTGCTGGACGGTGATGGGTTGGATGAGATTTACCATGTAATTGAGTTAGTTTTTTTAGGGTTTGATCCCTATTATCCATTATGTTCTAAGATTGATATTGCTATGACTTTTCTATGCTTAATGCTTGTCACTAGGGCCTGAGTGCCATGATTTCAGATCTGGACCCTTTATGTTTTCATTAATATATTTGTGTTCTTGATCCTATCTTGCAAGTTATAGTCACCTACTACGTGTTATGATCTGGCAACCCCGGAGTGACATTAGTCGGGACACTTCCCGGTGATGACCATAGTTTGACGAGTTCATGTATTCATTAAGTGCTAATGCTTTGGTCTAGTTCTCTATTAAAAGGAGGACCCCGCTGCCACGGTAGGGTAGGACAAAAGATGTCATGCAAGTTCTTTTCCATAAGCACGTATGACTATATACAGAATACATGCCTACATTATATTAATGAACTGGAGCTAGTTCCGTGTCACCCTATGTTGTAACTGTTGCATGATGAATGCCATCTGACATAATTATCCATCATTGATCCATTGCCTACGAGCTCATTTCATATTGATCTTTGCTTAGTTACTTTTCCGTTGCCACTATTACGATTGCTACAAAACTGCTACTGTTACTTCTGCCACGGTTACCATTACTTCCATACTACTTTGCTACTAAATACTTTGCTGCAAATATTAAGTCTTTCAGGTGTGGTTGAATTGACAACTCAGCTCCTAATACTTGAGAATATTCTTTGGCTCCCCTTGTGTCAAAAAAATAAATTTGGGTTGAATACTCTACCCTCGAAAACTGTTGTGATCCCCTATACTTCTAGGTTATCAAGACCTTTTTCTAGCATCGTTTCCAGGGAGCATAGCATTGGGATTTATATATATTCATCACTATGAGGAATTTGAAAGATCAAAGAACCAAGATTTTTCCCTCAACTACGAGGGGACGTAAGGAACTGTCATCTAGCTCTGCACTTGATTCACCTTCTATTTTGAGTAAACTTGTGACACCTACACCTACTATTGATTTTGATATGTCGCATGTTATTGATGATGCTACTTCTGCTATGCATGATGCTTATGATGGTACCACCTCTTTGCTTGATAATATTGTGCCATTAGGTGAATTTCTTGATGAACAACTTGCTAGGGTTACAGAGAATGAAATTACTGAAACTGATGATATCATTGAATCTAATGATGATGATTCTCCCCCTAGATATGAATGCCTGTTGTACCTGAGGGTTATATTATGGATGAAGAAATTGCTAGAGACTTCTTTGCTTGCAATGGTAGATATGATCTTAAGAAACGGTTAGCTAAGCTGAAAGAGAAGTCTTTGAATGCTAGAATATAATATGATCCTGCATTTGCTACTTCACCTATATGTGTTACTGATAAGGATTATGAATTCTCTCCCGATCCTGAGTTAATTACTTTGGTTGAATCTGATCCTTTCAATGACTATGAATCTAAAACTGTTGTGGCACATCTTACTAAATTGAATGATATAGCCACCTTATTTACTCATGAGGAGAAAATTTGCTATTACTATATTGTTAAGTTGTTTCCTTTCTCATTAAAGGGTGATGCTAAGATATGGTTTAATTCTCTTGCTCCTGGTTGTGTGCGTAGTCCCCAGGATATGATTTACTACTTCTCTACAAAATATTTTCCTGCTCATAAGAAACAAGTTGCCTTAAGGGAAATATTTAACTTTGTGCAAATTGAAGAAGAGAGTCTCCCACAAGATTGGGGAGGCTTCTCCAATTACTTAATGCTTTGCCTGATCATCCTCTCAAGAAAAATGAAATACTTGATATCTTTTATAATGGACTAACCGATGCTTCTAGGGACCACCTAGATAGTTGTGCTGGTTGTGTTTTCAGGGAAAGAACTGTTGAGGAAGTTGAATTACTATTGAATAATATATTGAGCAATGATAATGATTGGATACTTCCTGAACCAACTCCTAAGACAACTCCGAAGAAAAGGGGTATTCTATTTCTCAGTCCTGAAGATATGCCAGAGGCAAAGAAATCTATGAAATAAAAAGGTATTAAAGCCGAAGATGTTAAGAATTTACCGCCTATTGAAGAAATACATGGTCTTGATAACCCGACATAGGTAGTAGAGGTAAATTCTCTATATAGATTTGATGAAGGTGATATCCCGCATAATAAGGCTGCTAGTCAATGCTTGGATGAGTTTGATAACTTTATTGTTAAACAAGAAAACTTCAATGCTTATGTTGGTAGACAATTGAAATGTAATGCTTATATGGTTGAACACTTGAGTGATTATATGTCTAGAGTTAAAAGTGATCTTAAGCTTATTAGTAAACATGCTTCCATGGTTACAACTCAAGTAGGACAAGTACTTAAGGCACAAGATGATTTGCTCAATGAGTTAAATAATAAGAACAATGATAATGTTGTTAGGGTTATGACTAGAGGTGGTAAAATGACCCAGGAACCTTTGTATCCCAAGGGCCATCCTAAGAGAGTTGAGCAAGATTCTCAGAGAGTTAATTCTAATGCACCTAGTCCTAGTAATAAAAAGAAAAAGAATACTAATAGAACTTTGCATGCTTCTAGTGAACTATTATTGACACACTTGAGAATCACAATGATATTTCTATTTCTGATGCTGAGACACAATCCGATGATGAACATGAACCTAGTGATAATGTTAATGATGATGTTCATGTTGATGCTCAACCTAGTAATGATAATGATGTAGAATTTGAACCTGATGTCGATCTTGATAACCCACAATCAAAGAATTGACATTATGATAAGAGAGACTTTGTTGCTAGGAAGAATGGTAAACAAAGAGAACCATGGGTTCAGAAAGCCATGCCTTTTCCTTCTAAGCCATCCAAGAAAAAGGATGATGAGGATTTTGAGTGCTTTGCTGAAATGATTAGACCTATCTTTTTGCGTATGCGTTTGACTGATATGCTTAAAATGCCTCCTTATGCTAAGTATATGAAAGATATTGTCACTAATAAATGAAAGATATCGGAGGCTGAAATTTCCACCATGCTTGCTAATTATACTTTTAAGGGTGGAATACCAAAGAAACTTGGAGATCCATGAGTACCAACTATACCATGCTCCACTAAAATAAACTATGTTAAAACTGCTTTATGTGATCTTGGAGCCGGTGTTAGTGTTATGCCTTTCTCTTTATATCATAGACTTGATTTGAATAAGTTGACACCTACTGAAATCTCTTTTCAAATGGCTGATAAATTAACTGCTATACCCATCGGTATTTGTGAGGATGTGCCTGTTGTGGTTGCAAACGTTACTATCTTAACAGACTTTGTTATTCTTGATATTCCCGAGGACGACAGTATGTCGATCATCCTTGGTTGACCCTTTTTGAATACTGCAAGGGCAGTTATTGATTGCAACAAAGGTGATGTCACTTTTCATGTTAATGGTAATGATCATACGGTACACTTTCCGTAGAAACAACCTCAAATTCATAGTATCAATTCTATTGGAAAATTTTCAACTATTACTATTGGAGGTTTTGAATTCTCTCTTCCTACTGTCAAAAAGTAATATGATATTCTTATTGTTGGGGACATGCATATCCCCATTGAGGTAACCTAGTGTTATTCAAAAATAATCTGGTTTCATGTCATTCGGAAGAAGTTCGTTAATAAGACTTGATCGACCTTGTTAATGGATTCCTTTTGATGAGCATGAGATGGATGAATTTAGAAAGCACAACTTTTTGTACCCTCCTTTTACTTTCTATTATTTTAGAATAAATAAAGCAAAAATAGTATTTTCTATCTGTTTTCTAAATTATCCATGCTAGTTTATTTTCTGTTCTTGCTTTCTTCTTGTGTGTTTGAAAAACTTTGAGAAAAATAATAATTAGTTGTAGCTTATAGCTAGTTTAGTTTCCATGCTTAGTAGTAGTATTAAAAGGAAGACCCAAAAAGATTTCTTGTTCTTCTTTTGCTTGTGGGGAGCTTTCTCGTGTAAATAGTTTTTCTCGTTCTTATTTTACTTCCTCGGAAAAACAAAAACTCCAAAAACATTTCAGTGTGTTTCTTTGAAATTCTTTTCTTTTCTTTGGGGGTCGAGAGGACAAGACCACGATGAAAATGATGAGTGGCTCTCATATGCATTATTGTTGATCTAACAAAGAGCCCATATTACCTTGTCTTCTCCTTTGAATAAATGTTTGCAGATTCCAGCTTAGTCCAATGCACGTGCACTATTATTATTATCCACACCGTTCGGTCGTGCAAGTGAAAGGAAATAATGACGATATATGATGAAATGATTGAGATGAGGAAAAGCCGGTATGAGCTCGACCTATCTTGTGTTTGTGATTATGATTAGTTCATCATTCCTGATTCAGCCTATTATGAATGAAACATGTTTGCAATGACAATTAGAGATTATAGTTACTCATGCCATGCTTAATTAGCTAGGAGTTTATAATGGTTTACCTTGCGTGCCAACATGCTATTAAAATGGTTGTGATGTAGTATAATAGGATGGTATCCTCCTTTGAATGATTCGAGTGACTTTACTGGGCACATGTTCACGCATGTAGTTGAAAGAAAATCAACATAGCCTCCACGATATTTATGTTCATGGTGATTTATATCTTACTCATGCTTGCACTCATTGTTGGTTAATTTCAATGCATGTTTATGACTGTTGTCGCTCTCTAGTTGGTCGCTTCCCAGTCCCTTTCTAGCCTTCACTTGTACTAAGCAAGAATACTGCTTGTGCATCCATTTCCATAAACCCAAAAGTTGTTCCATATGACTCCACCATACCTACCTATATGCGGTATTTACCTGTCGTTCCAAGTAAATTTGCATGTGCCAAACTCTAAACCTTCAAATGAAATTTTGTTTTGTATGCTCGAATCGCTCATATAGCAACTAGGGTTGTCTATATGTTCCATGCTAGGTGGGTTATTCTCACAATGAGTGGACTCTGCTCATCATTCACGAGAAAATGGTCGGTAACCGGGATGCCCAGTCCCATTCTCAAATCAAATCAAAATAATTGCAAACAAAACTCCCCCAGGATTGTTGTTAGTTGGATGGTATCCATTGTTTCGGACCAGCCATAGACTGTGCTTGTTGGTGGTGGGGGAGTATAAACTTTAACATTCTGTTTGGGAACCGCCTATAATGTATGTAGCATGGAAGATACCGAGATCTCTTGGTTGTTGTGTAGACAATGAAAGTATACCGCTTGTCGTGGAATTGTCACGTCAGATGTCCTAGCGAAAGGACTTAGTCATGGAGTCATCGCAACTAGGAAGCTTGAAGGGGTTAATCGGGACAAGAGACACAAGAAGGTTTATACTAGTTCGGCCCCTTACGATGAAGGTAAAAGCCTACGTCTAGTTGTGATTGGGATTATGTATGTCTCGATAACCAGGAAGTAGAATCGCTTGACCTAGCTCTCGAGAAGTTGTTTCATACCCTGAACCGCCGCCGAGTCGTCCCCTTATATACTGAGGTCGACGCCCAGCGGCTCTACAGAGTCCCGACCGGCTTATAGATTGTATCCGGCTCGGTCTCTTAATCTTTCTTGCCTTACAATACAAGTTACATAGTCAAGGCGGTATAACACTACGGGCCTTAAGTCACCTCTGGGCCGTTGGGCCTTTACTAAGCCGTCGTCTTCAAGATTGAGCTTATGTCTTCAAGAATGCTTGTAGGTATAACCCGGATCCTCTTGGCGGGTCATACCAGTAGTTATATCCCCAACATTAGGCCCCAGGCTGATTTGAACTAGTTCACGTCAGTCTTCAATGAAAAGGTTCTCTGCCTCTTTATTTAAGAAGATTCATGTAACCCGCCACGACGTCATCCTTCAAGTTTGTGGTAACCCGCCATGACGTCACCTGTCATAAATGCATGCTTTGCTCAACACATCTCAACGGATCTTTGTCTTAATGACCATCCGAAAATCGAGGCGCCTCTATAGCTGGATAACTATGTTGTTTGGCCTCCTCGTTTTTCGCACCTACTTCACGGGTTTTCCCTTATAAATAGACCCGACTAGGTCTTTCTTCGTTCTTCCCTTTCCTCGTCTTATTCCTCTCGCCCCTATTGTCGCTCGAGCTCCGCCGCCGCCGCAGCGCTCCTTCGTCTCCGTCGACCTTGGCCGCTGCATCAACCTGAATCCATCCAGAGAACGGTGGCGCCTCTCCACAACAGATCTACCTCTGTAAGTTTTCCCCTTTCTGCATCTTAGATCCATACTAGGGTTTGGCGAGTTCCTCTGTACAGTTCGTAGTTCATCTCAGCTCTTCGCGTTTTTTCTGTCGTGGCTTCTTTTGATCTAACGGTAGCATAGATCTCATGCGGTAGCTGTTCCGCATCCATTTTAGGCACTAGCAGATCCTCTTTCTCTGTAAAGAATCCTCATTAGAGCACATGAACTCCTCTGTACCATGTTTCTAGGTCTAGAAATTTTTCTTTTCTAAACCTTTGTTTGATCCAAAATAATTACTGCAAACTGCAAAACTTGTTTGTCCTGCACTTAGGAGAAATCGGCATGTTGTTAAATTTGCTAGTTATGGCGGCTCTGACTGCCGGCTTAAGAAGATGATGCTCTGAACTTCTCCTGTTAGCTGAAATAATGTTAATGGCTTTAACACACTTATGGCGGCTTACGTAACCCTGGCTGGAAATATCCTTATACCATTAGGCCCCTTCATAAGTCGCCATAGTTCATTCCAGCAATGCTTTTCCTGCCCGACTTAAGTTTGAGCCGGCCTTATTTATCTTATATCTAGGTTTTCAAACACAATGGCGCCCAAGGCACCTACCACTTGCAATTGGGTGAAATCCATTGTTACTGATAGCACCTTAGATGACTTCGTCAAAACCGGCTATCTGCCCAAGAAAGAAGTCATGCCTTACCGTGCTCCTCACCCGGACGAAGAAATCCCTCAGCCCAAAGATGGAGAGGTGGTTGTCTTTCCTGATCATATGAACCGGGGTTTTACTCCTCCCGGTTCAAAATTCTTAAGACGTGCTGAAGTTTTTTGACCTTCGCCCACAAGACATTGGACCCAATTCCGTGTCTAACATCTGCAACTTCCAAGTGTTTAGCGAAGTTTATCTTGGTGAAGAACCAAACTTGCTACTTTTTCGAGAGCTGTTCTATTTGAACCGCCAGACGGAGTGTGCCAGCGGTCAGAGCTTGGAACTTGGCGGGATTTCAATTCAGCGCCGCAGGGATGCACTTTTCCCCTATGCCAACCCGCCAAGCCATCCAAAAGATTGGAACATGACGTGTCTCTATTGCAAGGACACCTCCCCGACTGACGAGAACCCTCTGCCCGGCTTTCGTGCCCTCCGGCTTGACACCAATCATCACTTGCCAGACAAGATTACCTCCACAGAACGCAGATCCCTCTCTCCTTCCATAGCCAAGAGCAAAGCTCTGTTGGGGAACGGGTTGACAGGTATTGACCTGGTTCGAGTCTGGCTCGCCTAGCGGGTTATCCCTTTAAGCCGCCGCACCGTCTTAATGTGAGAATATACTGGCACCGAGAATGACCCCCTACACCATAGCTCTATCAACTTACCTGCTCATGTTGTTGATGACATGACCAAGTCTCTTCTCAATGAGACTCTGGAGGATTGTGGCAGAGTGGGTCTCGCCCCGTTCTACAAAGACAACCCGGCCCCAATGGTAGAAATCACTCTATAAAAAATGTTTACCTTATTTTCTTAATACTTCACCCGTATTCACAACATACTTAATCCTTGCAGGCGGGTGATAAATTTTGGAAAGTTAAGTATGATCATGAAGCGGCTAAGAGAGCCAGGAAAGAAAAGAGAGCCGCCAGAAAAGAAGCTTCCCAAAGCAAGGGTAAGAAAGCTACTGCTTCCGACTTGCTTCGGCTGTCAGACTCTTCTGAGTTAGAGGTAGCCCTTTACTTCCTTGGCTTATTCTTTAATCATCTTATTGACACTGGTCATCAGCAGCAGGACACTGGGATGAGCCGGAGCAAGGCTGACGAGGTAACTATTATTTCCTCCGACTCCGAGCCTTTGCCAAGACAGAGAATCCGCAGAGTGACCCGGAAAGTAAGATTTTCTCATCCTCTAGGTCATCACGATCCTCAATTTCTTTTGAAGCGGCAAACTCATGAGAGCCGGAGGCAGACCCGGACCAACAAGGACGCGGAGCTCTCCTCCGGCTTACCAAATACTCCGAAGAAACGCCGAAATGAGGTTACCTCTATTTTAACTAAGTTTTACCCCTTAGCGGGTCTCTTTCGTCAACCACTCAATTCCTCTGACTCGGATTATCAGGATACCTTCCCTCCTTCCGGTGACTCATTGCAGTCCAATCTGCCGACTTTCAAGACTATACCAGGGTATGACAAGCCACTTGCTTTTGCCATTATTGCCATCTTCTTACTTCTGTATTAATCTTTTGATTTGAATGCAGTGGTCAAGCTAAACCTAGCAAGAGGGTTAAGAAGAATAAGCCGGCTGATGAGAGAGTCGCTACTGATGAGCCGACTCTTGAAACTATCGTGCCGGAGCTAAGCACTCATGAACCGCCACCTGAATTAGCACAAGATGTGCCACCTCCTACTAACCTGCCTACTGACCAAGGTGCTTCCGGGTCAGAAAATCCCCAACCTCCAAGCCCAACCCGGACGGCTGATCCTTCCAATATAGACGTTGAAATTATGGGAACTGGCCATGTTGACCCGAGAAGGCCAACCATACTGGCCAAATGCTCCGCCAAGGAAGAACTTCTGGACCAGCGCCGAGTCAAGATGGATGTCACCAATTACACTCATATGAGTGTTGGAGATATCTTCTCTGGTTATATGAGCCAAGTGCACAA
The DNA here is from genome assembly GCF_018294505.1 of Triticum aestivum. Lineage (NCBI taxonomy): Eukaryota > Viridiplantae > Streptophyta > Magnoliopsida > Poales > Poaceae > Triticum > Triticum aestivum. The sequence continues at coordinate 460,563,633 of NC_057801.1, forward strand.
TAGCCGGACCCTCGAGATTGACATGGTGAAGCAAATGCATCATAAATTCGAGGTATAATTCGTTTTGTCTTGTTCCTTATCCTTCAGTATATTAGTCCCCAAGTCTGTTGCTTAAGATACTTATGATGTAGAATTAGAAATAAATTTGTCAACATAAACAAGAATAAACTTCCGGCTTATCATGTAGTCCCCAAGGGGCGGCTTAACCAATATGGTTGAGCCGACTCTTTATAGAGAAATTCTTATGGGTCTTTTAAACAGCAATATGCATTAGCCCCCAAGTGCCAAGTGTTATTGTTTACAAAATGCTTGGGACTTACTCATATGAATCACCATATAATGAACCGTCGTATCAGAAAAAACTCTGCAAGACATTAGCCCCCAAGTGCCAAGTATGTTGCTAGCAAAATGCTTGGGACTTAAATATTGCATAAATAACTTACTTGATTTTATACTTGCACAGGCTACCACGAGTCAACTTGAATCGGAGGTGACAAATTTAAAGAGCCGCCTTGAATTCCAAGAGTCAAAACTTGAGAAGGCCAACAGTAAGTTCGAATTCAGTGTGTCTGAACAGGACAAACTAAAGAAAAACTTCGAGACTGAAAAGAAAGCCTGGGCGGATGAAAAGACCGCATTGATAAGCCGGGCTAAGAAAGCAGAAGCGGCTCTCGAAGAAGTCACCGGAGAATTTTCTGGGTTAAAGCGCCATATTTCACAAATGGTCGCTGCCATCTTCGGTAAGTCGCCTTGCCGTTATGTTCATATTGTAAGCCGTGCAATAAAGTGTACCGGAATTTTACCTTTCTGAGTATGCTTTGTACAGGCCCCAGAAGCACAAATTTAAACCACAACATGCTGACAAAGTTAAAGGCTGTGTATACCTTGGTGGAACAATTGTACACCGGGTCACAACGTACCCTTGCTTCCGTGACCTTATCCAATGAAGTGCCAACCCTCCTAGTCTTGAGTAAGCTGCCAGTTCTTCCGCAACGGATCAATGAATTAAGAAGGTCAGCTACAAGAGCCGGAGCAGTAAATGCTCTAAGCCGGGCTAAGGCCTAGCTATCTGAACTAGACCCGGAAGATATCGCCATTGGTTATCCAAGTCTCAAGGAAGATGGCACGTCATTTGAAGAGGCGGATTTCCTTGCCTGTGTCAAAGAGATACGCCCCGTGGCAACTCTGATAGCCTCTGAAGTGGATTATACCAAGTACCAGGCAGGTTATGATGAAAAAAATCGAAGGATTCCAACACCTGAATATGACGTGACCAGTCTGATTCCCCCAATTCGTAAGCATACCTTTGCTCCTGAAGTTGACCCGGCTGGTCTTATTGATGATGAAGCAGAATTTGAAGCCTTAAAGAACATTGACTAGTCATCATCAACCTTCCAGGAAAAGGAGCAGAGCGAAAGCGTGGAGAGGGATAACCCGGACTCTTTCGGCCAATCTTGAAGGTGAAGCTGTCATGGCAGGTTAATACCTGGTGGCAAAAACAATGCAAACTTATTTGGACTTTAATGAGTCCTGTAATAGGATAGAGATAACTCTGTTGTGGCCATGCCATCGTGCATGTTTTGATGCTTAACATTTTTAAGCCGCCTTGTTATATCCGTTCCTACAGTTGATCGTTTCTGAAAAAAACTGTCCTTCAAATAAACGGCTTAGGCAGGTCAAAAAATGTGAGCAAAAATAACCATAGATTAGCTGGTTTGAAAAACACAACTATGATAAAAATTTCCACCGGCCTCACCGGTTCATATAACCCGGCCGGTAAGGATGAAGACCGATACGTTGGATACCCAGCAAGTACCTTGATGCTTATGGTTTGGCTGTTCAGTAGTCGATATTGAACCGGGTTACAGATATTATGTTTGTAACTGTAAGCCTTAGAAAAAGTCTTAAGTCAAACAGTGGGGCTTCCAAAGATGACTTAAATCAAGAAAGAGGAATAACAATGTTAAGGTTACTGATTCGAATACGATCAATGAACTGTTCCAGAGGGGTTTAAGCTAGGATTCGAATACGATCATGTAGCCCCCAATGGCTTTGGCATTGCACCGATCAAGAGGGTACCGACAGCTCAGTTCTCTTTGGTTCGAATACGACCTATGTTTGAACAGGAAGCCCCCTAATGACCTTGAGAGTTTTTTAACGACTCCGATTCGAATATGATCAAAGTCGGTTCCCAAATGGGGTTAAGCTATGATTCGAATACGATCAAGAAGCCCCCAAGTGAGCTCGGCAGTGTGCCAATCAAAAGGGTATCGACAGCTATGTTCTCTTTGGTTCGAATACGACCTATGTTTGAACAGGAAGCCCCCTAGTGACCATGATTATGAACTGCTAGATTCGAATAGAATCGTAAGCCGGATCAGAACGGGCTGAGCCGGATCAAATATGACCCGCCCCCGAACGATCATGTGATAAGAAGATGATAATAATAATGACAAATTTACCTTGTGGGAAGGAAAAAAAGATAGAGGTCCTACTTTATTACTTATCATAATATATACATTGGCAAAATATGTACATCAGTGGAGCCTACGGCTCAAGTGTAGTAGGGATGGAGATGAGCAATGTCCCACGGCCTCCGTGTCTCTTCCTCCGACTTACGTGAGTCTTTGTGCTCTCAAACGTCAATAAGGTAATATGACCCATTGTTCAAGTTCTTACTGACCACAAATGGCCCTTTCCAAGGTGGGGATAACTAATGAGCATCAGTTTGATCCTGGATGAGCCGGAGTACTAGGTCACCTTCCTAAAAAGATCTGGACTTAACTCGACGGTTGTGGTAACGGCGCAAGTCCTGTTGATAAATCGCCGAGCGTGCTGCTGCCAAGTCTCGATGTTCATCTAACACATCAAGAGCATCCTGGCGTGCTTGTTCATTGTCTTCCTCCACATAAGCCGCCACACGAGGTGAATCATGACGGATGTCACTATGGAGAACCGCCTCAGCTCTGTAGACCATGAAGAAAGGCGTATAACCCATAGATCTGTTAGGAGTAGTGTTGATGCTCCATAACACTGAAGGTAACTCCTCAACCCAACAACCCGGCGTCCGTTGCAAAGGGACAAAGAGCCGGGGCTTAATGCCTTTCAGGATCTCTTGATTCCTTCTCTCGGCTTGAGCATTGGACTGAAGGTGAGCCACTGACGAAACATCAAGCCGGATATGCTCACGTTGACAGAACTCCTCCATGGCGCCTTTAGACAGATTAGTGCCATTGTTAGTTATAATGCTGTCTGGAAAACCAAAGCGAAATATCACCTTCTTCATGAATTGAACTGTCGTAGCTGCATCACACTTACTGACCGGCTCTGCCTCGACCCACTTTGTGAACTTATCAACCGCCACAAAGAGGTGAGTCTTTTTATCCTTGGATCGCTTGAAGGGCCCAACCATGTCCAACCCCCAGACTGCAAACGGCCAAGTAATTGGAATCATCCTCAGCTCTTGAGCCAGCACATGAGCCCGTCTTGAGAACTTCTGACAACCATCACATTTACTGACCGAATCCTCTGCGTCTGCATGAGCCGTCAGCCAATAAAACCCATGACAAAAAGCCTTAGCCACAAGATATTTTGACCCGGCGTCATGACCACAGTCCCCTTCATGAATCTCACGTAGAATTTCTTGGCCTTCTTCAGGAGAGATGCAACGCTGAAAAGCCCCTGTAACACTGCAATGATGTAACTCGCCATTGATAATCGTCATGGACTTAGACCGTCGGGTTATCTGCCTGGCCAAGGTTTCATCTTCAGGCAACTCGCCCCGTATCATATAAGCCAGATACGGCACCATCCAATCTGGGATGATATGAAGAGCCGCCACCAACTGTGCCTCAGGGTCGGGAACAGCCAAATCTTCCTCTGTAGGTAGCTTGACATAAGGGTTATATAAAACATCCAAGAAAGTGTTAGGCGGCACCGGCTTACGCTGAGATCCCAGCCGGCTTAAGGCGTCAGCCACCTCGTTCTTTCTATGGTCAATGTTGTTCCACCTGATAACCCTTGAAGTGCCCCGCAATTGCATCAACCTCTCGGCGATAAGCCTCCATGAGAGGGTCCTTTGAGTCCCACTTGCCTGACACTTGCTAAGCCACTAAATCTGAGTCGCCGAAGCACCTTACCCGGCTTAAATTCATCTATTTAGCCATCCGGAGACCATGGAGCAAGGCTTCATACTCAGTTGCATTATTAGTACAAGGAAACATCAATCGGAGTACATAACAAAACTTATCACCTCGAGGGGAAGCTAGGATAACTCCAGCCCCCGAGCCTTCCAATTGCCTAGACCCATCAAAATGAATTGTCCAATAGGTGTTGTCCGACTTTTCCTCAGGCATCTGCAATTCTGTCCGGTTATTGATGAAATCCACCAATGCTTGAGATTTAATAGTTGTGCGGGGCACGTATTTTAAACCATGAGGCCCAAGCTCAATGGCCCATTTGGCAACTCGCCCTGTGGCCTCTCTATTCTGAATGATATCCCCCAAGGGGGCAGAACTAACCACAGTGATTGGATGACCCAAGGAGTATTGCTTAAGCTTCCGGTTGGCCATAAACACCCCATAGACAAGCTTCTGCCAGTGAGGATACCGCTGCTTGGACTCAATCAGTACCTCACTGATGTAGTAAACCGGCTGCTGAACCGGGTACTCCTTGCCAGCCTCCTTGCGTTCCACCACAATAGCCACACTGACAGCACGTGTGTTAGCAGCCACATATAGGAGCAAGGGCTCCTTATCAATGGGGGCAGCAAGAACCGGCGGCTCAACCAACTGCCTCTTCAGATCTTCAAAGGCAGTGTTTGCAGCGTCATTCCAAGTAAAGCTATCCGTCTTTTTCATCATCTGATACAGTGGCATATCCTTCTCCCCTAACCGGCTTATGAACCGGCTTAAGGCGGCGATACGACCCGCTGAACGCTGGACATCATTAATACATGCTGGCTTGGCCAGGGAGGTGATGGCTTTGATTTTCTCCGGGTTAGCTTCGATGCCTCTGTTAGAAACCAGAAAACCCAAAAGCTTTCCTGCAGGCACACCAAAAACACATTTGGCCGGGTTAAGCATCATCTTGTAGACCCGGAGATTATCAAGTGTTTCCTTGAGATCATCGATCAAGGTCTCTTTCTCTCTGGACTTAACCACTATGTCAGCCACATAGGCATGAACATTGCATCCAATCTGATCATGGAGACAATTCTGTACGCATCGCTGGTAAGTCGCCTGGGCACTCTTGAGCCCGAAAGGCATTGAAACATAGCAGAAGGCTCCAAACGGAGTGATGAACACTGTCTTCTCCTGGTCGTTAACAGCCATCTTGATATGATGATAACCAGAGTAAGCATCCAGAAAGCTCAAACACTCACAACCCACCGTAGCATCGATGATCTGATCAATACGAGGGAGAGCAAAAGGATCAGCAGTACAGGCCTTGTTTAAGTTCGTGTAATCCACACACATACGCCAAGTGTCGTTTTTATTAAGAACAAGCACCGGGTTAGCCAGCCACTCTGGATGAAACACCTCAATGATAAACCCAGCCGCCAAGAGCCGGGCCACTTCTTCACCGATAGCTTTCCTTCTCTCCTCATTAAACTGCCGAAGAAATTGCTTGACCGGCTTAAACTTTGGATCTATATTAAGAGTGTGCTCAGCGAGTTCTCTCGGTACACCTGGCATGTCAGATGGCTTCCATGCAAAAATGTCCCGATTCTCACGGATGAACTCGATGAGTGTGCCTTCCTATTTGGAATCCAAATTAGCACTGATACTGAACTGCTTGGTTGAGTCGCCTGGGACGAAGTCGACAAGCTTAGTCTCCTCCGCCGACTGAAATTTCATGACTGGCTCATGCTCTGTAGTTGGCTTCTTCAAGGATGTCATATCCGTCGGGTCAACATTGTCCTTGTAGAACTTTAACTCTTACATCGTGCAGGCCGACTCAGCATAAGCCGCGTCACCCTCTTCACATTCCAGAGCCACCTTGTGGCTCCCGTGCACTGTAATGGTTCCCTTATAACCCGGCATTTTAAGCTGCAAGTACACATAACACGGTCGTGCCATGAACTTGGCATAAGCCGGCCGCCCAAACAGAGCATGATATGGGCTCTTGATCTGCACCACTTCAAATGTTAACTTCTCGGCTCTAAAATCATATTCATCTCCAAATGCTACCTCCAGCTCTATCTTGCCGACTGGATATGCTGACTTACCAGGTACAACCCCATGGAAAATAGTGTTGGATCTCTTAAGGCTCTTATCAGTCAACCCCATGCGACGGAAGGTCTCATAATAAAGGATATTGATACTGCTGCCTCCATCCATCAGCACCTTGGTGAACTTGTATCCACCCACTTGAGGGGCTACGACCAGGGCTAAGCGACCTGGACTGTCAACTCGGGGAGGGTGATCCTCTCTACTCCATATGATAGGCTGTTCAGACCATCTCAGGTAACGAGGTATTGCCGGCTCAACCGCATTCACGGCCCTCTTATGAAGCTTCTGATCCCGTTTACACAAGCTGGTGGTAAACACATGATATTGCCCACTGTTCAGCTGCTTTGGATTGCTCTGGTATCCACCTTGCTGCTGCTGATTGCCCTGGCCAGCCTGTTGGTTATATCCACCCTGGTTTCCCTGGGAATTCTGAAAATTGGGATTTGAACCGCCGCCTAGGCCATGAAAGCCGCCACCACCTGGGACGCCCGGGCCATTGTTACCATCAAACATGTTGGAATTCTTGAACACCTTCATAATCGTGCAGTCCTTCCACAAATGTGTAGCTGGCTTCTCTTTAGAACCGTGTCTCGGACAAGGCTCATTCAATAACTGCTCAAGTGTGGGTCCTGACCCGCCGGATCGAGGAGGTGGCCTTCCCTTGCGCCGCTGGTTATGACCCTGTGTATGGGTGTTAGCCACAAAATCCAAACTACCGTCAGCCTTACATTTGTTACCTCCTTGATTTGCCAGGTTGTGCTGAAAACCCTTGCCGTTGTCGTTCCTCTTTCCCTTCCCTGTCTTCTCATCATCAGACTCGGGATCCTTGGTACTATCAGAATCGGCGTACTTGACCAGAGCCGCCATCAGCATGCCCATATCATTGCACTCATGTTTGAGCCGCCCCAGCTTTTGTTTCAAAGGTAAGAAACGGCAATTCTTCTCCAACATTAAGATTGCAGAGCCGGCATCCATCTTATCAGATGAATGTATTATGGCTTTAACCTGGCATACCCAATGGGTTGTCGACTCGCCCTCTTCCCGTTTACAATTCGTTAGGTCCACAATCGACATGGGCTGCTTGCACGTGCCTTTGAAGTTCTGGATGAACCGGGACTTTAACTCCGCCCATGAACCAATCAAATTAGGTGGCAGGCCTTTCAACTAGGTGCGGGTGGTTCCATCCAACATCATGGTGCAGTACTTAGCCATTGCTGCATCAGAAACCTCCAACAGCTCTATAGCCATCTCATAGCTCGCAATCCATGCCCCAGGCTGTAAGTCGGCATTGTAATTCGACACCTTCCTTGGTCCTTCAAAATCTTTGGGAAACCGCTCGTTACGTATAGCCGGCACTAGACACGGGACTCCTCCAGTCCTGGTGGCTATACCTGCCTCAACAGAAGTCGTTGGGTAAACCAGATATGGCTGATAAGCCGTCAACTGAGTCGCTTGCTCAACCGCCCGTTCAACCTATTGCCGGAGTCTCTCTTGCTCCACCAAGTTAACGGCCTCATGACGCGACGGGTTACCACCGTCTGGCTGGTCATGGCGTTTGTCATTGCTTGATACAGCCGCTGAATTCATGTGCCTGCTATAACTCGGGCTTCGGCTTGGACGAGGGGTCGAGTGGATCCTATCCCGGCTGTATGAGTATGCCTCCTGCTGTACTAAAGCCGTCTGAAGAAGTTCCCTGACCCGGCGGGTTTCAACCGCAGTCGGAGAGTCGCCATCAATTGGGAGAGCCGCTAATCGAGTTGATGCTACTATCATGTTTTCCAATGGGTTGGAGTAATGACCCGAAGGGATTGGTACGTACTGAGGTGGTGCCATGTTTACACGGGGAGGTCCCATCACTGGAGACTAAAACGGTGCTCCGTCCCTGGGTGTCGCAACATGGTCTGGCCCTGTGCGCGGAGGGAGCCATGGCGGGTTGCCTGTCTGCGGGATGAGTCACGGCGGGTTATTGGGCCCTGCTCCTGGCGTGTTAAAAAGGTTCTGAGGGTCATAAACCGGGGGAAGTCAAGACTGGATCTTCTGATGCCTTCTCCTCATGACCTCATTAGCCGCATTCTGGTCTTGCGTAAGCCGGAAAGCGTGCGCCTGAATCTGTTGAGCCTGAGCGCAGAGTCGCCCGCTCTGTGTTTATCCTAACATCCTCTGCTGCCAGGTCTGCCTTAGCTTGCACCATATCCAATTTTAACTGTGCCACCTCCGCATCATGACTGGCTTGATCCGCCGGGCTGACAACGGCGGTTAACAGGGTGGTCAATTTGTCGGTGAGATCCATTAACACCTGGGCCGGTGAGCGCACAGGACCTCCTGTCCTGGCTACTGCTGACCCAGAGGTTACTGCTGCTGCAGTTGCAGAGTCTTGGATGGGTTGGGTTCCAGCCATGAAGATTCCAACTCTACTCGGCGGCGCAAGAGAATCCGGAATACTACTACCATCGGGACAGCCGCCAAGCCGACCATCCCACAACTGGTACAATGAATCTGTCTCACCTGTGGATGACTCACCGTCGGAGTAGATGGCCACCTCACCATCAGAGGCAGATCCTTCAGAGATCCCTCCATGGATGCATCCCACAAAGACACGCTTCATCGCCAGAAGAGCTCAGGCGGGTTTCGCACGCTGAGCCGTTTCGACGAGGCTGGTGCAAATGTCCGGCTCAAGGACCAGCTCTCCGATCTTGCCGATGAAGACATGGATTCCGCCGAAGGGGACCCGGTACCCGTACTGAATTGAGCTGGACTCGGGGCCCCAGCCTGCATCATCGATGTAGAGCTTGCCGCGACGACTCTTGGTCATCCGGCCCACAGCGTATCCCTTGAGCCCTTCGAAGTTGCCCTTCAAGAACTCGAATCCACCATGCGCTGGCCCCATGGCGGGCGCCAACTGTCGTGGAATTGTCACGTCTGATGTCCTAGCGGAAGGACTTAGTCGTGGAGCCATCGCAACTAGGAAGCTTGAAGGGGTTAATCAGGACACGAGACACGAGAAGGTTTATACTAGTTCGGCCCCTTACGATGAAGGTAAAAGCCTATGTCTAGTTGTGATTGGGATTATGTATGTCTCAATAACCAGGAAGCAGAATCGCTTGACCTAGCTCTCGAGAAGTTGTTTCGTACCCTGAACCGCCACCGGGTCATTCCCTTATATACTGAGGTCGACGCCCAGCGGCTCTACAGATTCCCGGCCGGCTTATAGATTGTATCCGGCCCGGTCTCTTAATCTTTGTTGCCTTACAATACAAGTTACATAGTCAAGGCGGTTTAACACTACGGGCCTTAAGTCACCTCTGGACCGTTGGTCCTTTACTAAGCCGTCGTCTTCAAGCTTGAGCTTTTGTCCTCAAGAATGCTTGTAGGTATAACCCGGATCCTCTTGGCGGGTCATACCAGTAGTTATATCCCCAACACCGCTCAAAATATTATTTATCTTTGTTTGAAAAACTCGTGCTCTGGCACCTCTGCAAATCCCTGCTTCCCTCTGTGAAGGGCCTATCTATTTAGTTTACTTGCTGAGTCATCATCCTCCAATAAAAAGCACCAGTTAGAGAGCACCACTGTCATTTTTATGCATTGTTATTAATTGATATTGAGTATGACTGTGAATGGATCTCTTTCACCATGAATTACAATGTCTAGTCAGTCCTTGATCTTTAGGGGTGCTCTGCATTTATGTTTTGCGGTCTCAGAAAGGGCTAGCGAGATACCATCTTGTTATATCATATCATTATTTTTTTGAGAAAGTGTTGTCATTCGAGATTTATTATTATTACTCGCTAGTTAATTATGCCATTGATATGAGAAAATGTGAGGCCTAAATGTATTGTGAATATTGTTGGTTCATAATCTTGCTGAAAACTTGAATGCTGGATTTACATATTTGCAACAACAAGATCATACAGAGTTTGTGTCGGGGAAGCGAACACCTATGTGATCACGAGGATCCCTTCTACGGTTGGCAGAGAGAGAGCTGCGAAGAGCAGGTCTAGTGATCAACACAAGGGATTTTTTACCCAGGTTCGGGCCGCACTAGTGTGTAAAACCCTAGTCCTGCTTGTATGTACATTTTGTGTTCTTGAGCTTTTGAACTAGCTGTGGTGCATGACCAGTCCAAAAAGTCTGAATCCTCTCTCAGTACGCCTCGGGCTTCCTTTTATAAGTCAAAGGGGTTGCCACAGCAGCACACAAGAGGTGGAAAGTATCTATAGTGTACAAGTTTATCTCTGACATCGTAGGACAAACGCATTTAATGTGCTACCTACGTGCCCCTTCACTTTATTGGGGACGACAACAAAAGTCGTCCCATCCGTCGCTGCCCCTCCTTGCCTTGACACGTGTCCAGGCTAATGAGGCATGCAATGCTAGGCTGGCTGCTGTTGTGTTGGCGCGATGGTAGAGCCTCCACGAAGATCTGTATGCCGCCATGCAGGCGCCTGCCTAGTTGGCAAGTTGGTCGTCGCGCTGGAACGGTGCTGAGGTGGCGAAAACTTGTCGGGCGCGGGCCTGGCTGTGGCCCACAATCGTCCCCGGCAAGGCTTGCCAGGGGCCTCGCGGTCATCCCCGGCAAGGGTCTTGCCGGGGGTGTTCGTCTTCTGGTCCCACATTAACCTGCAGGCTATTTCACAAAGATCTGCATGCTACTTTGCACGCGCCCCCTGAGCTTTGGCGCTGACGCAGTCGATGGTGTCAAAGCTCTCAGCCTCAAGGGTGATGGCCTTCCTGGTGCTTCACAAGTCGCTCCGGCAAGGCTTTTGGCGGGGCCACATAGGCTGCCCCGGCAAGGGTGTTGCCGGGGGTGGCCTAGTATGTCTTCTACTCTTTGTTTTCCATCTTGAAAGATGTCTTGGTAGTAATTGTGTTTTGTCTCCTGCTACCCTACCAAGCCTTTCCGTGGGCGTGACTACGACTGCTCGTGCACAAGTAAGGGGTATGGAAGAGCCCATACTTTTGTACACCGATAGGATCCCCCGGGCCTGGGCCACACATAAGCGCACAGCATAGTTGGGCCAGGCCCAAAGCAGTGCGCGGGCACGCGTGGCAGAGACTTAACTTCCATGATCTTCTCGCCAATTGCACTTCCCCATGATCCTCTTTGAGTGCATGACGTGGGGGTCGTGCGCGGGACGTCCGAAGCACACTTGCGTCATCTCGCAGTGGATAGTAAAGAGGCGACCCGCGCCTCCCTCATAAAAAAGAGGAATTCACAGGGGCGCTACTCATTTACTAAGTTGACTTGGATCGTGGCCTGCGTGGCGTCGCACCCCATGATCATGGGGTGGAAAACGGTCACCCCACTTGTCTTTATGCCTCTCGCTCGCTTGCCATGTGTCCTCCATACCTTAGGGAGGGCAGGCGGCGAATGTGGAGGGCATGGGCATTAACCCCAAGGCGGGAAACAAGGCATCGTTGATTGGGGCAGCAGGTCGGTCTGGATTGCCTGCGCCCCAGGAGGCTGCATTGGTCGAGCGGGGCGACCGTCCTTAGGGTTTGGAGGCCAGGCCCTGGCCCTGCCCTTCTATAAAAAGGGAGAAGGATGGTGCCTTTCCTTATTCGCCTTCTTACCCTCCTTCTACTTAGTATCCTTCTTCCATTTGCCATGGTGAGAGGGCATGCTGGTGCTTTGATGGCGACGACAAGGTCTTCTACTCGACAGCCGCATCCCCCCTCCTCCGGAGTTCACGGCAGCAAAGCTCACCGCGAGAGGGAGAGGAAAGGGACGAGGCTGAGGTCGCCGCGGTGCCCGGGTAAGAGGAGGACAGGGCGGCGCACCAGCTGCGCTTTCACTGGCGGCCCCTCCTCCAATGGAGGGCCATGTCAGAGACCAGCCCCGCGAATTCTTCATCAGGCTGTACAAGCCCATGTGCGGCCATCTCCGCCTACCTACCCCGTTTGCCCGGGTGATGGAGCAGGATCCGCCGCAGGCTTTAAGGCTGCACATGAGGGGCTGCGGGAACGGCAGCATGTGGGTCGATGTTGATTTCCCCGCCCCTCACGTCATGTATCTTCGCCATGGGTGGAAAACTTTTGCATGCGCCCATAGCTTGTCGAAGGGGCATGTTCTCCAGTTCAAGTTAATGGAGAACAGCCTGCTCTCCGTCAAGGTCTTCAGGAGCTCAGGAGTCCGCTTAGGGTGCTGCGCGAAGAGTTCTACCGATGATGAAATCTCCTCCTCGAGCGACAGTGACAAGGAGGACAGCACCAGCGACAACGACAATAGCGGGCAGGAGTACGATGACTCTGACTCAAGATGACCATCAGTGGTGGCACCATCATCTGCATCGCCTCCTCCCCCGGCAACACGCCTTGCCGGGGCTTGCACCCTGCTGGCTCTGGCGTCGGTGGTCGACGGGCTACCCCGCCAAGCTCTCCAGCGACTCATTCCCCATGTCCGTCTCTGTCTTCACTTTTCGTGCCTGGGGAGGAAAGGGACAAGAATGGGGATCACGGGGAACTTATATTTTTTTAATTTGTAGGCACTTGCAAAATCTTAACTTTCTAGATAATGTAATCTCTTGAGTCCATGCTTATGTTCTATAACATTTGCACTTGTATCAGCTTGTCAATGAAGAAGACGAGCTTTGCTGGGAACTCATGCATGTATATGTCTACACAGAGGTGAGACGCCTCTTTAATGTAAATAAACGAGTCATCCCGGCAAGCCATCTTGCCGGTGCCCTCTGTGCCTGCCGGAGAGTCACATCTGCTGGGTTACAGACAAAGGGCCCAGCCCCCTGCCAATCTCTTTTATCAAAGGCTGCTGCGACTATTCTGACTGAAGCAGCATTCGGGTCAGAGATGAGAGCACCTAAGTCTAAAAAGAGTGGTGAGGTTTTCTAATGCACAAGTCGCAGGTTACGAACACGAATAGACAAGAGGTGTACTTTATCTATTTGGTTTGCCAGGGACGACATCTCGGGCAGTCTTCTCACTTCCTGCCGGAGCCAAGTCCACGATAGGAACGGCGGAACCGAGCGTCTTTACTATAGCCGGAAAGAAGAGAAGATAGGAGCATTGAACCTTGGCGGTCCATTAGTATCTGCTAGAATCAAAGGCAGTACAATATCCTAGACAAGCATGCATATACATATATACAAAAAACATGGAAATCAATAGGAAACTGTACATACTAAAGGTTATCTGACCGCGCATAGGGTCTATGCCTGGCTCTGTACATAGGGTTACATGCCTTGGCGGCAAGGCTAGTAAAAAGGGGGTTGTAGAGGCTCCCGACAACCGCGGCTTATGGGTATAACTTGCGAAGGTGTTCGATATTCCAGGAGTTACACACCGGAATGCCATCTTCAGTCTCCAGGCGGACTGCACCGGGCCTGGTGACTCGTATTACTCGATAAGGGCCTTCCCACTTTGGCATCAACTTGTTTGAATTCTTGGCGGATTGAACATGTCGAAGAACAAGGTCGCCTTCCTCAAGGCTTCGGGCATGAACCTTGCGGCTATGGTAGCGGCGCAAGGCTTGCTGGTAGCGAGTGGCTCGCACAGCAGCCTGAAGATGATCTTCCTTGAGGAGCGTCACATCATCCTGGTGCAACTGCTCTTGCTCAAGCTCATCATAAGTGAGCACTCGAGGTGATCCGTATATGAGTTCTGTGGGGGAGAACTGCTTCTGCCCCCTATACCAGGGCAAAGGGTGTCTGGCCAGTGGCTCGATTTGGTGTCGTTGTGATTGACCAAAGAACCGTTGGCAGTTCATCAATCCAGCGTCTTCCGCACTTGCATTTTCTCTTTTTGCCTGGCCGTTGCTTCTTGGATGAGTAACAGAAGCAAAGCAAACTTTGCTGCCGAGGCCCTGGATATACTGCATGAAGGTGCGGCTCGTGAACTGTGTGCCGTTGTCGGTGATGACTCTATTTGGCACACCAAAATGGCAGAGTAGTCCCTTGAAGAACTTGATGGATGACTGTGTTGTCACCTTTCTCACTGGCTCCATTTCTGGCCACTTTGTGAACTTGTCGATCGCAACGTACAAGTACTCAAAGCCCCCGACGACACAGGGAAAGGGGCCCAGTATATCGAGCCCCCAGACTGAAAATGGCCAGGAAAGAGGGATTGTTTGAAGAGCTTGGGCTAGTTGGTGAAGCTTCTTTGAATGGAACTAGCACGCTTCACACTTGGTTACTAGCGCAGTTGCATCCTGGAGAGCGGTGGGCCAAAAGAAGCCTTGCCGGAATGCTTTGCCACAAGGGCCCTTAACCCTATGTGGGAGCCACATATGCCTCCATGTATCTCTGCCAACAGCTCCAGTTCGTCCTCCCGAGGAATACACTTCAATTTCACGCCGTTCGATCTCCTTATGTATAGGACATCATCCACAAACTGGTACATGCTGGACCGATGGGCTACTTTTTCTGCTTCTTCCTGTTCCTCGGGGAGCTTCCCTTTTTGGAGGAACCGGACGGTGTGTTGTGCCCATGCTAGACCCTGAGGCTCGACGGCAAGGACTAAAGGTACGTATTCTGCCATGGGAGCACCTGTCTCTACGGCTAGGGCTTGTGGCCCTGCCGGAAATTGCTGCTCCTCGGCAGGCTTGGGGTTCCCGGCAACTTCCTTGCCAGCGGCTCCTGGGAGCTCAGCAGGAAAGTACTTGTCGGGGCACACCTTCCTCCGCTTATTCTGCCCTACTGATGATTCAATGGATGGCTGAGTTAGTTGGAGAACAAAGGTACCTGGTTCCACATGCAACTTGAGGGCAGCACATTTTCACAAGCCATCGGCAATGCTGTTCTCTGCTCGAGGGACATGCTCTAATTGTAGACCGTCAAAATTCTCCTCCAACTTCCTCACTTCGTCTACATAGGCCTCCATTAATGGGCTCTAATAATCCTTGTTAACCTGTTTGACGACAAGCTGTGAATCACCTCTTATGATGAGCTTCCTGATTCCGAGGTCCGCCGCGATCCTGAGATCGCAAGCAGCCCCTCGTACTTTGCAGTGTTGTTTGTTGACTTTTCCCTGGTAAAATGCATCTGGATTACGTACTTGAGGCGCTCTCTGGTGGGCGCGACGAGTAGCATGCTGGCACCAGCGCCTTGCAACGAGAAAGCACCATCAAAGTACATAATCCAATCACGGCATGTCTCCTTGTCACGAAGAGTGGTTTCTTGAACTTCTTCATCAGGCTTTGAGGTCCATTCTGTTGTGAACTCTACCAAGGCCCTGCTCTTGATCGTTGAAGTGCTTTCAAACTTGAGACCAAACCTTGAGAGTTCCAACGCCCACTCCATAATCCTCCCGGTTGCATCTGGGTTATGCAAGATCCATTGCAATGGGAGGCGAGTGACGACGGTGATCTCATGTGCTCGGAAATAGTGATGCAGCTTTCTCGAGGCCATAAGAAGGCCGAAAAGTAGCTTATGCATACCAGAATACCTTGATCTAGCCCCCTTCAAGAGGGAGCTGACAAAATAGACCGGGTGTTGCATCACCTTCCTCTTCTGTTTTTCTTCACTCACTTGCGCAGACTCTGTCTTGCCGGGACCGGGTTCTGCTGGGGAAGGCCCCGACTCCTCATCCGACGGCCTCACCGCCGCCGTTGCCTCTTCCTCTACTTCTCTCTGCGCCACTAGCACAACACTAACCACTTGATTAATTGCTGCTAAATATAGCAGCAACAGCTCTTGCGGTTTGGGCGTGACTAGTATCGACGTAGAGGAGAGGCACTTCTTCAAATCTTGCAGCGCTGCCTCTACCTCCGGAGTCCATTTAATTGGACCCACCTTTTTCAAAATCTTGAAAAAGGGGAGGGCGCGCTCAGCAGATTTAGAGATGAACCTACTTAGGGCGGCAACACAGCCAGCAAGCCTACGAACATCCTTGACTCGTTTCAGCGCCTCAATCTGCTCAATTGCTTTGATATTGTCGGGATTTGCTTCAATTCCAGGTTGAGATACAAAGAACCCAAGAAGTTTGTCGGATGGGACGCTGAACACACACTTCTCAGGGTTGAGCTTGGGCAGATTTGCAAATGTTTCCTCTAGATCTTGCACGAGTGTGGCCCTGTCCTTTGTTTTGACCACTATATCATCCATATAAGCTTCCATATTTCTATGTAGCTGGGGCTCAAAACCAATTTGGACTACTCGGGTGAATGTTGAACTAGCGCTTTTCAACCCGAAAGGCATTCGTACAAAACAGTGCATACCACATGGGGTGATGAACGTGGTCTTTTCTTCATCTTCCTTCTTCATGAAGATCTGATGGTATCCTGAGTAGGCGTCAAGGAACGACAACAGGTCGCACCCGATAGTGGAGTCCACTATTTGGTCGATGCATGGCAAAGGGAAAGGATCCTTTGAATGGGCTTTATTGATATCAGTATAGTCAATACACAGCCTCCTTTGACCAAGCCTGCTGCTTCCAACTTCCTGATCTCCTTGATGATGAACTCTTGTCATTCCAAAGCTTGCTTTCTAACCTTCTGCTTGATAGGCTGGCATGGGGATAGACAGCAAGGTGGTCCTCAATCACTTCCCTGGGAACGCCAGGGATGTCGGATGCTTGCCATGGAAACACATCGACATTCTCCCACAGGAAGGTGACAAGCGCGCTTTCCTATTTGCTGTCGAGGGTGGAGCTTATGGTAAAAGCTCAGCCTGTGCCATCCTTGTAACGCCCTCGATGCGGCTATAGCTCCCACGTGTCGGGGCACGACTTAGAGGCATAACCGCATTGAAAGCAATGTCGCAAGTCAGGCAATCATTACAACATCCCATGTAATACATAATAAAAGGGGGAGATAACATAGTTGGCTTACACTCGCCACGTCACATCAGAGTACATAAATAACATCCATCAAACAAACACTCATGGCCCGACTACGGCGCCAAAATAGAAAAGACCCCCAACATGCGACAAGGTCCTGAATCGATAACCCCAACTAGGCACCACTACTGATCATCCGGAAAAGATACGTAGTATCGCTGAGAGTCCTCGTCGAACTCCCACCTGAGCTCGTACTCGTCAACTGGAGGAGAATCACCTGGACCTGCATCTGGAGTTGTAGTATCTGTGAGCCACAGGGACTCAGCAATCTCACACCCACGCGATCAAGACTATTTAAGCTCATAGGAATGGATAAGGCCAATATGTGTGGAGCTGCAGCAAGCGACTAGCATATGTGGTGGCTAACTTATACGCAAAAGAGAGGGAGAAGAGAAGGCGAAGCACGAGCGAGAAGCTAAAGGAACATCCTGCGCAAGCATAACTCCAACACCGTGTCCACTTCCCGGACTCCGCCGAGAAGGGGCCATCACGGTAACACACACGGTTGATTCATTTTAATTAAGTTTAATTCAAGTCATCTACAACCGGACATTAACAAATTCCCATCCGCCCATAACCGCGGGCACGGCTTTCGAAAGATCAATCCCTGCAGGGGGGTCCCAACTTAGCCCATAACAAGCTCTCACGGTCAACGAAGGAATAGACCTCCACCCAAGACACACCGATCAGACTCGGTACCTTGGTACAACAAGACGATTCGACAGGTTAAAACAAGTCCAGCAACACCGCCCGAATGTGCCGACAAATCCCGATAGGAGCTGCACATATCTCTTTCTCAGGGCACACTCAGATGAGACTAGCTACGAGTAAAACCAACCCTCAAGTTTCCCCGAGGTGGCCCCGCAGGCAGCTCAGTTCGGACCAACACTCAGAGGGAGCACTGGCCCAAGGGGGGGCTAAAATACGATGACCCTCGGGCTCCGGAAACCCAAGGGAAAAGAGGCTAGGTGGCAAATGGTAAAACCAATGTTGGGCATTGCTGGAAAAGCTTTAATCAAGGCGAACTATCAAGGGGTTCCCATTATAGCCCAACCGTGTAAGGGACGCAACAATCCGGGAACATAACACCGATATGACGGAAACTAGGGCGGCAAGAGTGGAACAAAACACTAGGCGAGAGGCCGAGCCTTCCACCCTTTACCAAGTATATAGATGCATTAAGATAACATAGCAATATAATGATATCCCGACAAGTAAATAAATGTTCCAACAAGGAACGGCTCCAATCTTCACCTGCAACTAACAACGCTATAAGAAGGGCTGAGCAAAGCGGTAACATAGCCAATCAATGGTTTGCTAGGACAATGGTGGGTTAGAGGTTCAACATGGCAATTGGGAGGCTGACAAGCAAAAGGTAGGCATCGTAGCAGTGGCAAAGCAAAAGAGCGAGCAAACTAGCATAGCAAAGATAGTAGTGATTTCGAGGGTATGATCATCTTGCCTGCACAGTTGTCAGAGTTGACTGGATCCTCACAAGCAAACTCAACGGGCTCCTCGGTAGCGAACTCGTCTCCCGGCTCTACCCAAAGACAAACAAGCAACAAGGACACAATCAACCACGGGCAAGACCAAGCAATATGATGAAATGACGATATGCTATGCGGGATGCGATGCGGGATGCAATATGCAAGATATGACAGGAAATGCATGAACCTGGCATCAACTTGGAAAACCAAGTGTGCCACTGGATAGAGGGGATGAAATCGCTTGAAAACGATATAAAGATCATAGGAATCGGAGCTACGGTTTGGAAATGGCGAGCGTTTAAGATATGACACCGGTCTGCGATTTACAGCAAGTAGGCATCTAAATGCAACGAAATGAACATGCTACAGCCACCAAACATGAAAACAAAATACATGGCAGTGATGTACACAAGATGTTTGACAAAACACTAGCACTGAGCCATAGGCAAATTCATCCATTAAGAGGTTCAAACAAGCATGGCTAAAACGCAAATGCAAAACAGATTTCAGACTTAGTGAAATTAACACTAGTCTGAAATTTCAGATCACGAAGCTCTCTTCGGAGCAGCAAAACAACATGATAGAGGACCTGAACATGACAAGTAAGA
Organism: Triticum aestivum; assembly: GCF_018294505.1. Lineage (NCBI taxonomy): Eukaryota > Viridiplantae > Streptophyta > Magnoliopsida > Poales > Poaceae > Triticum > Triticum aestivum. The sequence goes on from NC_057801.1 coordinate 460,582,752, forward strand.
ACATGGCCTGGAGCTACTCAACAAGCTTAATAAAACACCCAAAGTGACCTGGGGCCAAAAGGGTTCACAAAATACTCTACCGAGCTTACGAACATCGCTCGAACACAATCAGTTTTCAGACTTAGTGAAAACTGAGACATGCTGAAATTTAACTCACGAAGGCATGTAAACGAGCTCGATGCACTCACTACGGTGCAAGACATGGCAAGGAAAGCATATCACCAGCAAGAAGGCACAAAGTGCTAGCTACTCATGGCAAGAACGAAGGCATAGCATGCATGGAACGCTAACGGTAGCATCGGCGAAATCGCAAACAAGTTGACGATCTGCCCAGATTAACAACGAAGCAAAAGTTGAGCTCGATTGAGTCAACCTAGAGCACTCCACAAATGCCAACAAAGACATGGATGGATAGAGCATAACATAAATATCAAAACTCCCTTACTGATCATCCTCAAAAGAGGCACGGATCATTAGGAAACAAGCTGGACATATAGCATCATGAACTAAAATATCCCAGACTTAGTGAAAATCACTAAGTCCCTGAAATCTGCATTCTCAGGTACCCTACTTCGCAAGCTTGCACAAGACAACACACACATCCTAAAAATGCATGGGTGGCACCTCTGGAAAGAAGACAAAATGCTTCACAATACATCCCAAAGGGGCACAGGCATATCATGCACGGATTAATCATAGCAAAAATGACAAAAGTGCATGATGAACTAACGGATCTGCAATTTAACTCACGAAGCCTCCTTCTAACAGCATTTTGGGTATCAAGATGACCTCAAATGCAAATGATGCAATGGAATGAAATGAAGTACATGTCGAGGCGAAGATTTTGATATATCATACGCCCAAAACGGATCTACGGTTGCGGAGATACAAGCAGTCAAAGATAGCACGAAAATTAGGGTTTCGGGGGAGAGAGGTCAACCGAAATATCCCAGATCCAGATCTGGATCGGGCACGGACTCCGAGGCGGCGGCGGCACTGTTCACCGGCGACGACGGGGAAGGAGGCAGCGGCCGGCGACGAGGGGACCGGAGGGCGGCGGAGGGCGTCGCCGGGGCGGCGCCGGTGAGGAGGCGGGCGGCGTGCCGCCGGGGACGGCGAGGCGGCGGCGGCTGCTCCGGCCGGGGAGGCGCGGGGCCGGCGGCGGAGTCGGGCGCGGCGGCGTGGCTGCTCCGGCCGACGGAGAAGGGAGCGGCGGGCGCCGGCGTGGAGGGCACCGACCCGGGCAAGGGGCGGCGGCGTCTCGCGGGCCGGGGAGGGCCCCGCGTGGGCCCGCGGGCTTCGGCGGCGCGGCGAAGTGGTCCGGCCACGTGGCGCGACCCGGCTGGCTGAGGCGGGCGGCGGCGGACGTTGTCCGGCCGGGGCGGACACGTCCGTCGGCGCGGAGGGAGGGGATCTGTTTTTTTTTTAGGGTTTCGGGGAGAGGGAGAGATCCGAAAACGGAGGGGTGTATATATAGGCATAGAGGGAGCTAGGAGAGTCCAAACGAGGTGCGGTTTTCGCCCACACGATCGTGATCGAACGCTCTAGGACATGGAGCAGAGTTTGGTGGGTTTTGGGCCAAATTTGGGGGGTGTTGGGCTGCAACACACACGAGGCCTTTTCGGTCCCTCGGTTAACCGTTGGAGTATCAAACGAAGTCCAAATGACCCGAAACTTGACAGGCGGTCTACCGGTAGTAAACCAAGGCCGCTTGGCAAGACTCGTTCCAATCCGGAAATGTTTAAACCCCACACACGAAAGAAATCTAGAAATGACCACCGGAGGAGAACGAAGCGCCGGAATTCAAAACGGACAACGGGGAAAATGCTCGAATTCATGAGATGAACATGTATGCACATGCAATGCACGTGATGACCTGATATGAGATGCATGAAAACGAAAACAACACACACGAAGACAAAGACCCAACCCGAGAAATAAATATAACTTGGCGCCGGAGACGGCAAGAGTTGGATACAAATATGGAAAGTTACATCCGGGGCGTTACAATCCTCCCTAATGGGTACCTTCTTGGTTTCTGGCGGGGCCGCCTTAGATCTCTTGCTCTTGCCGGTAGAGTTCTCTGGCACGTCCTCAATGGGAACGCGGCACTTCGAAGAGGCACCTTTGCCGGAGTGGGTGCAGGAGCCCTTGCCGGAGCCAGGAACCTTGCCAGCGGTCGGAGCCTTGCCGGTCTTCTTCTCAGTGGTAGGAGCAAGTATCTTGGCGGCGGACGCTGCAATTGCCTCTCGTTAGAGTTTATCGGCACAAATGAGTGCATCCCTCTTGTCATAGCTGAAGGTGATGATGCTCATTGGGTCGGGCATCTTCAGCTTATTGTACAAGTAGTGTGATGCCGCCATGAACTTGGCTAGTGCTAGACGGCCAAGGATCCCATTATATGGCAACGGGATCTCGACGACATAAAAAATGATCTTCTCTGTCTTGTAGGTTAGGTCGCCATCAAATGTAACCGGTAGCGTTACCTTTCCCTTGGGCTGGCTTCTCCTTGGATTGATCCCTCGGAACGTACCCATTTCCTCGAGATCTTCATCAAGGATCTGGAACCTCTTGATCATGTTGGGCGAGATCAAGTTCAGACTGGAACCACCTTCAACTAACATTTTCGTCACCTAGAGGTTGCATATTTTTGGTGAGACCGACAACGGCAAACACCCGACCGCGGTCTTGCGATCAGGATGATCCTCGACGTCAAAAATGATAAGCATGTGGGACCACTTTAGTGGCTTCTGGGCGTCGACCATTGGTTCCGTCACATTAATCTCACGCACCCACTATTTAAGTTGGCAATGGGAAGAATGCAACGAGGCACTTCCGTCAACACACATGACCTTCGTCGCTTTCTGAAACTCATGCTCGGTGGACTCGTCATCATCGTCATGATCGTCATCTTCCCCTTTCTTGTCATGGCCTTGGGCATGCCTCTCTTGTTGCTTCTCCTTGTCGCGGCGATCTCCCCAGCCGCCGCCCTTCTTGCCGGATCCCTCAGCGCCATCTTGGCCTTCTCTTTGTTTCGTCTCTCGTACTTAGCCCTCTGCTTCTCCATCAGCTGCTCGACTTGATGGTAGTTTTGGAGGTCATGGCCTTTGGTATGATGAATCTTGCAATACTGCTTGTCGGAGCCCTCTGGCTTGACGGCAGCTGCCAAGGCCCAGTAGGCATCACACCCGGCAATATCCTTGCCGGGGTCATCAACCTTGGCCTTATTAGCGGTACCGGGGTCGCTGGATTCCTCGACGGCAAACACGGTCTTGCCCTTGCGCTTCCTGTTGCATTGTCGGCCCTTCTTTGCCGGGGCAGCGACGTCTTCATCTTTAGAGTCACTTCCCGCGTCGGCGTCTTCGCCGGGGTACTTCCTTCCTTCCTCAGCTCGGGCACACCTGTCGGCTAGAACGTATAGTTCGGCAACATCCGCAACCTTGTTCATCGCCAGCTCTTCACACATCTTGCGATTACGCACGTTCTGATGGAATGCGCTCATGACAGCGGCAGGATGAACATCGGGAATGTTGTACTGCACACGGCTGAATCTTTGTATATATTTGCGCAGGCATTCACCGTCCCTCTGAGGGATCACATGTAAATCACTTGCCTGGCCAGGAGCTACATGGCCGCCAGTAAAGGCGCCAACAAACTCGCTGCACAGATCTGACCAAGAGGAGATGGAATCTATTGGTAGGTGCATCAGCCATGACCTGACATTGGGCTTGAGCACCAATGAGAAATAGTTGGTGAGCACCTTGCTATCCCAAGCCCAGGCGGCTTGCATCGCAATGGTGTAAACGCTCGGGAACTCGGACGGATGGGTCTTGCCATCATACTTCTCTGGGACATCCGGCTTGAACGTGCGGGTCATGGGTCACTCAAACTGCCGCAACTCACGGGTGAACGCTGGACAGGTCATTGCGTAAGGCAAGTCTCCAGCATCCCCCGGCGCAGCCCTGTATGTGGTGGGCCCTGCACGCCTACCGGATTGGTGATGTGCTTCTCGTCGTCGCTCAATGGTGGTCCGGGCATCCTCCTTGAGCCGCTCCTGAAGGACTTGGCGTTGGTCGCGACGTGCTCGTGGGTCGAATGACGCCATGGCCAGGTTATCATAGGTGACACTCGATGAGTTGGCGACCGTCGTTGCCGCTGGAGGGGAGTGCACCATGGTTGCGGCGCCTCCAATCCTTCCACTGTCAACGCGCGCTGGCTCAGTGGAGGGACTTGCCTCTTGGTGGCCATCCCTGTTGGCGTGGCCAATAAGACTTTGGATGGCAGCCATCCAGTCTTCTTGCTTCTCCGCAGCAGGAGGGAAGTCGAGGAGTAGCTGCGCTCATGCCAATGCTTCTGCTCGTGTTGGTGGCAGCGACAGGCGCGAGGTATGGGAGGAACTCGAACTTCTAACGACATTAGAAGGAGTTCCATCATGGTTCCACGGCCGCACGCCTTTTTTGCCAGCATCATGGCGTGCATGTCGGCCCTGCGCATCTTGAGAATGATACTGAGGGCTCTTGCCGCGACGACGCCCGGGGTCATCAGCGTCGCGGCACTGCTCGTCACGCCCGACCTGAGAGGACCGTGGTGCATGCGTCCGTGGGGTCGTCTTCCTACCTTTGGAGGTCCCGGGCCGCCCGTAGGCAGCACGACTCCATCCTTGGGTGCGGCGGTGAGCGGATCGTCGCTGCTGCAATGGACGATGCCACTCGCCTGGCTTCTAGTATTAGGGTGGCATGGATGATCTTGGGTTCCTCTGCCACTGGCGTCCGTCACTTCGCCCGCCCGTGCCAGGCCCAGATGAACTGACTGCTATGATCATCTTCTTCTTCGGAGCCATGGCGATGAAGAAACTGCTGCCCTAACTACTAGACCATATTCTCACAACTTAGTGCCCCTACGTGGCGCGCCAAAGATGTTGGGGAAACGAACACCTATGGGATAACGAGGATCCCTTCTACGGTTGGCGGGGAGAGAGAGCTGCACCAAGAGCAGGTCTAGTGATCAGTGCAAGGGATTTTTTTACCGAGGTTCGGGTCGCACTCGTGCGTAAAACCCTAGTCCTGCTTGTCTGTATATTCTGTGTTCTTGAGCTTTTGAACTAGCTGTGGTGTATGCCCAGTCCAAAAAGTCTGAATCCTCTCTCAGTACACCTCAGCCCTCCTTTTATAAGTGAAAGGGGTTGCCACAGTGGCACATAGGAGGTGGAAAATATCTATAGTGTACAAGTTTATCTCTGACATCATAGGACAAATGCATTTAATGCGCTACCTACGTGCCCCTTCACTTTATCAGGGACGGCAATAGAAGTCGTCCCATCCGTCGCCGCCCCTCATTGGCTTGACACACGTCCAGGCTAATGAGGCATGCAATGCTAGGCTGGCTGGTTGTTGCTGTGTTGGCGCGGTGGTAGAGACTCCACGAAGATCTGTATACCGCCATGCGGACGCCTGCCTAGTTGACAAGCTGGTCATTGTGCTGGAACGGTGCTGAGGTGGCGAAAACTTGTCGGGGGCGCGGGCCTGGCTGTGGCCCCGCAATTGTCCCCGGCAAGTCTTGTCAGGGGCCTCGCGGTCGTCCCCGACAAGGGTCTTGCCGGGGGTCTTCGTCTTCTGCTCCCGCGTGGACCCGCAGGCTATCAATCTTCACAAAGATCTGCATCCTACTTTGCACATGCCCCCTGAGCCTTGGCCCTGATGCTGTTAATGGTGTCAAAGCTCTCAACATCAAGGGTGATGGCTTGCTGGTGCTTCGCAGGTCGCGCCCCGGCAAGGCTCTTGCCGGGGCCACATAGGCTGCCCCAGCAAGGGTGTTGCCGAGGGAGGCCAAGTCTGTCTTCTGCTCTTTGTTTTCCATCTTGAATGTTGTCTTGGTAGTCTTGTGTTTTGTCTCCTGCTGCCCTACCAAGCCTTGTCGCGGGCGTGGCTACGACTGCCCGTGCACAAGTAAGGGGTACAGAAGAGCCCATACTTTTGTACACCGACAGTTTGTAATTTTTTTCTTTATAACTTTCAGTTTATCAACTGAATTGCTTGAGGACAAGAAATGGGTTAAGCTTGGGGGACTTGATACGTCTCCAATGTATCTACTTTTCCAAACTCTTTTGCACTTGTTTTGGACTCTAATTTGCATGATTTGAGTGGGACTAACCCGGACTGACGTTGTTTTCAGCAGAATTGCCATGGTGTTATTTTTGTGCAAAAGTAAAAGTTCTCGGAATGTCCTGAAACTTCATGGAGATAACTTTTGGAATAAATTAAAAATATTTGCGAAAGAATCAACCGAAGGGGACCCACACCCTATCAACAAGGGTGGGGGGCACGCCCAACCCCATTGGGCGCGCCCCCTGTCTTGTGGCCCCCTGGACCTCCACCAACCTCAACTCCAACTCCATATATTCACGTTCGAAGAGGAAAAAAACTAGAGAGAAGGATTCATCGCGTTTTATGACATGGAGCCGCCGCCAAGCCCTGTTCTTCCTCAGGCGGGTAGATATGGAGTCCGTTCAGGGCTCCGGAGAGGGGAATCCATCGCCATCATCATCATCAACCATCCTCCATCACCAATTTCATGATGCTCACAACCGTGCGTGAGTAATCCCATCGTGGGCTTGCTGGATGGTGATGGGTTGGATGAGATTTACCATGTAATCGAGTTAGTTTTGTTAGGGTTTGATCCCTAGTATCCATTATGTTCTAAGATTGATGATGTTATGACTTTGCTATGCTTAATGCTTGTAAGTACGGCCCGAGTTCCATGAGTTCAGATCTGAACCCTTTATGTTTCCATGAATATATTTGTGTTCTTGATCCTCTCTTGCAAGTTATAGTCACCTACTACATGTTATGATCCGGCAAACCCGGAGTGACAAGGGACACTTCCCGGTGATGACCGTAGTTTGAGGAGTTCATGTATTCACTAAGTGCTAATGCTTTGGTCTGGTTCTCTATTAAAAGGAGGCCTTAATATCCCTTAGTTTCCAATAGGACCCCGCTGTCATGGGAGGGTAGGACAAAAGATGTCATGCAAGTTCTTTACATAAGCACGTATGACTATATTTGGAATACATGCCTAACTTATATTGATGAACTGGAGCTAGTTCTGCGTCACCCTATGTTATAATTGTTGCATGATGAATGACATCCAACATAATTATCCATCATTGATCCATTGCCTACGAGTTCGTTTCATATTTATCTTTGCTTAGATACTTTTCCGTTGCCACTGTTACGATTGCTACAAAACTGCTACTGTTACTTTTGTCACTGTTACCGTTACTTCCATACTACTTTGCTACTAAATACTTTGTTGTAGATATTAAGTCTTTCAGGTGTGGTTTAATTGACAACTCAGCTACTAATACTTGAGAATGTTCTTTGGCTCCCCTTGTGTTGAATCAATAAATTTGGGTTGAATACTCTACCCTCAAAAACTGTTGCGATCCCCTATACTTGTGGGTTATCATGAATCACTTTACAATCTTCTTCTTTCAACACTTCATCACAATTTTCAGATTCACAAATTTCAAGGAAAACGTCATAAAGATAATCTAGTGCGCTCAAACCACCAGAAATTGGTTTATCATAATTGGATCTCTTAAAAAGATTAGCAAGTGGATGGGGATCCATAAAGTTTTTATCAAGCGAAGATGCAAGCAAAAAGAAGGCACATGGTAACACAAGCAAACAAAATATCAAACGGAAGGAAGGCGAATAAAAGGCAAGTATTTTCGAAAATCATTTTAGAAGTGGGGGAGAGGAAAACGAGAGGCACATGGTGAATAATGTAATGCAAGAGATGATAGTTTATGATGGGTACTTGGTATGTCTTGACTTGGCGTAGATCTCCCGGCCAACGGTGCCAGAAATTCTTCTGCTACTTCTTGAGCTTGCGCTAGTTTTCCTTGAAGAAGAAAGGGTGATGCAGCAAACTAGAGATAAGTATTTACCTTAGTTTGAGAACCAAGGTATCAATCCAGTAGGAGACAATGCACAAATACCCGAATACCTGCACAACGAATCAAACAAACTTGCACCCAACGCGATAAAGGGGTTGTCAATCCCTTCACAGTTACTTGCAAAAGTGAGATCTGATAGAGATAGATAAACGATAAAGTAAATATTTTTGGTACTTTTGGTTTATAGATCGGAAATTAAAAGATTGCAAGAATAGTATATCAGAAACTAATACTGTAGATCGGAAACTTGTATGAAGGAAAATAGACCCGGGGGCCATAGGTTTCACTAGAGGATTCTCTCAAGATAGCAAATAATACGGTGGGTGAACAGATTACTCTCAAGCAATTGATAGAAAATCGCAAAGTTATGACGATATCTAAGACAATGATCATGAATATAGGCATCACGTCCGTGTCAAGTAGACCGAAATGATTTTGCATCTACTACTATTACTCCACACATCGACCGCTATCCAGATGCATCTAGAGTATTAAGTTCATAAACAACGAGTAATGCATTAAGTAAGATGACATGATGTAGAGGAATTAACTCAAGCAATATGATGAAAACCCCATCTTTTTATCCTTGATGGCAACAATACAATATGTGCCTTGATGCCCCTACTGTCACTGGGAAAGGACACCACAAGATTGAACCCAAAGCTAAGCACTTCTCCCATTGCAAGAAAAAACCAATTTAGTTGGCCAAACCAAATCGATAGTTCAAAGAGAATTACAAAGATATCAAATCATGCATATAAGAATTCAGAGAAGATTCAAATAATATTCATAGATAAGCTAATCATAAATCCACAATTCATCGGATCTCAGCAAACACACTACAAAAGTAGTACACCGAATAGATCTCCAAGAACATGGTATTGAGAATCAAAGAGAGAGAAGAAGCCATCTAGCTACTAGCTATGGACCCGTAGGTCTGTGGTAAACTAATCGCGCTTCATTGTAAGGGCAATAGAGTTGATGTAGAAACCCTCTGTGATCGAATCCCCCTCCGGCAGGACACCGGAAATGGCCCCTAGATGGGATCTCATGGGTATAGAAGGTTGCAGCGGCGGAAAAGTGTTTTCAGTGGACGCCTCCGTTGGTTTGGGGATATATGGGAATATATAGGCGAAAGAATTAGGCCAGGAGGGTCACGGGGGACCCACAAGGGTGGGGGCGCGCCCTACCCCCTAGGCGCGCCCTCCATCCTTGCGGCCGCCTCATGGCTCCTCCGACTTCATCTCCAAGTCTCCTGGTTGTCTTCTGGTCCAAGAAAAATCATCGCAAAGGTTTCATTTTGTTTGGACTCCGTTTGGTATTCCTTTTCTGTGAAACTCAGAAGCAAGGAAAAAACAGGAACTGGCACTGGGCTCTAGGTTAATAGGTTAGTCCCAAAAATAATATAAAATAGCATATTAATGCATATAAAACATCCAAAACAGATAATATAGTAGCATGGAACAATCAAAAATTATAGATACGTTGGAGATGTATCGCACGCCTCCCGGTCTGGCTGTGTGGCAGACTGCTCGCCTGCGTCCGGTCAACTAATGCATGCTCGCAAGACACATGGGGCACGTGGCAACACGTATATTTTTTTTGTTTTTTGTTGATTCATTCTGCCGCTTTACTGCTTAACCGAAGCATGGCACGGTCTAACGCACATAGTCCGAATAAATAAACTGTGTGCGATATTGGTTGCCAGTTATTAACAATCTCCCATTTGTAAGAAGATTATATCAAAATGTGTCTCAATTTGATGAAAAAATACAATATCACAGTCTACTGGTGTCCATATATGACACCATGATAACTTTCATGAATTTCAACCCAGTTTTGGATTTACTGAATTTTAAAAATCTATATTCTCAATGTTTGAAATCTCTTGCATGGGGAAACAAGCACCCAGGGACATACATATGATTTTGCAATCCATTTTTGTGCACACGTAGCTCAAATTTGATTTTTGCACATTAAATCCCTAGGAAATCAGTCAATGTATAAAAACGGTCGAATGATGTCTGTTTTTTAACACGACACTCCTTTGGTCACATGTTCACTGCAGAAAAAGTTTGACATGCCTCAGAGTGGCTGTGGTGGTGCGAGATGTGCGTGTCTGTGTGGGGGGTGGGGTCCGGCTGTACACTACGAGTCGTGAGCCTCTGTGTGGGATTATTGTTTATTTTATGAGTCATATATGCTACATCAAAGTCGTGAATTGGTTATTTAAGGCATTAGACAACCCTTTCATACATACATGTTCAGGACACATGCATGCATTAGTGGTCCTCTCGGACACTCTCCCTCATGCGGTTATCAGCGATGTGCCCATTCGTTAGCCCGCAAAGGTTTTCAGTTTCCACCGACAATGAGAGGCATTTGACCAAAAGGTGGATTCATCTTGGCATGTGTGTGGTGTGGATCATGGTGAGATTCCATATCAAAGTTCGGGCACGTGCGTACACATGAGTCCCTCCCACCGGCTTGAAGTGAGGGGGCTACGCATCGTGGTGTAGTACGTTTCCGGTTTGCGAAGCATATGCCACATCAAAGTTGTGCATTGGGTATTCAAACATCACATAACACAAGGGCACATGAACGCGGTGGTTTTGTCCTATGACACTCACTCCTATGTGACTCTCTCTGTGGGCCTGCGAGGTCGTCGTCGATCAGTTGAACGTACAACGAGAGAGAGGTTAATTTTGCCAACAAGGATGGTTCTTTTTTGGTTTGTGTTACGTATATGCACAGTAGGAGTATGTACATGTCAAAGAGGGGGCAACATGAATACTCTATATATATGCGTACGTCATAACCTCTCCCCGTGTAGGGACTTTCCGGTTCCCGAGGCAGGTGCCACATCAAAATTGTACATTGGTATTCAAACATCATGAAATACAATACAGGCGGTGGTTGCCCTATAGGAACTCACTCGCGTGTGGCGCTTCCATATATGGGCATGCGAGGTTGTCCTCCATCACTTTGACCCAAAGAGAGAGAGAGAGAGAGAGAGGGAGAGGTTAATTTGACCATCAAGGAATGATTCTTTTTTGGTTTGTGCTATACATTAGAAGTACATATATACCACGCGTCAAATGGGGGTGTACATATAGCACATACCACGCATCATGAATCTCACTCTCTGTGGAGATTTTTTGGTTTCCTATATATGTGGTGCCACATCAAAGTTGTGCATTGCGTATTCAAACATCACACAAACACCTCTTTGTGCCACATGCAGACGGTGGTACGTAGTCCTATATAGGATGCTCACTCACGTGCGACGTACGCTCTACTTTCTATGGGCCCGCGAGTTCGTCATCCATCACTTTGACCCAATGAGAGAGGGGTACATGCTTGACGAACAAGGAGGACTAATTCTTTTAAGGTTGTGTTAGTAAGTTTATAGTACGTGTCAAAGGGGGTGACCAGCATATATATACTAGTTGTCGCATGAACCTCACTCTGTGTAGGGACTTTGCGGTTTTTGAGGAAAATGCCACATCAAAGTTGCACACTAGGTATTCAAAACATCACAACCACACACCTCTCCATATATATGTTCTGGCACACATGCAAGCGATGGTTGTTGTCCTATGGCACTCACGCGGTTATTGGTGATGCTTCCATATGTCAGCCCACTTGGTCCATCACTTTCACCGACAGCGAGAGAGGTTAATTAATTTGACTTAGGAGGGGGCTTAATTTTTTTTATCTCATGATGTGAGATTACATATATATAATAGCGCATGTGTACACATGAATCCATCCCGCTAGATCAAGGGGGGCGAGCACATGACTCGTCATGAACCTCTTGTCAGTGTGGGGACCTCTGTGATTTTCAACGCATGCACCATATCAATGTTGTGCATTGGGATGGGTATTCAACACATATGCATGCATCACACACTTCCATAAATATGTTCGGGACACATGCATGCAATGGTTGTCTTTGGACACACTCTCACTCGTTTGGTTATATGGGTGGCAAGCCTATATATATTCGTGGGCTCGCATAGATATCCATCATTTTGACCGATGATGAGAAAGGTTACCAGGGTGGATTCTTCCTCTTTTCTTCGAGTTACCGTACAGTAGGTCGATCATTCCAAGCCTAATTAAGTTTGAGCGCATGCTACGCATCATGAAACCTCGCTTAGTGTGGGGATTTTATGGTTCCAAAGCATGGTGCCACATCAAATTTGCGCATTGGGTATTCAAACACCACACACACCACTTCCATATACATACTTGGGCCACATGCATAGAGTGGGTTTGTCTTAATATAGTACTCCCTCGCGAAGTTATCAGCGACAGGCTAGCCCATTTTGCGGGGCCGTGTGGACGTCCATCACTTTGACCAACAACGAGATGCAGAGGTTGTACGACCAAGTTGGATTCTGCTTGGTCTGTTTTACAGTACGTCTTGGCGAGATGCCCTCCCCCCGACGTGTGTGTATGGGTGGGTGGGGGTGGGGTGCTACTTCGCACTACCTGCAACCTCCGTGGGGTCGGGGAAGTCCGGTTAATTTGCAAGGCATATGTGCCACATCAAAGTTGTGATTGGTAGTTAAATATCACACCACACCCTTTTCATACATATAGTAGGGCCAGCCGCAGGTAGTTCGTATGTGGTCTCACCCATCTTGTGCCACAAGCACACATTTGTGGGTCGGCACACGGTCCACCTTTGTTGGGAAGCGAAAGGGGAAGTTTGACCATATATGATGGACTCCTATAGGTTTTGTGTTACGATAGGGTGAGATTTCAAACCTAGCTATTTGGGGGCATGCATTCGTAGCTAGGGTTATGTTACCGCTGACACAAAGTGGGTTTCGTAGGGGGTGGCTAACTAGCAATACTGTGCTTTTGTGCGACAGGTGCCACATCCAAGTTGTGCATTGGGTATTCGAACATCAAACCACTCTTTTCACACATATATTTGGTCCACATGCAAGTGTGTTTGCGTTCTGACCCTCTCCCGCATTATTCTTTTTGCCAAATTTATAAATAGCACACGAGATGGATGTAGAAACCGTCTGTGATTGGGTACGCAATAGACACAATTCGGTCAGACTACCCGTGTGCCACACCCATGCCCCTGCAGTCACTCACATTAGCACAGTAGATTGGGCTCCACGAGGCTTGCCTCCCGCTCTCGAAAATATCTACTGCCTCATAATCTCGAAAATATCTACCGACTGGAAGGTTTAAATGTTTGATAGCACATGATTAGTATGTGCAGACCGTGTGCGATGTGTGTTACTCCTGCTCTGCTTCAATCCCTTGATTCAAATTTTTAGTAGCCCCGTCATTTTACTCCCGCCTCTACATCCCTCGCAATCTCAAAAATATCTGCTCGCCCTTGATTCAAATTTTCAGTAGCCTCGCCATCTTACTCCTGCATCTGCATCTCTCGCAATCTCAAAATATTTTCTCACCCTTGATCCAAATTTTTAGTAGCCCGACATTTTACTCCCGCCTAGTAAAATTTTCAGTTGTCGCGGTATTTCCTCAAACACCACCTTGCCCCCCCCTCCACACACACCACACACTCCCCAAAACCTCCACTCACACAGACCCACACCACCCCTCCCTTTTTCAAAACCATTGATAGGTCGCCGACATCGCCGCTGCCGCCTCCATCCACAACCGCTGCTTGTGTGCCGGGGAGCTCGAGGAGCCAATGGCCCAAAAGAGGTTTATCGCGGCCTTTTCGCCCGACGCCGGTGAGATGGCTGCCGAGGTGTCTCCGTCGTCCTCTACGGGCTCTTTATCGATCATCCATCGTCGGTCGCCTGATCCGCCCGCCGCTGCGCCCCTACGTTGGTTCAAGGACTTCCCCATCCTCCCTCGGGCCCGGCCGTCGACGAGGTCCTACATCGGGATCCGGCAGCGGCGGTGGGGGACGTGGGTCACCGTGATTACGGATCGGGAGACCCACACCCACCGGTGGCTTGCTAGCTTCCACACGGCCGAGCTCGCGGCCATAGTGTACGACCGCTGGCAGGTCCGCTACCACGGCGCGGCGGCTAGGATCAATTTTCCCTTCAGCACACGTCCGGTCGACCTTGTTCCGCCAGAGCCAGGGGTGGTGAGCCTGGCTATGGTGTGGAAGGACCACGAGGCATGGGAGCGCCTCGAGGCCGAGGCCGTCGATGAGGCCTACATGCAAGAGCTCCGTCGGCAGCACCCGGAGCTCGTGGAGGCGAAGCGGGTGATCTTTGCTGGCGTGGAGGGCAGCGAGGTTATCATGCTCTCCTCCGATAACAAGGTCGAAGGCGGCGAGGACGGCGACGTGGAGGGCGGCAAGGTGGGCGGCGAGGACGAGGAGATCGACATCGCCGAGTAGAGAAGTATCATTCCCAACGACCCCGACAACGGCACCGGCCCAGACCCGGCTCGTGGCACACCGTACCTGATGAGGAAGGATTGGCTCAACCTCCAGTTCGACCAATAGTAGTTTAGTTTAGTTTAAATTTATGTTTTATGTTTGGTTATGCAAAACTATCTATGTTTATGTTTGTCTACTTTCGGTTGAACCAGCTTTGAACTTGATCAAATTGAAGTTTACAATGTTAAGTTTAGGGGATTAACTAGAAACAGCCAAAAATTGTTGGAGTATATATATCCACTAAGGGTTTTAGTCCGTAAAGTTTTAAAGGATCAGCTAGAGATGGCCTTATGCCTTGTTTATTTCAGTTCTTCACAATTCGATGCTCTATATGTGCAACTATTTGCCGTGCTGTTCAATTTCATCAATAACAGTTTCAACAATACCACTACGAATTATGATATTTGGTTGTTGTTAAGGATGTTGTAGTTAACATGCCTTTTTGTTTTTTTAACAATAACTAGTGTACTTTAGACGTGCACAATAACAGTTTGAATGACTATTTGCTTGTTTTAAAATGTTATGCCTGATGCAGTTACACACCTTTCCACTTCTTGTTTTGCTTAACTAGCATGCTTAAACCTGCACACTAAAGCTATCATTTGTAGATTATGTTGTCTACCATGGATATATTTGGTTGATTTTTAGCATGTTATGCTTAACATGCATTTATATGTACTCATACAGGACAATATTGAGAACAATGATGTTTTCCATCGAGTTTCATCACATTGCTTATATGTACTCACTGTTCAGGATATCAGTAGCTGGTACCATATAGCCTAGGGGCTGATGAGGGATTAATCGTCAAATCAGACATTTCACTGAATATATATGTAACACATTTATCAGTAGGTTAACTAGGGTCATATTTAATATATCTGAGGCTACATAGCAACATGCATTGTACTAAATGACTAAATATACAATCCCAGGCTACATAGCAATAAGGAAGCGTGTTACCTTAATGTTCAGATGATGTCTAGATATATATGTAATAAAATCTTATATAATGGGATGGAGAGAGTGTTATACTACATCATTTTGCAATTGTTGTTTAGCTTCTAATATTAACTTGGTGCTTTTAGGTGCATATGTCATTGCCAAAGATCCACACTTTGACCCTTTCTGTGTATGGGGTAATGAGATATTCATGAACCAGTATCAAGTGAGGAAACTGATAAAGATTGTTATTAAAATGGGTCAAAATATGTCAATCGAACTATTTGTTTACACTTTATGCAAGACAACAGTGAACTGCAGGATGGTAAGTAAGAACTATGTAGCCTTCTTTTTACTGCCCGTAATGAGTTGTGTTAGATGACAATGTCTGAATATTTTTTCTGTTGCAGTGGATCCTGAAGCAGTTTACTCAAGATTACCTCTCAAACTACATGATTGGCGGCTAGCCATCACAGGGGGTTGGACTAGAGTCGTGCATGCCTTCTGCATCCAGGAGAGCACAATAGGGCCATTCTGCTTCACCTTGTTCAGCAACCAGAATGTCCGTCGCCTCTAGCTTTACCATCTGTAATAGTACAAGTATAGAACCTTGGTTCATCATTCTTTATTTGGTGCTTATGTAATTCATGAACATATATACGTACCTGTCAATCAAATAATGCATTGGTTGTTTGAACCTGATGGATATGAATAAAGCTATAGCCTACTTTCAAGTTCGAATTAGGTACAATTTTAAACAACGGCAATTAAATTAGGGTGAAATTACGGTCTGCAGGTCATTACGGCACACACGGTCTATAAAGCACATCATGTGTGATATACATCATAATCTGACACTGTTCACAGAGAGGAAACATGTGTAACCATGCACACGGTTGCCATTTGCAAAGCGTATGTGATGTTAGACAATATCACAAACACCGCGGGAATACTAAATGTCTATGATTGTCGACCTATCGTACACGGTTTACAATCATGAACTGTTTGTGATGTGCCAGGCATCGTAAACATAGAGCCAGTATGGTACATGCCTGGAAAACTCCTATGCCCTGAATGTGCCTGGACTATGCCTGGTTTTAGGTAAAACCACAGAACTCCGACTGCGATGGCAATGCGAGCACAAACGAGTAGCAAGGATGAAGCGTTTGGGATATTCGAGATATCAAAAATAGTTTTATAGGGACAATTGTATGCATCAAGGATCCCTATCCCGACGGTTTTTGGGTCATGTGGGAAGGACCCCCCCCCTATCACAGTCACTCACTTGGAAACGGTTCCAAACACCATCACGGAAAGGGTTCAAAAACCATTTTGTATAGCACCTCACTCTACCAGTGACTTCTGAAATAGAAGTGAGAGTATCATCCACATGGTACACAAATAAATCATCACCAAAGGTCTTTGTGGTCCTTTGTCTCTTACCCCTACCAAGGGTTTCCTCGTCATCCTCCTCATGATTTTCATCATGGGTTTGTTCATCATATTCCATAGGAATGACACGCTCTGCATATCTCTCATAGGAAAAATATCCTCAAAGAATGTAGTATCCTTAGACTCCATAATTACACCGACCTTCTAGTCAGGTACCTCAGATTTCACTACTACAAATCTATAGCCAACGCTATTCCTAGCGTAGCCCAAATTAACGCAGTCCATGGTATTTGGTCCAAGATTACGCTTTTTGGGGATCGGCACATTAACTTTCGCCAAACAATCCCAAGTACGCAAGTACGAGAGTGTTGTCCTTATCTTCACCCATTTCACATAGGGAGTGATCTCATTATCCTTTGTCGGAAATTTATTCAGGCCATGAAATGATGTCAATATAGCCTTCCCCCACTATGCCTTGGATAAACCTGATGTATCTAACATTGGCATTCACCAGAATCAGCTAGAGTATGGTTTTTTCGTTCGGCAACCCCGTTTGGCTGGGGTGAATAAGGAGGCGGCCTCTCATGAATAATAACGTGTTCCGTATAGAAGGATCCAAACTCACTAGAGAAGTACTCTCCACCACAATTTGACCGATCTCGTTTAATTTTCCTTTCAAATTGATTCTCAACTTTTGCCTCATAGATTTTAAAGTAGTGTAGAGCCTCATCTTTAGTATTTAACACATACACATAGCAATATCTACTAGAATCATCTATCAATGTCATGAAGTATTTCTTTCCATCTTCAATCAACACACCATTCATCTCACAAAGATCATAATGTATTATTTCTAGTGGCGCCAAGTGTCTCTCATCCACAGCCTTGTGAGGCTTGCGAGGTTGCTTAGCTTGCACACACGAAAGGCACTTAGAACCTTTGGCTAAAGTGAAACTTAGGACTACACACTGGTGCATAGACCTGCTATACAAACCGTTTTTAACCCCTTTCCGTGACGACTTTTGGAACCGTCGCCAAGTGAGTGTGGGCGATAGGGGGGTACTTCCCACACGACACAGAAACCATCGGGGATAGGCCCTCCTGGCACACAGGCTGGGGCAAAATGAGCTCGTGTGCGATCTAGCGAGGCATCGAAACCCAAGCGTTTCCGCTCATATGTACATCCCACACGGTGAATCCCAGAAAAACATTTCCATTCGTATGTATATCACACACAGTTTTGTGTGTGGAAACGTTTGTGCAAGGTGGCCTAACGCAAACATTTCTATGCCAGAAACCGTGTGTGATTGTTAGTTCATCGAACACGCCTACTTTCTAGAAACCGTGTGGTCGTTTGAGTTCATCGCCCATGGTGATGTCTGAGTAACCGTCTGCAATAGAAAACCCCCATAAGTAGGGTAATTAGCCTATTATTGATAATCCATGTACTAATCAAATTGATATTTGTTATAAAACACACCAGATATTTCATATCTGTATAACAACAATAAGGATTTCATAATCGAATTACATCAGATAGCTTCGACACTCAATTACGCCATTACACAACAGCACAAAGTTTCACATGCAACATCGAAAACCTTTGGAAAGTAGCATCATACACGGTAAATAGACAGATGAATCTCATCTGGGAAACTGCAGAAGCGGAAGGCAAATATTGAGCCTTCAGTGGAATATCCTTGCAACTTTAGGCCAGTGGTATGGATAATTGCCCGCCCAACGTTCGTCCTCTTCAGGAAGACTTCAATATTGTACCGTGGGTGTTGAATGAATGCCTTCCTCGCCTCTTGACCATGCAGGTGGTTTGAGAGGTAATCATTGGTGAACTTCTTTGAAAAGTACTGAAAACAAAGATATGCATAAATCACTGTTATAAATTTTGAAATGGCACAAGGGGTAAAAACAAGGTAAAAGAGTTAGTACCATCCTATAGTTGACTGATGTCTTCCTCATTGTGCAAACAAAGATCTTGGTGTTATTCGTCGCAAATTTCTTCATCCTAACAATCTTCCTGAGTTTCTTGACTCGACTGATATTCATGGACATCTCATTTCCCCATATGCAAAATGGGTCGAACAGTGGGTCTAAGCCTCTGACAGCAGGACCATGTGCAAGACCAAATTGTAAGAAACCTAAATATTAGAATGATTCCTGCAACTGCACAATAATGTGCTATTAGCAAAAGGACCATGCATGAGCAAACCTCGATGGTAAACCGCAGTGTCTCCCATTGTTTCCCTGCAACACACATAAGGAAGATCTTGATTAGGTTAACTGGGAGTTGCCATACTATCAGTAGAATAGGTATTCAGTACAGCCAAATTCGATTTATTTCACATGCATAACAATACAAAATTGTACTGACAGCAAATGAAAGTCAAATTGCGGAACTGAACCAAACAGTTAAATGGATGATGTCTACTACACAACCTTCTTCTTGTAGACGTTGTTGGGCCTCCAAGTGCAGAGGTTTGTAGGACAGTAGCAAATTTCCCTCAAGTGGATTACCTAAGGTTTATCAATCCGTAGGAGGCGTAGGATGAAGGTGGTCTCTCTCAAGCAACCCTGCAACCAAATAACAAAGTGTCTCTTGTGTCCCCAACACACCCAATACAATGGTAAATTGTATAGGTGCACTAGTTCGGCGAAGAGATGGTGATACAAGTGCAATATGGATGTAGATATAGGTTTTTGTAATCTGAAAATATAAAAACAGCAAGGTAACTAATGATAAAAGTGAGCATAAATGGTATTGCAATGGTAGGAAACAAGGCATAGGGTTCATACTTTCACTAGTGCAAGTTCTCTCAACAATAATAACATAGATAGATCATATAACAATCCCTCAACATGCAACAAAGAGTCACTCCAAAGCCACTAATAGCAGAGAACAAACGAAGAGATTATGGTAGGGTATGAAACCACCTCAAAGTTATCCTTTCTGTTCTATCTACTCAAGAGTCCGTAGTAAAATAACATGGAGCTATTCTTTCCTTTCAATCTATCATAGAGTTCATACTAGAATAACACCTTAAGACACAAATCAACCAAAACCCTAATGTCACCCAGATACTCCATTGTCACCTCAAGTATCCGTGGGCATGATTATACGATATGCATCACACAATCTCAGATTCATCTATTCAACCAACATAAAGTACTTCAAAGAGTGCCACAAAGTTTCTACCGGAGAGTCAAAACAAAAATGTGTGCCAACCCCTATGCATAGGTTCATGGGCGGAACCCGCAAGTTGATCACCAAAACATACATCAAGTGGATCACGTGATATCCCATTGTCACCACAGATAAACACCGCAAGGCATACATCAAGTGTTCTCAAATCCTTCAAGACTCAATCCGACAAGATAACTTCAAGAGGAAAACTCAATTCGTCACAAGAGAGTAGAGGGGGAGAAACATCATAAGATCCAACTATAATAGCAAAGCTCGCGATACATCAAGATCGTGCCATAGAGAGAACATGAGAGAGAGAGAGAGAGATCAAACACATAGCTACTAGTACATACCCTCAGCCCCGAAGGTGAACTACTCCCTCCTCGTCATGAATAGCGCCGGGATGATGAAGATGGCCATCGGTGATGGATTCCCCCTCCGGCAGGGTGCCGGACCGGGCTCCCGAGAGGTTTTTGGTGGCTACAGAGGCTTGCGGCGGCGGAACTCCCGATCTATCTTCGTATTCGATATTTTTAGGATACATGGACTTATATAGGCGAAAGAAGTCAGTCGGGGGAGCCTCGAGGGGCCCAGGAGACAGGGGGCGCGCCTAGGGGGGGTGGGCGCGCCCTCCTATCTCCTGGCTTCCTTGAACCTTCCCTGGCTTGAACTCCAAGTCTCCCGGATCATATCCTTTCCAAAAAATCATGCTCCCGAAGGTTTCAATCCGTTTGGACTCTGTTTGATATTCCTTTTCTTCGAAATACTGAAACATGCAATAAAACAACAATATGGGCTGGGCCTCCTGTTAGTAGGTTAGTCCCAAAAGTAATATAAAAGTGTATAATAAAGCCCGTAATCATTCAAAACAGATAATAAAATAGCATGAATGCTTCATAAATTATAGATACGTTGGAGACGTATCAATGGACAGCAGACAAAATGAACCAAAACAGTTAACTGAGCACGACATTGCAGAATATAAACATGTACTAGAAGATAAGACAAATAACAAAACAAATAATGCATGAGAACAATACTACGAAATGTAGCAACTGTTGGCCTAAACTGTTAACTGAACATTACATTTCAGAGGACCAAACTGTTAACTGAACATTACATTTCACAGGACCAAATTGTAAACTGAACATCAGATTGCATATTAACATTAAAGAGGACAAATCACTAGAAGGCACTGGCGGCGGCCTCGAGAAAATAGCACGAACTGTATTTTAATGTAGACAATCATGTGGCGGTGTCGACAGTGGCCTCGAAGACGAGGTGCTCCTCCAAGATCTAGCGGTCGACACGCATGGCAGCCATAGTGACCTCGTGCGCATGTGCGGCCGCGATTTGCTTCTCCGCTGCCAGATGCTACTGAGCTCCCCATTATACTGCATTTAAAATGGCTATGGGCGATGCTTAATTGGAGGAGGGCGACAGTGATTTCGGCGGAAGGTGTCGCGCCGTTGTTCGGGGCATGTGGGATGGGGAAGGAGGTGGATAGTGTGGGTGGGGTGTGGATTACCTGACCATATCGACAAGGCCGCGTAGCAAGAAGAAGGTTGTCAGCGAGGAGGCCGTGCAACAAGAAGAAGGGTTGCCGGTGAGGAGGCGGTGCTGCAAGAATAAGGGTCGCCAGCAAGGAGGCGACGCTGCAAGAAGAAGGGTAGCCGGCGAGGAGGCGGCACTGCAAAAAGAAGGGTTGCCGTCGAGGAGGATGAGCTGCCAGTAAGCAGTAGTGAAGGTTTGAACTTGGAAAGCAAGGAGGAACAATGGAAATGTGGGTTTTGGTGGGAGGGAGGGGGTGGGGAGATAGATATTTTTGCGGTGGTAGAAAATTTTGCTTGGTGCCGCGAGAAACTGGCACGCAAGTGTGGTTCAAGCGGGGGCGGTGGACTGTAGACAATGAAGCTTCCTGGGTAAGCCAGACAAGACGGTGCGCCAAGATACTTTATATCGCATCCCACACGATTCTTTCTAGTAAACTGTTTGTGGTATACCTCATTTTTTTTCATTATGTTTTGGAATACAAAATTGTGTTACTGAGGGAAAGGATGGTGTTTGAATTGCTAGAACATTTATGTACAATGAACATGCAACTACATGACTGTCGTGTTTAAATTTGGAATTATTCCGGGTTCGTTTGGCATTTTTATGCATTAATTGAGTTTCTAGGCATTTAATGTGCATAATTCAAATTGGAACTACAAGCACATGCTCCAGTGCACCACAGTTTGTAGAAAATTCACATGTTTGTCTTTGGGTGAATTTATAGGTCCCATGCAAGAAATGGGAATGAAATTCAAACATCTGGGCATCGTGGCTCGGCCAGGAACATTGAGAAACTTGGTTTTTAAATTCCTGGAAATTCAAAACTCACCTAAAAATCATGAAGCTTGGCATTGTGTCATTTCATGGCACCAACATGCTGTGGTAAAAAAATTGGCCGCATTTGGACAAATTTTTGGTATAAGCTTCTTGCAAACCGGAGCTTCTCTCGAGAAGACTCGTGGTTCCCGAGGGGGACATGTCACATTTGTTTGCGAAATGATATACGCTGCCTCCCCCCCTTGATTTTTTACATAGGCAACATAGTTCTATATGAGTGTCGTGTTAAAATTTGGAATTATTCCGGGTTCATTTGGACTTTCTTATACATTAATTGAATTTCTAGTCATTTAATGTGCATAATTCAAATTTGAACTACAAGCACATGCTCCAGTGCACCAAAGTTGGCTGAAAAATCACATGTGTGTCCTTGGGTGAATTGGGAATGAAATTCAAACATCTGGGCGTCGTGGCTCAACCGAAAAGATTGAGAAACTTGGTTTTAAATTCATGTAAATCCAAAATACGCCTGAAAATCATGAAACTTGGCATGGTGTCATGACATGGCACCAACATGTTGCGGTAATTTTTATGGCCGAATTGGGACAAGCTTTGGTATAAGCTTCTTGCAAACCGGGGCTTCTCTCAAGAAGGCTCATGGTTGTCACCTTCGTGTGCGAAACAACATACGTACACTACCTTCTCCCACCTTAATTTTTTTACACAGGCAGACCAAATAGAAGTATCGTGCTAAATTTTGGAATTATTCCGGGTTCATTTGGCCTTTTTTATACATTAATTGAATTTCTGGGCATTTAATGTGCATAATTCAAATTTGAACTACAAGCACATGCTCCAGTGCACCAAAGTGTTGAAAAATCACATGTGTGTCCTGGGGTGAATTTCTAGGTCCCATGCAAGAAATGGGAATGAAATTCAAACATCTGGGCGTCGTGGATCGGCCGGAAAGATTGAGAAACTTGGTTTTTTAATTCCTGTAATCCAAAACACGCCTGAAAATCATGAAACTTGGCATGGTGTCATGACATGGCACCAACATGTTGTGGTAATTTTATTGATCGAATTAGGACAAGCATTGGTATAAGCTTCTTGCAAGCCGAAGCTTCTCTCAAGAAGGTTCGTGGTTCCGAGAGCGACCGTGTCACCTCCGTGTGCGAAACGACATACACTGCCTTCTCCCGCCTTAATTTTTTACACAGGCGGGTTAGACCAAATAGAAGTATCGTGCTAAATTTCGGAATTATTCCGGGTTCATTTGGCCTTTTTTATACATTAATTGAATTTCTGGGCATTTAATGTGCATAATTCAAATTTGAACTACAAGCACATGCTCCAGTGCACCAAAGTTGGTTGAAAAATCACATGTGTATCCTTAGGTGAATTTGTAGGTCCCATGCAAGAAATGGGAATGGATTCAAACATCTGGGAGTCGTGACTTGGCTGGAAATATTGAGAAATTTGGTTTTTTATTCCTGCAAATCCAAAACACGCCTGAAAATCATGAAACTTGGCATGGTGTCATGACATGGCATCAACATGATGTGGTAAATTTTTTGGCCGAATTGGTACGAGCTTTGGTATAACCTTCTTGCAAACCGGAGCTTCTCTCAAGAAGGCTCATGGTTCCGAGAGGGAATGTGTCACCTCCGTGTGTGAAACGACATACACTGCCTTCTCCCGCCTTGATTTTTTTGCACAGGCAGCTTAGACCAAATAGGAGTTTCATGCTAAATTTTGGAATTATTCCGGGTTCATTTGGCCTTTTTAAACATTAATTCATTTTCCAGGCAGTTAATGCACATAATTCAAATTTGAAGTACAAGTGCATGCTCCAATGCGCAAAAGTTAGTTGGAAAATCATTTATGTGTACTTGGGCGAACTCCTAGGTCCCATGGAAGAAGTTGGAATGGAATCAAACATCTGGGCGTCTTGGCACGGCCAAAAACATCGAGAAACTTGGTTTTAAAATTCCCGTAAATCCAAAACTCGCCTGAAAATCAGGGAACTTGGCATGGTGTCATGACATGGCACCAACATGATGTGGTAATTTTTCTGTCCGATTTGCGAAGGCGCACACATTAACAATCAACAAAGTCATTTTGAAACAAGTGCTTTCACGTTACAAATCAAAAACACAAGTATTATTGAAACCGTGGGTGTTCTACTTACCAATTACGTGCCGCCACGCATCCTCTTTTTTTATTGGCTAGGAGGTGTCGTGAGGAGTATCTATTTGAGTACGGGAGGCGTGCTATCAGACCCCTGTGCATGCTCATCAGGAGGAGAGCTCTTTGACCTCTATCCGTCGCGCACCTCCCTCCCAACGTCTCCATTAATGGCGCCCGAGCCCCTGTTTCTTGGTGTGGCTATGTCTCACTGGACTGGGATTTAAGAGAGATAAAAGAAAAATTGAAAAGAAAGTTTTGCATGGATCTTGATGTAAGATCCGGCGGACCTATATAGCATCGCCTGCGAGATGATGATAGTGGATAATAATTGTCTTACATATTTAGGAACATAACTAAAAAAGGCACATGCGACAACGCTCGAAATACACAAGGGAAAAATAAGAAGACAACAATCTGGCTCGCTGATCTCTACTTTCTTGATGCATTGCTGCAGGCCGCGGGAACTAGTCTCCGCGACGAGCGGCGATGAGTTCTTTCCTGTCCTCAAGATGCTGCTTGAGAGCATCCACGGATTCCTCCACCAGCCTTTTGCGCTTGATGCGCAGCATGGCATTCTCGTCCATAAGTTTCTTGACGATGACACCGGTCCTCTTCAACAAGGCAGTGGTCTCCTCCTGTTGCTCCGCACTTCCGGTGATCTTCGCACTCAGCAGGTCGCGCTCAGCCCGGAGCTTCGCATTACTCTCCCTTAGTTACCGAATGATGTTGGTAGCCTTTTCAAACGAGGCTTTCATGTCGTCCTGCAACCTCGCCTAGCCGGAGATCTGATCCATCTGGCTATGGACGATCGCATGCATGCGCCTGTAAGAGTCCTCGCCTGCCCGCAAGACATTTTTCTAGGCCGCTGCAGCGTGGGAGGACATCTCTACTGCATTCATGGCGCGATGAGATATCTCTGCTGCTTCCGCGGTGCAGTCGGACCAGTCTGATGCATCGACGGTGCGGCGGGACCTCCCTGCTGCTTCGGCGGTGTAGCGGGACCTCTGTGCAGCTAT
Organism: Triticum aestivum; assembly: GCF_018294505.1. Lineage (NCBI taxonomy): Eukaryota > Viridiplantae > Streptophyta > Magnoliopsida > Poales > Poaceae > Triticum > Triticum aestivum. Next base: position 460,608,173 of record NC_057801.1, read on the forward strand.
GGCCGCGCGGCGGGACATGTTGGCTGCTTTCGCGGCGAGGCGGGACATCTCTCGTGCTTCCGCTTCCATGCTCGCCTCTCCCTAGTGGCAATCTCTCAACCCAGAACTCACGCTGGCCATGGCAGACGCAAGGGAACGATGATGAATGACTTGTTTGTTTTTGTGGATGAGGAGTTGAGGAGGAATGTGCAGTCTTCTTAGAGTAGTAGTATTTATAACCGAGTACTAGTACGCTCCTAAGTGGCAAACCGTTTAGGTTTTGATCAGTGTGAACAGGTTTGCAATTTGGAATGTGACGGGACGCAACCTCAAAATTTATTGACGGTTCAATAATTTCGAAGTGTGGCACTATTCCTGAACGGCGCAACGTGGGCACGCTTTCTCGGCCGCGTACGTGGCGTTTGCACCATAGGGTGCACCACAATAGGCAATGTCAACACACGTCTTGTTCAAACAACCGTGCACGCTCGTTATTACCATCGTGCATTCTTCTTTTAATTAGAATGTGTGCCCGTATAGTGCACACTCATTGATCTGTCTAACTGTTTTTGTTTGTTGTGGCTAATAGCAAACATTTCATCCGTGTGAAGTGTATGCCATCAATCACAGACACTTTGATCTGGCTCACCATTTCTATTCTCTTGCCTAATCGCAAACAGTTAATCCTTCTGAAGCATATGCCCTCAATCGCACACACCTTTATCTAGCTGCCCGTTTCTGTTGTTCTGCCTCATCACAAATAGTTAATCCGAGTGAACTGTATGCCGTATATCGCACACGCCTTCATTGGCTACCTGTTTCTGTTCTTCTTCCTCATCGCAAACAGTTCATTGAACTGGACCGTATGCCCTACATTGCGAACGCAACTAAAATCGGAACTGTGTTTGATGCATCCTGAAGGAAATATGACCTAGAGGCAATAATGAAGTTGTTATTTTATATTTCCTTATTCATGATAAATGTTTATTATTCATGCTAGAATTGTATTAACCGGAAAGTTGATACATGTGTGGATACATAGACAAAACACCGTGTCCCTAGTAAGCCTCTACTTGACTAGCTCGTTAATCAAAGATGGTTAAGTTTCCTAGCCATAGACATGTGTTGTCATTTGATGAACAGGATCACATCATTAGGAGAATGATGTGATGGACAAGACCCATCCGTTAGCTTAGCATTATGATTGTTCAGTTTTATTGCTACAGCTTTCTTCATGTCAAATACATATTCCTCCGACTATGAGATTATGCAACTCCCGGATATCAGATGAATGCCTTGTGTGCTATCAAACGTCACAACGTAACTGGGTGATTATAAATATGCTCTACAGGTATCTCCGAAGCTGTTTGTTCGGTTGGCATAGATCGAGATTAGGATTTGTCACTACGAGTATCGGAGAGGTATCTCTGGGCCCTCCCGGTAATGCACATCATAAGAAGCCTTGCAAGCAACATGGCTAATGAGTTAGTTGCGGGATGATGCATTACATAATGAGTAAAGGGACTTGCCTGTAACAAGATTGAACTAGGTATGAAGATACTGACGATCAAATCTCGGCAAGTAACATACCGATGACAAAGGGAATAACGTATGTTGTCATAACGGTTTGACCGATAAAGATCTTCGTAGAATATGTAGGAACCAATATGAGCATCCAGGTTCCGCTATTGGTTATTGACCGGAGAGGTGTCACGGTCATGTCTACATAGTTCTCGAATCCATAGGGTCTGCACGCTTAACATTCAATGATGATTTTGTATTATGTGATTTGGTGACCGAATGTTGTTCGGAGTCCCGGATGAGATCACGGACATGATGAGGAGTCTCGAAAAAGTTGAGAGGTAAAGATTGATATATTGGATGATAGTATTCGGACACCAGAAGTGTTACGGAATATATCGGGTACATATCAAAGTACCAGGGGGTTACCGGAACCCCCTGGGGAAGATATGGGCTATAGGAGGGGAGCACACCAGCCCACAAGGGGTGGCACACCCCCTCAAGGAAGGATGCTGAATTGGAGTAGGAGGAGGGGGCGGCAGCCCCCTCTTTCATTCCTCCCCCTCTCTTCCCTTCTCCCCATTCTGGTAAAAGGAAAGGGGGGAGGCCGACTTGGACTAGGAGCCCAAGTAGGATTCCTCCTACTTGGGCGGTCCTAGGGCTGCCTCTCTCCCCCTCCCTCATTTATATAAGTGGGGACGGGGCGCCTAGAACACACATCAACTATTCCTAGCCGTGTGCGGTGCCCCCTCCACAGTATACGCCTTCGGTCATATTCACGTAGTGCTTAGGCGAAGCCCTGCGTGGAGCACTTCGCCATCACCGTCACCACGCCGTCATGCTGATGCAACTCTCCCTCGACGCTTTGCTGCATCAAGAGTTTGAGGGACATCATCGAGCTGAACGTGTTTAGAACTCAGAGGTGTCGTACGTTTGGTGCTTGATCAGTTGGAATGAGAAGAAGTTCGACTACATCAATCGCGTTAACAAACGCATCCGCTTTCCATCTATGAGGGTACGTAGACGCCCTCTCCCTCTCTCGTTGTTATGCATCTCCTAGATAGATCTTGCATGAGCTTAGGATTTTTTTTTAAATTGCATGCTGCATTTCCCAACAGTGGCATCCGAGCGAGGTCTATGCGTAGATGATATGCACGAGTAGAACACAAAGAGTTGTGGGCATTGATCATCATACTGCTTACCACCAATGTCTTATTTTGATTTGGCGCTATTGTTGGATGAAGCGGCCCAAACCAACCTGCTACCTCTTGAGCACTGCGTTGGTTTTCCCTTGAAGAGGAAAGGGTGATGCAGCAAAGTAGCGTAAGTATTTCCCTTAGTTTTAAGAACCAAGGTATCAATCTAGTAGGAGGCTACACGCAAATCCCTCGTACCTACACAAACAAATAAGAACCTTGCAACCAACGCAATAAAGGGGTTGTCAATCCCTTCACGGCCACTTGCAAAAGTGAGATTTGATAGAGATAATAAGATAAGATAAATATTTTTGGTATTTTTATGATATAGATTGGAAAGTAAAGATTGCAAAATAAAGTAGATCAGAAACTTATATGATGGAAAATAGACCCGGGGGCCATAGGTTTCACGAGTGGCTTCTCTCAAGATAGCATAAGTATTACGATGGGTGAAGAAATTACTGTCGAGCAATTGATAGAAAAGTGCATAGTTATGAGAATATCTAGGCATGATCATGTATATAGGCATCACGTCCGCGACAAGTAGATCGAAACGATTCGGCATCTACTACTATTACTCCAAACATCGACCGCTATCCAGCATGCATCTAGAGTAAGTTCATAAGAACAGAGTAACGCATTAGGCAAGATGACATGATGTAGAGGGGTAAACTCAAGCAATATGATACAAACCCCATCTTTTTATCCTCGATGGCAACAATACAATATGTGCCTTGCTGCCCCTGCTGTCACTGGGAAAGGACACCGCAAGATTGAACCCAAAGCTAAGCACTTCTCCCATTGCAAGAAAGATCAATCTAGTAGGCCAAACCAAACTGATAATTCGAAGAGGCTTGCAAATATAACCAATCATACATAAAAGAATTCAGAGAAGATTCAAATATTTCTCATAGATAAACTTGATCATAAACCCACAATTCATCAGATCTTGACAAACACACTGCAAAAAGAGTTACATTGAATAGATCTCCAAGAAGATCGTGGAGAACTTTGTATTGAGATCCAAAGAGAGAGAGAGAGAAGAAGCCATCTAGCTAATAACTATGGACCCGAAGGTCTGTGGTAAACTACTCACACTTCATCGGAGAGGCTATGGTGTTGATGTAGAAGCCCTCCATGATTGATTCCCCCTCCGGTGAAGCGCCGGAAAAGGCCCCAAAATGGGATCTCACGGGTACAGAAGGTCGGGGCGGTGGAAATAGGGCTTCGTGCTGCTCCTGGATGTTTTCAGGGTATATGGATATATATATATATATATATATATATATATAAGAAGGAAGTCGGTCAGGGGAGCCACGAGGGGCCCACGAGGGTGGGGGGCGCGCCTCCCTGCCTCGTGGATTTCTTGTTTGTTTCTTGACATCCACTCCAAGTTTCCTGGATTTCGTTTGTTCCAAAAATAACTCTCCCGAAGGTTTCATTCCGTTTGGACTCCGTTTGATATTCCTTTTCCGTGAAACACTGAAATAGGCAAGAAAACAGCAATTTGGGCTGGGCCTCCGGTTAATTGGTCAGTCCCAAAAATAATATAGAAGTGCTTAGTAAAGCCCATTAAACATCCAAAACAGGTAATATAATAGCATGGAACAATAAATTATAGATACATTGGAGACGTATCAAACATCCCCAAGCTTAATTCCTTCTCGTCCTCGAGTAGGTAAATGATAAAAATAGAATTTTTGATGTGGAATGCTACCTAGCATATTTCTCAATGTAATTTTCTCTATTGTGGCATGAGTGTTCAGATCCAAATGATTCAAGATAAAAGTTTAGTATTGACATGAACATAGTAATATTTCAAGCATACTAACAAAGTAATCACGTCTTATCAAAATAACATAGCCAAAGAAAGCTTATCTGAAAGGACAAGTGCTCCCTGGGTGATTTTGGTAATTAATGTCAACATATCTCTTGTTGGACTAACACTTTTACCTAGTATATTTCAGACAAGTTCAACAATGAAGTGGCATGGACTAAAGGATGTGGAACCCCTTCAAGATGCTAAGGACAAAGGATTGGCTCAAACTCCAAGATCAAGACTCTACATTTTCTATTTTAGTGATCCAAGATCACATTGAGTCTATAGGAAAAGCCAATACTATCAAGAGGGGATGAGGTGCTGCATAATGGCTTACTTGCTCAAGTGCTTAGTGATATGCTCCAAAGCCCTCAACTACTTTCTCACATCCACATATGTCCTAACCAAAAGTCTAACTCGGCCCTACCGATTCTTTCTATCCGGCGCCACCGAGTTCAGATGTCATAGCCACTGCCACAAACCCTAGGCAAATCGGTTTCACCGATAGGGATCTCGGTCTCACCGAGATGGGATTGTAATCTCTCTGTGTATTTCCATTACCAAATTCGGTCTCACCGAGTTTAAGTAATCGGTACTACCGAGATTACAATGCAAACTCTCTGGTTAGCTTATTACCAAAATCGGTCTCACCGAGTTTGTGTAATCGGTCTCACCGAGATTATGTTATGCCCTAACCCTAACCATATCGGTCCTACCGAGTTGCATGTCGGTCCCACTGAAAATCCTAACGGTCACTAGATTTGCTGAATCGGTCTGACCGAGTTTACCAATTCGGTCCCACCGAGTTTGGGAAGTTGTGTGTAACGGTTAAATTTTGTGTGGAGGCTATATATACCCCTCCACCTCCTCTTCTTTCGGAGAGAGATCCATCAGAACGAATCTACACTTCCAGCATCCATTTTCTGAGAGAGAACCACCTACTCATGTGTTGAGGCCAAGATATTCCATTCCTACCATATGAATCTTGATCTCTAGCCTTCCCCAAGTTGCTTTCCACTCAAATCTTCTTTCCACAAAATCCAAATCCTGTGAGAGAGAGTTGAGTGTTGGGGAGACTATCATTTGAAGCACAAGAGCAAGGAGTTCATCATCAACACACCATTTGTTACTTCTTGGAGAGTGGTATCTCCTAGATTGGCTAGGTGTCACTTGGGAGCCTCCGACAAGATTGTGGAGTTGAACCAAGGAGTTTGTAAGGGCAAGGAGATCGCCTACTTCGTGAAGATCTACCGCTAGTGAGGCAAGTCCTTCGGGGGTGACGGCCATGGTGGGATAGACAAGGTTGCTTCTTCGTGGACCCTTCGCGGGTGGAGCCCTCTGTGGACTGGCGCAACCATTACCCTTCGTGGGTTGAAGTCTCCATCAACGTGGATGTATGATAGCACCACCTATCGGAACCATGGCTCAAAAATCACCGTGTCTCCAAATTGCGTTTGAATCCTCCAATCCCTTCCCTTTACATTCTTGCAAGTTGCATGCTTTACTTTCCGCTTCTCATACACTCTTTGCATGCTTGCTTGATATGTATAGTGAGTGTTAAACTTGTGCCTAAACTCCACTCCAACTTAAAGAAGTTAAAAACTGCAACTTTTGGTACTTAGTGTCTAATCACCCCCCCCCCTCTAGACACCTCTTCTCGATCCTTTCAATTGGTATCAGAGCATTGGTCTCCATTGCTTTGGTTTAAACACCATTGGAGGAAGATGGATGAGTCTACTACTGGGAGTCTTAGACATAGAGTGCCTATACTTGATGGAGAGTACTTTCATGAGTGGAAAAATGAGATGCTTGTGATTTTCAGTCAATATCATTTGAACAAGTACATTGCTAGCCCTTGTGCACCTCATGTTGATCCTATGCATCCTACCCTTGATGAGTCAATTGACATGATTCGCAATCTTAGAACTGTTGAACTTATCACTAGAGGCTTGCCTAGAAACTTTATTGGATGTTTGCCTACTCTTAAGTGTGCCTACACCATATGGAAATTTCTTGAGGAACGCTTTCCAAATTATTCCTTGAAAAATCTAGATGAAATTCTCCATAAGTCTATTGCCTTGAGTAATATGAATTCCAGTGATCCTATGTTTGGTGATTGTCTATTTGAGCTTACAAACCTTATGCGTGCCAAAGGAGATGTTGGAATCATTAGTGATATTATTTCCGAAGCTATTAGAATTCATAAACAAGATCATTGTCAATCTCACTCTAACGAATCACCCTCTCTAAGATTTGATCCACCACATGACGATGTTGAACGTGGATACTATGATGAGGATGATGATAGTGACTTCGATCTTGATGATGCAATGAGACACTTTGGTCTTATGGCAAATCTTCGGGGATATATGGCAGGAGGAAAGGAATGGGTTCTTGATAGTGGATGTACCAATCACATGACCGGAGATAAAGACATGTTTCGTGAGCTTACTGAAAACGATGGTCCTCGAAAGTATGTCACTTTCGATGACAACTCAAAGGGTAAGGTGGTTGGCCTCGGTAAGGTGGCCATATCACATGATAGCTCCATACAAAATGTCATGCTCGTTGAATCTCTTAGATACAACTTACTTTTAGTATCTAGACTTGCTGATTTCGGTTTCAATGTCCTATTTACTGAAGTAGATTGCCAAGTGTTTCATAGAGATAATCATAAAATGGTCTTTACCGGTGTGCGTAGAGGTGATCTATACATTGTTGATTTCACTAAAAAGGCTCAACCTAGAACTTGCTTTGTTGCTAAATCCTCTAAAGGTTGGTTATGGCATAGACGATTAGGTCATGTTGGTATGCGAAACCTTGACAAGCTTATTAAAGGAAATCATATCCTTGGAGTTAACTATGTCATATTTGATAAGGATAGACTTTGCAGCGCTTGTGTAACACCCACGATGTGGCTATATCTCCCACGTGTCGAAGCACGACTTAGAGGCATAACCGCAAGGTGGTTTTGTCGCAAGAAGGGTCATCTTCACACAATCCCATGTAATGAACAAGAATGGGATAAAGAGAGTTGGCTTACAATCGCCACTTCACACAATACATAATTAAGATCATACATCATTCAAAATACACTCATAGACCGGCTACGGTCAAATCCAAATGAAAAGAAGACAACCCCAAATGCTAGATCCCCGATCGTCCCGACTGGGCTCCTCTACTGATCATCTGGAAACGAAACATAGTAACAACCAAGGGCCTCATCAAACTCCCACTTGAGCTCGGTTTCACCATCTACGCAGGTATCCTCGGCACCTGCATCTGTTTTGGTAGAATCTGTGAGCCACGGGGACTCAGCAATCTCACACCCGCGAGATCAAGACTATTTAAGCTCATAGGTAGGAAAATGGGTAATATGGTGGAGCTGCAGCAAGCACTAAGCATATATGGTGGCTAACATACGCAAGTGAGAGCGAGAAGAGAAGCAACGCAACGGTCGAGAAGCTAGAAGCGATCAAGAAGTGATCCTGAAACTACTTACGTCAAGCATAACACAAACCGTGTTCCCTTCCCGGACTCCGCCGAGAAGAGACCATCACGGCTACACACACAGTTGATGTATTTTAATGAAGTCAAGTGTCAAGTTATCTACAACCGGACATTAACAAATTCCCATCTGCCTCATAACCGCGGGCACGGCTTTCGAAAGATAATATACCCTGCAGGGGTGTCCCAACTTAGCCCATCACAAGCTCTCATGGTCAACGAAGGATATACCTTCTCCCGGGAAGACCCGATCAGTCTCGGAATTCCGGTTCGCAAGACATTTCAACAATGGTAAAACAAGACCAGCAAAGCCACCCGAATGTGCCGACAAATCCCGATAGGAGCTGCGCATATCTCGTTCTCAGGGCAAACCGGATTGTCCAAACTTCCGATAGGCCAGCCCAGAATTGCCCCTGGTGGCCACCGGCGGCTGACAGGTTGGACCAACACTCGAAGGAGCACTGGCCCGGGGGGGTTAAAATAAAGATGACCCTCAGGCTCGCGAAAACCCAAGGGAAAAGGCTTAGGTGGCAAATGGTAAAACCAAGGTTGGGCCTTGCTGGAGGAGTTTTATTCAAAGCAAACTGTCAAGGGGGTCCCATAAATCACCCAACCGTGTAAGGAACGCAAAATCAAGGAACATAACACCGGTATGACGGAAACTAGGGCGGCAAGAGTGGAACAAGTCACCAGGCATAAGGCCGAGCCTTCCACCCTTTACCAAGTATATAAGGTGCATTAATTAAACAGGAGATATTGTGATATCCCAAATATCCATGTTCCGACCAGGAACAAACTTCATCTTCACCTGCAACTAACAACGCTATAAGAGGGGCTGAGCAAAAGCGGTGACATAGCCAAACAACGGTTTGCTAGGAAAGGATGGTTAGAGGTTTGACATGGCAATAGGGAGGCACGATAAACAGTGGCAGGTAGAGCTAACATAGAGATAGAGCGAGTACTAGCAAAGCAAAGATAGAAGTGATATCGAAGGTATGGTCATCTTGCCTGCAAGGTTCTCAGAGTTGTCGAAGGCTTGATCCTCGTTAGCGTACTCAATAGGTTCCTCATGCACGTACTCGTCTCCCGGCTCTACTCAAAGCAAGAATACAAGCAAAGGAACCACAATAAATCACGGTGCAATGCACAAGCAACATGATGCAATACATGTCATGATATTCGAGATGTGATATGTAATGCATATGCGTGCTCCGGAAGGAAAAAGGATGAACAAGGCATCAACTTGGCAAACCAAGTATGCTGCTGGAAAGATGAAATGATTTCGGTTGAAATCGATATGAAGATCACCGGAAACGGATGCACGGTTTGCAAACGGCAAGCAAAACAAGAATGGCACAAAGCTGCGATTAACAGCACGATGCTACATAGCATGCAACAAGAAACTATGCTACAGCACCCCAACATAAAAACAAAGCATATAGCAGTGATCTACAGGAGATGCTTAACAAAAGAGGAACACTGATCTACGGCTAAATCAAACCATAACAGGTTCAAACAGGCATGGCAAAAGAGCAAAAATTATCAGGCTGGACATGGCATAAACAGCATCACGAAGCAATGTTCAGAGCAAGTTATCAACATGCTACAGGAACTTATAATAGCAAAACAAGACATGGCATGATTCTACTCAAATCATAGATCAAAGGTCCCTTAGTGACCATGAGCCAAAAAGGACCAGAAAATATGATGGCACCCATGTAAACATAGCAAGTTTCATTAACAGATTCAGCAAACAGAGCATGGCATTGACTGAATTACGAAGGCACCTTCGTGAGCTCGATGCACTCACTACAGAGCATTTCATGATAAACTAAGCATACATCCATCAAGAAGACATGGCATAGAAACTATACATGGCAAGAACAACATCATAGCATACACGGATCAACTAAAACAACCTTCGCAAAATTGAATAACATGTAAACAATCTGCCAGGAAACATTTTGAAGCAAACGTAGATCATGAAAATGACATGCTAGACTACTCCATAATTGTAACCAGAGGCAAGGATGGATAGAGCATAACCATATGTTCAAAATACCCTCACTGAAGTATCTCAAAATATGCATGGATCTCTCTGTAGCATCATGTTTACATGGCATCAAAATATCAGCAGAACAGGGACTAAAATCAGCAATATCACGAAGCCTAGTTTGCATGCTTGTGCAAGTCATCACATTGATCACAAAAATACATGGCAAGTACCTCTGTAAAGAAGACATGGCATAGTTCAAAACACATGTAGGGCTCAAGTACATAAGATGCACACATCAATCATGGCAAAAATGACAAAAGTGCATGTTCTGATAAGAATCTAAAACTAACATCACATAGCCCTCTTCCAACAGCATTTCGGGCGTCAAGATGAGCTCAAATGAAAATGATGCAATTAGATGAAATGATGTACTAGTCGAGGTGAACAATTTGGTATGCTACACGCCCAAAACAGAGCCACGAGTGCGAAGTTGTGGTGCGACGAACATGTAACAAAATTACTGACAGAAAAGGACTTGGTGGATTTCGGGGGAGAAGAAGTCAACCGAGTCTCGGATCTGGATCCGGCTCGGCGCGCGGATCGAGGCAGCGCCGGAGATGGTGGCCGAGCCGGCGGAGGAGCTCGCCGGGACGGGGCGCGGCGGCGGGGACGCGGGCCCCGGGCGGCCAACGGGCGGCGCGACGGCGGCGGGGACGCGGGCCGCGGGGCGGCGGACGGGCGGCGGCGACCAGCCCGGGCGGCGGGCGCGCGAAGGGCGGTGGCCGGAGCGGGAAGCTCGGGGCGGCGGCGGAGCCGGGCGCGCTCGGGCGCGGGGAGGCGGCGGCGGCTGGCGGCGCACTCGGGCGCGGGAGGCGGCGGCGGCTGGACCCGCGGGGCCGGGAGCGGGCCGAGCGGGCCGGTGGCGGTGGGACGCGGCGGCGTGCCACATGGCAGCACCCGATTGGCGCGGGCGCGGCGGCGGACGCGTCCGGCCCGATCCGGACGTGTCCGGCTGCGGAGAGGGGGGATTTCTAGGGTTTCGCCCGGATTTGGAGGGGGAGATGCATATTTGTAGGTAGAGGGAGCTAGGAGTGTCCAAATGAGGTGTAGTTTTCGCCCACACGATCGTGATCCGACGACAGAGAGCATGGATGTGACTTAGATGGGTTATTGGGCTGTTTTGGAGGGGTGTTGGCTGCAACTCAAAAGAGGCCTTTGCGGTTATGCGGTTAACCGTTGGAGTATCAAACGAGCTCCAAATGACACGAAACTTGACAGGTGGTCTACCGGTGGTATACCAAGGCCACTTGGCAAGCTTCGGTCCATTTCGAGAACGTTCAACACCCGCACACTAAAAGAGACAAGAGGGGTGCGCCGATGCATGTGGGAGTGTCGGATTGCGAAACGGACAACGGGGAAAATGATCGGTTGCATGAGACGAACACGTATGCAAATGAGATGCACATGATGACATGATATGAGATGCATGACATGAATAAAATGCAAAACAAAAGACGAAACCCAACCACGGAGGGAATATCATAACCATAGCCGAAAATGGCAAGAGTTGGAGTTACAAAGATGGAAAGTTACATCCGGGGTGTTACAGCTTGTCATGCAGGTAAACAGGTTGGAGGAAGGCATCCCGTGAAGAACATCATGACCACAAGGAGGCCACTCGAGCTACTTCACACGGATCTTTTTGGTCCCAACGCCTATAAAAGTCTCGGTGGAAATTCTTTTGGTCTAGTTATAGTTGATGATTTTTCAAGATTTATGTGGGTGTTCTTTCTTGATGATAAATTGCAGGTTCAAAAGATCTTCAAAAATTTCACTAGGAAGGCCCAAAATCAATTTGAAGTGAAGATCAAGAAGGTTCGCAGCGACAACGGAGCGGAGTTCAAGAACGCAAATGTGGACACCTTTCTTGACGAAGAAGGGATTTCACATGAGTTCTCGGCTACGTACACACCTCAACAAAATGGAGTTGTTGAGAGGAAGAACCGGACGCTCATTGAAATGGCAAGAACGATGCTTGATGAGTACAAGACGCCGAAGCACTTTTGGGCGGAAGCGGTTGAGACAGCTTGTCATGCAACAAATCGCTTGTATCTTCACAAGCTACTCGGCAAGACGGCATACAAGCTCCTCACCGGTAACAAACCCCAAGTTGGATACTTTCGAGTATTCGGCTCAAAGTGCTATATTCTTGATAAGCATCATCATTCTAAATTTGCTCCTAAGTCCCATGAAGGTTTCCTACTTGGTTATGGCTCAAACTCTCACACATACCGTGTCTACAACAATTTCACCCGAAAGGTTGAAGAAACGCTAGAAGTGAAGTTTGATGGATCTAATGGCTCGCAAGTAGAGCAATTGCCAATTGATGTAGGAGACAAAGACCCCTCAGAAGCAATCCAAGACTTGTCTATTGGCAAGATTCGTCCAACGGAGGTGAAGGAAAGTACCTCATCCGTCCAAGTGGAAGCTTCTACCTCACGACAAGGTGAACCAAGAGTTGATCCGGAAGCATCCACAAGTGGGACACACCAAGATGAAGAAAACGAGGAAGTGCGCCAAGACGAACATCAACAACCTCCTTCTCCACCACGACAAGAGAACGACAATGTCAACAATGAAGAAGGCCAAGAAGAAGAACAAGATGAAGAAGATGTTCAACCAAGACCCAAGCAAAAGCTTTCACGAGTTCGAGAAAGAATTACTAAAGACCATCCCGTCGAGCAAATCTACAACGATATCCAAACCGGGAGAATCACTCGCTCTAAAACTCGTTTAGCTAACTTTTGTGAAAACTATTCATTCATCTCTAACATTGAACCTATGAAGGTTGAAGAAGCATTGGAAGATCCGAATTGGATAAACGCCATGCATGAAGAGCTACACAACTTTGAGAGAAATCAAGTTTGGACATTGGTTGAGAAGCCCGACAACAACCACAACATCATCGGTACCAAATGGGTGTTTCGCAACAAGCAAGATGAATATGGACAAGTAGTCCTCAACAAAGCATGTCTCATCTCCCAAGGCTACACACAAGTCAAAGGTATGGACTATGGTGAGACTTATGCTCCCGTTGCTAGACTTGAGTCCATTCGCATCTTACTTGCCTATGCTAATCACCATGAAATCACCTTGTACCAAATGGACATTAAAAGTGCTATTCTAAATGGTGAAATAGAGGAGGACATTTATGTTAAACAACCTCCTGGCTTTGTTAATCCTAAGAAACCTAATCATGTTTACAAACTTCACAAAGCTCTTTATGGTCTTAAACAAGCTCCTAGAGCGTGGTATAAATGCTTGACCAAGTTCCTTATTGAAAAAGGCTTTGAAATTGGAAAAATTGATTCTACTCTTTTTACTGAGAGGGTCAATGGAGAACTATTTGTGTGCCAAATCTATGTTGATGATATTATATTTGGTTCTACTAACCCTCATTTTAGTGAAAAGTTTGGGAAGCTAATGTCGGAGAAGTTTGAGATGTCTATGATGAGTGAACTCAAATTCTTTCTTGGTTTGCAAATCAAGCAAACTAAGGAAGGTACCGTTGTCTCTCAAACAAAGTACACCAAGGACTTATTCAAGAAGTTCAATATGCAAGAATGCAAAGGTATGACTACACCCATGCCTACTAGTGGACATCTTGATTTGACCAAAGATGGTGAACCGGTCGATCAAAAGGTTTATCGCTCTATGATTGGTTCATTGTTATATCTATGTGCTTCACGTCCCGATATCATGCTAAGTGTGTGCATGTGTGCACGATATCAAGCTGCTCCTAAAGAATGTCATCTTAAGGCCGTGAAAAGGATAGTGAGATACTTAATCCATACACCAAACTTTGGCATTTGGTATCCAAAGAGGACCTCTTTCGATCTTGTTGGCTACTCCGACTCGGACTATGCCAGTGACAAGGTTGATAGAAAGTCCACTTCGGGTACTTGTCAATTTCTTGGTAGATCTCTTGTGTCTTGGTCTTCCAAGAAACAAAACTCGGTATCCTTATCCACCGCCGAAGCGGAATACATTGCCGCTGGTTCATGTTGTGCTCAATTACTTTGGATGACCCATACTCTTAAAGATTATGGTATATATGTGAAACATGTTCAATTACTTTGTGACAATGAAAGTGCTATCAAGATTGCTCACAATCTCGTGCAACACTCTCGAACTAAGCATATTAAAGTTCGTCATCATTTCATTCGAGATCATGTTGCTAAGGGTGACATTAATCTTAAGCATGTTCGCACCGAAAAGTAATTAGCGGATATATTCACTAAACCACTTGATGAGAAAGTTTTTTGCAGGTTAAGAGGTGAATTGAACATCATTGATGCTTCAAACTTGGAGTAGGAACTCCATTGGATACATGCAAGACATGAGCTTATGACTAATCCTTGATATTTCTCTTATGTTGATAATCTTATGTCTTGGATATATTTGCACCTTGCATGTTATCTAACCCATGTAGGTACTTGGATGAATCGAATTCCATGAGATTGTAACCTACTCATATCTTGAGCAATCTCCACATCACCAAGTCTCTACACAATGGTGGTTGAAGACAAGGAAGCACGATATCATTCAAACATATCCTTTCACAAATTCTATGTTGAGCTTCATGATTGTAATTTTGGATACACAAGTGCTCTTCCTTGCAAAAACTAACCCATGTAGGCAGATGAACTCAAATTCCAAGTGGTGCTCCAAACTCTTGATGAACTACATCAACCTTGAGCAACCCACACAAGTTCAACTACATGATAAACACCACCACCCAAGGTATGTTATTCCATCTTAGAGAAGCTTTACTCCAAGTCATGAGTCAAATCAACTCGACAAGATGTGAATACATCAAGATGCTTAAACAAAAAATGGTAACCCCATTTTGAGCTTAAATGATGAGTATGACCTATGATCAAGTGATCTCACTTGACTCCTAAGTCAATATACTCTAACACAAGTGACTTTGTCGCCGACCATTTCTAGATGAAGTTCTCGCGTGTTCGTTTTCTGTGCTCTTGCATTTGTCTCATGCATATTTGTTTCCCCTTTCAAAAAAAACCCTTGTGAGATCTTACAGTTAATTCCTTGCATCCAATTCATTGCAAATCTTTCAGTTAATTCCTTGCAAATCCTTGTGAGATCTTACTTGTCTAGTGAGCTGAGGTGACAAGTGTTTTCTCTGCGACGAAATCGGTCTCACCGGTTTGTTGTTCTCGGTCCAACCGAATCCTTTCGGTGCAACCGAAGCATACCACTCGATGCCACCGATTTCACTACAGGAAAAACATTTTGCCACTTATTCCTGCATTACTTTTGATCCAGCTCCACTCAATGAATCTTGTCCTCTACAAGCATCACATTTTTATCAGTGCTTTGTGCTGTGACTCAAGGACCATACCCATTCACGTCACATTCCAGAAGGCCCTTCTTGGAAATTGATGTCAAAGGGGGAGAGAGATATCACATCAAAGCTTATCACTTCAACAGGGGGAGAGAGATATCTCCAGGGGGAGAGAATACTCAAGAAGAGAGTAATCTTCAAGGATCCAGATGCTTGGTGTTCAAGAGGAGAGATGCCACATGTCTTCTTGAGGGGAAAGACATGTTCATATGTGCTTATTTTCATTAGCTCTGTTCATTTGTTTCTATGAGCTCTGATCTTTTTGTTCTGATTTTCTGTTCCCTATCTTCTCCCAGTATCCCATGCTAGATTCAGGGGGAGCAAGATATCTAAGGGAAAGAAATTCTTTAAATTCATTGCACATCTTTACCTTTGGGGACATGTCTATATTCAATGTGGTACTCAGTACTCACTCTTTACATGTCATCCCAGTCTTGGTACTATTGTGGTTTCTTTCTGTTTGCTCTGGCTAGTAAGTGCACCTGTGTTATCTAACCTTATTTTCACAGGTTCATTCCATCCCAAGCCAACTCAAGACCACAAGGTAAGTATATGCATCACAATCATGTGTATGAGGAATTCTTGCTGTTGTACATACTGTTTGCAAGAAGGACTCATGAGCACGAAGGTACATTTCCCATATTCACATCTTTTTCTCTGATGCATATAGCCAAGATACATGTAACACATTGCCTACTCTGTCATGGTTATGCTCTCACATGCTTCTATATTCCATATTCACATGATTGCATACATTTAGGGGGAGCCTATGCTTGTTACATGTCTTTCCAAAGCTTTACTTGCTATTCTCTCTATATCTTTATCTAAAGCTTTGATGTATGTTGTCATCAATTACCAAAAAGGGGGAGACTGAAAGCACAAGTGCTCCCTGGGTGATTTTGGTAATTAATGTCAACATATCTCTTGTTGGACTAACACTTTTAACTAGTATGTTTCAGACAAGTTCAACAATGAAGTGGCATGGACTAAAGGATGTGGAACCCCTTCAAGATGCTAAGGACAAAGGATTGGCTCAAGCTCCAAGATCAAGACTCCACATTTTCTATTTTAGTGATCCAAGATCACATTGAGTCTATAGGAAAAGCCAATACTATCAAGAGGGGATGAGGTGTTGCATAATGGCTTACTTGCTCAAGTGCTTAGTGATATGCTCCAAAGCCCTCAACTACTTTCTCACATCCACATATGTCCTAAACCAAAAGTCTAACTTGGCCCTACCGATTCTTTCTATCCGGCGCCACCGAGTTCAGATGTCATAGCCATTTCCACAAACCCTAGGCAAATCGGTTTCACCGATAGGGATATCGGTCTCACCGAGATGGGATTGTAATCTCTCTGTGTATGTCCATTACCAAATTCAGTCTCACCGAGTTTAAGTAATCAGTACTACCGAGATTACAATGCAAACTCTCTAGTTAGCTTATTACCAAAATCGGTCCTACCGAGTTTGTGTAATCGGTCTCACCGAGTTTGCCTGACCAACTCTCTGGTTAGCTTATTACCAAAATTGGTCTCACCGAGTTTGTGTAATCGGTCTCACCGAGATTACGTTATGCCCTAACCCTAACCATATCGGTCCTACCGAGTTGCATGTCGGTCCAACCGAAAATCCTAACGGTCACTAGATTTGCTGAATCGGTCTGACCGAGTTTACCAATTAGGTCCCACCGAGTTTGGCAAGTTGTGCGTAACGGTTAGATTTTGTGTGGAGGCTATATATACCCCTCCACGTCCTCTTCATTCGGAGAGAGAGCCATCAGAACGAATCTACACTTCCAGCATCCATTTTCTAAGAGAGAACCACCTACTCATGTGTTGAGGCCAAGATATTCCATTCCTACCATATGAATCTTGAGATCTAGCCTTCCCCAAGTTGCTTTCCACTAAAATCTTCTTTCCACCAAATCCAAATCCTATGAGAGAGAGTTGAGTGTTGGGGAGACTATCATTTGAAGCACAAGAGCAAGGAGTTCATCATCAACACACCATTTGTTGCTTCTTGGAGAGTGGTGTCTCCTAGATTAGCTAGGTGTCACTTGGGAGCCTCCGACAAGATTGTGGAGTTGAACCAAGGAGTTTTTAAGGGCAAGGAGATCGCCTACTTCGTGAAGATCTACCGCTAGTGAGGCAAGTCCTTCGTGGGCGACGGCCATGGTGGGATAGACAAGGTTGCTTCTTCGTGGACCCTTCGTGGGTGGAGCCCTCCGCGGACTCGCGCAAGCGTTACCCTTCGTGGGTTGAAGTCTCCATCAACGTGGATGTACGATAGCACCACCTATCGAAACCACGGCTCAAAAATCACCGTGTCTCCAAATTGCGTTTGAATCCTCCAATCCCTTCCCTTTACATTCTTGCAAGTTGCATGCTTTACTTTCCGCTGCTCATACACTCTTTGCATGCTTGCTTGATATGTATAGTGAGTGTTAAACTTGTGCCTAAACTCCACTCCAACTTAAAGAAGTTAAAAACTGCAACTTTTGGTACTTAATGTCTAATCAACCCCCCTCCAGACACCTCTTATCAATCCTTTCATTATCCCTACAAAATCATATAGTTAGGCTATGCTTCATTTTCGTCACACAAAATGCTCCCATCATCCACAACCCAGGTTTCAGCCAAGCAATTGGTTCATACTTTTTAACGCGCTTTAGATTTTTCAACTCTCACGCAATACATGAGCGTAAGCCATGGATATAGCACTATGGGTGGAATAGAGTATGATGGTGGAGATTTTGTGGAGAAGATAAAAAAGGAGAAAGTCTCATATTGACGCGGCTAATCAACGGGCTATGGACATGCCCATCAATTGATGTCAATACGAGGAGTAGGGATTGCTATGCAACGGATGCACTAGAGCTATAAAAGTATGAAAGCTCAACAAAAGAAACTAAGTGGGTGTGCATCCAACTTGCTTGCTCACGAAGACCTAGGGCATTTTGAGGAAGCCCATCATTGGAATATACAAGCCAAGTTCTATAATGAAAAATTCCCACTAGTATATGAAAGTGACAACATAGGAGACTCTCTATCATGAAGATCATGGTGCTACTTTGAAGCACAAGTGTGGAAAAAGGATAGTAACATTGTCACTTCTCTCTTTTTCTCTCATTTTTTTCTTTATCTTTTTTTTATTTTTATGGGCTTCTTTGGCCTCTTTTTTTTATTTGGGCTTCTTTGGCCTCTTTTATTTTTTATAAAGTCCAGAGTCTCATGCCGACTTGTGGGGGAATGATAGTCTCCATCATCCTTTCCTCACTTGGGACAATGCTCTAATAATGAAGATCATCACACTTTTATTTATTTACAACTCAATACTTAGAACAAAATATGACTCTATGTGAATGCCTTCGGCGGTGTACCAGGATATGCAATGAATCAAGAGCGACATGTATGAAAGAATTATAAAGGTGGCTTTGCCACAAATACGATGTCAACTGCATGATCATGCAAAAGCAATATGACAATGATGGAGCGTGTCATAATAAACGGAACGGTGGAAAGTTGCATGGCAATATATCTCGGAATGGCTATGGAAATGCCATAATAGGTAGGTATGGTGGCTGTTTTGAGGAAGATATAAGGAGGTTTATGTGTGATAGAGTGTATCATATCATGGGGTTTGGATGCACCGGCGAAGTTTGCACCAACTCTCAAGGTGAGAAAGGGCAATGCACGGTACCGTAGAGGCTAGCAATGATGGAAGGGTAAGAGTGTGTATAATCCATGGACTCACATTAGTCATAAAGAACTCATATACTTATTGCAAATGTTTATTAGCCCTCGAATAAAAGTACTACTACACATGCTAATAGGGGAAGGGTTGGTAGGAGTTAACCATCGCGCGATCCCGACCTCCACTCATAAGGAAGGCAATCAGAAGAACACCCATGCTTCAAATTTGTCACACAACGTTCACCATACGTGCATGCTATGGGACTTGCCAACTTTAACACAAGTATTTATCAATTTCATAATTACCCAACTAGCATGACTCTAACATTACCACCTTTATATATCAAAACAATTATCAAGTATCAAATTTATCATAGTATTCAATGCACTCTATATGATAGTTTTTATTATACTCAACTTGGATGCCCATCATATTAGGACTAATTTTATAACCAAAGCAAACACTATGCTGTTCTAAAAGACTCCAAAAATAATATAAGTGAAACATGAGAGATCAATAATTTCTACAAAATAAAACCACCTCTGTGCTCTAAAAAGATATAAGTGAAGCACTAGAGCAAAATTATCTAGCTCAAAAGATATAAGTGAAGCACATAGATTATTCTAATAAATTCCGAATCATGTGTGTCTCTCCCAAAATGTGTGTACAGCAAGGATGATTGTGGTAAAATAAAATTCAAAGACTCATATCATACAAGACGCTCCAAGCAAAACACCTATCATGTGGTGAATAAAAATATAGCCTCAAGTAAAGTTACCGATAGACGAATACAAAAGAGGGGATGCCTTTCGGGGCATCCCCAAGCTTAGGATTTTGGTTGTCCTTGAATTTTACCTTGGGGTGCCTTGGGCATCCCGAGCTTAGGCTCTTGCCACTCCTTATTCCATAATCCATCAAATCTTTACCCAAAACTTGAAAACTTCACAACACAAAACTCAACAGAAAATCTCATGAGCTCCGTTAGTGAAAGAAAGCAAACCACCACTTTAAGTTACTGTAATAAACTCATTCTTTACTTATAGTGGTGTTAAACCTACTGTATTCCAACTTATCTATGGATCATACCCCACGATACTAGTCATAGATTCATCAAAATAAGCAAACAACACACGAAAAAATAGAACAGTCTGTAGTAATCTGTAACTTTCGAATACTTATGGAACCTTAAAAATTCTACCAAAATAGGAAGTCCTAGGAAATTTGTCTATTTATCTACTGCATAAAGAATCAACTGAAAATCACGTTTCTGTGATATATTAAAATTATACTCGTGCGTGCAAAAGTTTCTGTTTTTCAGCAAGATCACATTAACTATCACCTAAGATGATCCTATAGGTTCTACTTGGCACAAAGACTAATTAAAAAATAAAACCATATCTAAATAGAAGCTAGATGAATTATTTATTACTAAACAGGAACAAACAACAAGGAAAAAAATAAAATTGGGTTGCCTCCCAACAAGCGCTATCGTTTAACGCCCCTAGCTAGGCATAAAAGCGAGAATAGATCTAAGTATTGCCATCTTTGGTATTGGGAAAGAAAAAAGAGAAAAAATCTTATCTATAGCATTTATCCTTCTATTTTGGGAAATCACATTGCCATTAGTGGATGAAGAATGTAGCGACCAGACCTCAAACAGTCTGATCTCTGTGCTTTAGTGTCATCCCTGGATTAGTAATGCTGACACGCACAGTACTTGAAGGATTTATAACAGAGTAGCAATCACACACTTATTACATCGAATGTCTCAAAAGAGAACTTATTACAATAAATATGGCTTAAGGCCATCTAATAATGATAACAGCGGAAGGCTTGGAAGATAAGCGAGTCCATCAACTCCAACGGCATCACTGAGTATAAGACCACGACCTAAGGAACCTTACTCGTCGTCTGAAAAGTCTGCAACATGAACGTTGCAGCCCCAAAACGGGTCAGCACATGGAATATGCTGGCAATGTAGCACATAGAGAGTAATGAAAGAATAATGCTATACTACATGCATATATGGCTGGTGGAAAGCTCTATGGTCACAGTTTTTGCATAAAGCCAATTTTTTCCCTACTGCAAAGGAATAAATTTTTATTTAACTATTATGGTGGTTGTTAAACATTGAGAAGGTTCACCCAACTCAATCCCAATTAAGCATCATCATTAAACCCAACAAAATTAATTAAAGTAACATGATGAGATTCACATGATAATCCAAGTACTAGATGCTCAAAACGTCCATAACCGGGGACATGGCTAACCATGATTAGTTTATACACTCTACAGAGGTTTGCGCACTTTTCCCCACAAGACTCGGTCTCCTCCATTGGGATTCTCGCACTACATGGTGTTTGAGAAACGGATGACCGAGACATAGTCTTTCAGAAGCGTTTACACCTTACGATGGGTAGACCGTTACACCTACTTTCCCCTACATCTGCTAGTACCACTGTAAGAGTTCACACGACTTAATCAACTATGCTAGAGCCCATAGTAGCTTGCGGCTACACACGGAAGTTTCTAGCATGAATAATCTCATGATCCCTTTGAGCCTTGGTGGCGGCCATAAAGAAAATAACAGGCAATCACTGGAATCCCAGGTGCCTCAATCCACCCAGATGTGTATTAAAGTTGCCACCTTAAATAAACCATTAAATTAACAATCTCACATCTGCCATGGATACACTCACCCAATCCACGTCTACTAGCATAGCATGGCAATAAGCAAACTTAGAAGTAACTCCCAAAGGTTTGATAATAAAACAGGTAATAGGTTCTACCTCATCTACTTCCCAAACCCACATATTAATCAGATCCTAATCATGCAATTGTTTGAGGATTGACCTAATGCAATAAAACTGGGTAGTAAGAGGTATGATCAAAGTGTTACTTGCCTTGCTGATGATCCGTGAAACCTAGAGATTCGAAGTAGCAAGCGGCGCACTCCGGGTACTCTATCGCAAACAAACAAGCTACAATAAGCACTCATCTAATGCACAGATAAAACACAAATAAGAGATCTAACCAGAAAGTTCAACTTAAGAACTCCGGTTTGCAAAAAGAATCAAATCAAACGAAGCAACGAAACTCAAACGGCGAAAGAAAACAGCTTCGTTTTACTAATCTGGACCTAAGTCAAATTTTACAGTAGCAAAAACTTGTTGAGTTGATTAAATGGAAAGAGGGTTTCGAGATGAAACTCTAGGCGCTTGAATTGTCTGATTCCGATAAACGAGCGAAAAGTTATACTAGAACGAAATTCGGATCTGAAATCGCGATCAGAAATAATTGTGGAAAATCCGAGAAAAAGAAAAACGACGAATAGGCTAACGAACGAACGTTCGCTGTCTGCGGCTAAACGACGAAAACCATTCGTTAAAACGAACGTACGGACGAACGTCCGCTAAATAGACTAAACCAAAAAAATAAACCGATCTATATATATATAAAAAATAAACCGGGTTCCTAAAAAACCGATGGTTTTCCCTCGTAAACCGCGGCGGTGATGGGGTCTACCTCCAGCGGGTCAACGGCGGTGGCGGCAGGTCAACGGGCGGCGGCGGCGGTCGGCTCCGGCGGGGCGGGTGGCTCCGGCGGCGGTGGGGTCCGGCGGCGGCGGCGGAACGGGCGGCGGCGGCGCTAGGGTTTTGACGGCGGCGCGAGCTGGGGCGGCGGTGGGCTTCGGGGGCAGGGGGCCCCGGCTTCTAAAGCCCCCTCGGGCGGTGTCCCGCTCGGGTACGGCCCGGAGTCGGTTCCTCTTTTTTTTAAACATTACGCGCAGAAAAACAACAAAAAGAAATACTACACGGACTCCAAAAATCCCAAAATAAATTTTCCCCAGCTTATAAAATCAAGCCGGGCCAGATGAACATTTATTTGGGGCCTAAATGCAATTTTGAAAAACGCGCATTTTTCCTAAATTCAAATAAAATAGCAATAAACTCCAAATAAAATCTTATTTGATTTTATTATCAAATCCTCAATATTTCTTTATTTTGGGAAAGTCATTTTATTCCCTCTCTCATATTTTTATAATAGAAATAATTGAAGAGAAAATAAATAAAATCAAGTGATCCTATTTTCAAAATTTGAGTAAACTCAAATATGAAAATAACGAAATCCCCAACTCTCTCCGTGGGTCCTTGAGTTGCGTAAAATTTCTAGGATCGAGCCAAAAATGCAATAAATATGATATGCAATGATGATCTATGTATAACATTCCAAATTGAAAATTTGGGATGTTACAAACCTACCCCCCTTAAGATGAATCTCGCCCTCGAGATTCGGGTTGGCTAGAAAATAGGTGAGGGTGGTCCTTCCATAGATCTTCCTCTCGCTCCCAGGTGGCTTCATCCTCGGTATGGTGGCTCCACTGAACTTTGCAAAACTTGATAACCTTGCCGCGGGTGACTCGGCTGGCATATTCGAGGATCTTGACCGGTTTCTCCTCATAGGTCAAATCACTATCCAACTGAATCGCTTCCAGCGGCACTGTATCTCTCAGCGGTATATCAGCCATCTCTGCGTGGCACCTCTTCAATTGGGAAACGTGGAACACATTGTGAACTCCTGAGAATCCTTCAGGAAATCCAACTTGTAAGCAACTTTACGCTCCAAAACTTTGTATGGTCCCCCAAAACGTGGCGCTAACTTTCCCTTAACTCCAAAAGGCTTAACTCCTTGAAGCGGAGATACACGAAGATAAACTCTGTCTCCGACTTTGTAGACTGTCTCCTTGCATTTAGAATCTGCGTAGCTCTTCTGCCTGGATTGGGCTATCTTGAGCCTATCGCGAATCAACTTCACCTTCTGTTCCGACTCCTTAATTAAATCTGGTCTAAACAACTAACGGTCTCCAACTTTGTCCCACAACGACGGTGTCCTGCACCTCCTCCCGTACAGAGCTTTGAAAGGGGCCATCTTCAAACTGGATTGATAACCGTTGTTGTAAGAGAACTCCGCATATGGCAAATTGTCGTCCCAACTATATCCATAATCTAGCACACAAGCTCTCAGCATGTCTTCCTGAATCTGATTAACTCTCTCGGTCTGTCCATCTGTCTGCGGATGAAATGATGTACTGAACTCTAGCCTAGTACCCAAAGTTTCATGCAACTGATTCCAAAACTTTGAGGCAAATTGGGTTCCTCTGTCTGATACATTGCTCCTCGTAACTCCATGCAGACATACGATCCTGGTCATGTATATCTTTGCCAACTTATCACTGGTGTAAGTGGTTTTCACTAGGATGAAATGAGCTACCTTCGTCAAACGGTCGACTACAACCCATATCGAGTCATAGCCTGAATGAGTCCTGGGCAATCCCGTGATAAAATCCATGCCTAGTTTATCCACTTCCATTCGGGTATCGGCAATGGTTGCAGCAATCATGCTGGCTTCTGATGCCCCGCCTTCACTCTCTGACATACATCACATACTGCTACATACTCCGCAATATCCTTATTCATTCCGGTCCATCAGAAAGTGTCCTTCAAATCCAGATGCATCTTGGTATTTCCTGGGTGAATCTAATATGGTGAATCATGGGCCTCTTGCAGAATCAACTTCCTGATCTCCGGGTCATTAGGCACATAAACGCGGTCCTCAAACCATAAGGTATCATGCTCATCCTCACGAAATCCCTTAGCTTTTCCTTTGCTCATCTTCTCCTTTATTACGGCAATCTCCTTGTCAGTCCTCTGAGCTTCTCTGATCTTATCCATCAAAGTAGACTGAATCTCCAACGCTGCTACATAGCCTCTCGGAACTATCTCCAAACATAGTTCACGAAGATCCTCGGCTAAATCCTTTGGTAACTCTCCGGTCATGAGAGTGTTGACATGGCTCTTGTGGCTCAACGCATCAGCTACTACGTTAGCCTTTCCGGGGTGATAATGCAATCTCATATCATAATCCTTGATGAGCTCCAACCATCTCCTTTGCCTGAGATTCAACTCCTTCTGCATGAAGATGTATTTCAAACTCTTGTGATCCGTGTACACCTCACAATGGTTTCCGATGAGAAAATGTCTGCATGTCTTCAAAGCATGCACTACGGCTGCTAACTCCAAATCATGTGTAGCATAATTTAACTCATGAGGTTTAAGCTATCGTGAGGCATACGAAACGACTCTTCCCTCCTGCATAAGCACTGCTCCTAGTCCTCGACGAGAAGCGTTGCAATAAACTTCATAATCCTTGTGCTGATCAGGTAGAATCAACACTGGTGAGGTAACCAAACGTTTCTTCAACTCCTAGAAACTAGCCTCACATTCCTCAGTCCATATGAACTTGGTGTCCTTCTTTAGCAACTCCGTCATGGGTTTCGCAATCTTCGAGAAATTCTCAATGAACCTCCGGTAGTATCCTGCAAGTCTAAGAAAACTCTGGATCTCTCCAACTGTTGTTGGGGCCTCCCAGTTTGTCACAGTGACAACTTTGGTGGGGTCTACTGATATTCCTTCTCCGGATATGACATGCCCGAGAAATCCAACTTCCTTCAACCAAAACTCACATTTGCTGAACTTGGCGTATAACTGATGTTCTCTGAGCTTCTCCAGTACCAAATGCAAATGCTCCTTATGCTCCTCTTCATTCTTCGAGTAGACCAAAATATCATCAATGAACACCATGACGAACTTATCCAAAAACTCCATAAACACCTTGTTCATCATGTTCATGAAATAGGCAGGTGCATTAGTCAGACCAAATGACATAACGGTATACTCGTACAGCCCGTACCTGGTGTTAAAAGCCGTCTTAGGCATATCATGCTCCCGAATCTTCAAATGGTGGTATCCCGATCATAAATCGATCTTGGAAAATACCTTAGCTCCTTGCAATCGGTGAAAAAAATCATTGATCATCGGTAGTGGGTACTTGTTCTTGATTGTCACCTCATTTAGTCCTCAATAATAAACAACCATCCTTAATGATCCATCCTTCTTCTCCACTAGAAGTACTGGCGATCCCCAAGGTGAAGAACTTGGGCGAATATAACCTTTATCCAATAACTCCTTAATATGCTTCTTAATTTCCTCCAAATCATTTGCGGGCATTCTATACGGTCTCTTAGATATCGGCACTGTGCCTGGCAAAAGCTCAATAAAAAATTCAATGTCTCTATCCGGTGGCATGCCTGGCAACTCCTCCGGAAATACGTCAGGGAAATCCTTCACCACTGGTACTTCCTCCTGTACAACTCCTGATATGGAATTTATTTGAGTCCTCTTCGGCTCATGCTGTGACACATACTTAATCCTTCTTCCTTCTGGGGTGGTAAGCAGAATCGTCTTACTGGCGCAATCGATGTTTCCTCCATACATCGATAGCCAATCCATACCTAGAATCACATCCAAACCTTGCGATTCCAAAATGATTAAATCCGAGGGGAAAACATGCCTACCTATACTCAATGGCACTTGAAAACATCCTCGACTGACCATATACTCCACTCCTGGTGAGCTTACTAGCATAGTTGTTCTAAGAACCTTGGTGGGTAGTTTATACTTATCCACAAATCCCCTTGATATGTATGAATGCGATGCACCAGTATCAAAAAAAACGAGTGCAGTAAATGACCTAACCAAAAACTTACCTATTACTGCATCCGGCTGGGCTTCAACCCCCTCCACGTTAACGTGGTTCACCTGCCCCCTGCTGAAAGGGTTCGGCTTCTTCCCAGAGCTTCCATTGCCATTTCTATTCTTAGCTTCAGCACATTCATTGGCATAATGTCCAGTCTTCTGACACTTGTAGCAAGTGACTTGGCTCAGATCCCTCTTGGCTGGGGTTGATGGGTTGGTGCGGTACTGGCCGTTGCTTCCTCCATTCCCATTACCATTCTTGGGACCACTATGGTTATGCGAGCTCCCTCCTCCATGAGTATGCTGAAAAGGTCCTCCCGAATTCGGGGTAAAGCGGGGCTTCTGCTGAGCTCCAGAATTGTACTTCCCTTGTCCATACTTCCTCTTGCGGTTGTCAATCTGCTGTTGCTTCCCTTTAATCATGAGAGCTCTATCTACCAACTCCTGGTAGTTGTTGAAGGTTGCTACCATCAACTGCATGCTCAGCTCATCATTCAGTCCTTCCAGAAACTTCTCCTGCTTAGCTGCATCCGTAGCAACGTCATCTGGGGCATAACGTGCTAGCTTACTAAAGTCATCCACATACTGGCCAACTGTATGTCCTCCTTGGCACAAGTTGTGAAACTCACGCTTCTTCATGACCATAGCTTCTACTGAAACATGAGCAGTACGGAAAGCCTGCTGGAACTGATCCCATGTGACTGTGTCGATAGGATAAGTGGCTGTCAAATTTTCCCACCATGATGCTGCGGGTCCATCAAGCTGAGGTGCGGCAAAACGCACCTTCTCTGCATCTGTGCATCCTAAAGTGGTCAACTCCCTCCCCATCTTGCGGAGCCAATCATCTGCAACTATCGGCTCGGTGCTATTGGAGAACACCAGTGGATTCAGCCTCAAGAAATGGGCTAAGTGATCAACAAGTGGTGGTGGTGGTGGGTTATTGTTGTTGTTGTTGTTCCCTTGATTCTGATTCTGGACTAGCATCTGCATCAATGCATTCTGCTGCTGGATCAACTGAGTGAGCTCCGGCGGGAAAGCAAATCCATTGTCACGTCTCGGAGGCATTTGAGGGTTTAGAAAAGATGAGAATATATAATAGAATGAGGTCTATAGAGAAAATACTACCCATATGCACATGAGACAAATGCAAACAACATCACTTTAATCAATTCAAACAAGGGCATACAACGGTCTAACTATCGTTACAAAAGTGCTCGGTCTATACTATATACATGGGGAAATACTACTACTGTTATGGTGGTCGACTAGAAAAACTGCTCGGTCGAAGACTCCATGATATCTGCTCCAGCTTCATCAACAAAGTCATCATCACTATCGTCTGGGTCCGAGTCGGTGTTGTCAATGATGATGTAGTTCTCCGGGCAAGTGCAATCATCGTCTTCTCCTCCAGTCGCGGGAAATCCCAGGAATACTTTTAGCTTCTTCTTCAGATCATCATTCTTCTCCACAAGCGTTGCTATTTTCTCCTCATATTCATCGCATGTATACTTAAGTTCTTCTTCCAGCTCCATGATCTTGGTCATAGCCTTCTTCAGATCTATCATGCATGCGCACATCTGGTTCTCCTAGCATCGATTGTGCTGGTTTAGCTCCTGGATGAAAGCTGCAATTGATCTATCCTTCCTGGTGCTGATCATCTCCCATTGCTCATCTCGGCACCCACAAATCTGATAAATGGTATCCTTGAGATCCTTGTGGTAGACTTCTTCAATACGTCCCATGGTGATGTGGGCTGCCATGCTCTTTCCTAGACTTCAGGTTGGTGCATCAAAGGAAAACTCTATGAGCTTAGTGACAGGCATGAACGTCCTTCCTGGAACTTGAACTTGAATCATCTAGCGCTCCTCTTCAGGTAAAGTGGCGATGTAGGTCTCGGTGAAGCTCGGTACTCCGATGTTCAGGTATCTAGTGACTTCCTTTAAGTGGCGTCCAAAGGGTGTATCTTCATCCGGTTGCTTTAACTTGTTCCTTGCATCCGCCATCCTAAAAGAGTAGAAAAGATGAGGAGTCAGAAAATGAGAAGAGAGAGTGGTGATCTAGGGCTTTAGCTTAGTGGTTGTGTCCTACAGTCAGCGTGTGCTCTGGTACCATCTTGTAGCGACCAGACCTCAAATAGTCTGATCTCTGTGCTTTAGTGTCATCCCTGGATCAGTAATGCTGACACGCACAGTACTTGAAGGATTTATAACAGAGTAGCAATCACACACTTATTACATCGAATGTCTCAAAAGAGAACTTATTACAATAAATATGGCCTAAGGCCATCTAATAACGATAACAGCAGAAGGTTTGGAAGATAAGCGAGTCCATCAACTCCAACGGCATCATTGAGTATAAGACCGCGACCTAAGGCACCTTACTCGTCATCTGAAAAGTCTACAACATGAATGTTGCAGCCCGAAAATGGGTCAGCACATGGAATATGCTGGCAATGTAACACATAGAGAGTAATGAAAGAATAATGCTATACTACATGCATATATGGCTGGTGGAAAGCTCTATGGTTACAGTTTTGCATAAAGCCAATTTTTCCCTACTGCAAAGGAATAAATTTTATTTAACTATCATGGTGGTTGTTAAACATTGAGAAGGTTCACCCAACTCAATCCCAATTAAGCATCATCATTAAACCCAACAAAATTAATTAAAGTAACATGATGAGATTCACATGATAATCCAAGTACTTGATACTCAAAACGTCCATAGCCGGGGATACGGCTAACCATGATTAGTTTATACACTCTGCAGAGGTTTGCACACTTTTCCCCGCAAGACTCGATCTCCTCCGTTGGGATTCTCGCACTACATGGTGTTTGAGAAACGGATGACCGAGACATAGTCTTTCAGAAGCGTTTACACCTTACGATGGGTAGACCGTTACACCTACTTTCCCTTACATCTGCTAGTCTACCACTGTAAGAGTTCACACGACTTAATCAACTATGCTAGAGCCCATAGTAGCTTGCGGCTGCACATGAAAGTTTCTAGCATGAATAATCTCATGATCCCTTTGAGCCTGGGTGGCGGTCCATAAAGAAAATAACAGGCAATCACTGGAATCCCAGGTGCCTCAATCCACCCAAATGTGTATTAAAGTTGCCACCTTAAATAAACCATTAAATTAACAATCTCACATCTTTCATGGATACACTCACCCAATCCACGTCTACTAGCATTGCATGGCAATAAGCAAACGTAGAAGTAACTCCCAAAGGTTTGATGATAAAACAGGTAATAGGTTCTACCTCATCTACTTCCCAAACCCACATATTAATCAGATCCTAAGCATGCAATTGTTTGAGGATTGATCTAATGCAATAAAACTGGGTAGTAAGAGGTATGATCAAAGTGTTACTTGCCTTGCTGATGATCCGTGAAACCTAGAGATTCGAAGTAGCAAGCGGTGCACTCCGGGTACTCTATCGCAAACAAACAAGCATAAAATAACCACTCATCTAATGCATAGATAAAACACAAATAAAGATCTAACCAGAAAGTTCAACTTAAGAACTCCGGTTTGCAAACAGAATCAAATCAAACGAAGCAACGAAACTCAAACGGCGAAAGAAAACAGCTTCGTTTTACTAATCTGGACCTAAGTCAAATTTTGAAGTAGCAAAAACTAGTTTGAGTTGATTAAACAAAAATAGGGTTTCGAGACAAAACTCTAGGCGCTTGAATCGCCAGATTCCGATAAATGAGCGAAAAGTTATACTAAAACGAAAATCGGATCAGAAATCGCGATCAGAAATAATCGCGGAAAATCCGAGAAAAAGAAAAACGACGAATAGGTTAACGAACGAACGTTCGCTGTCTGCGGCTAAACAATGAAAACCGTTTGTTAAAACGAACGTACGGACGAACGTCCGCTAAATAGACTAAACCGAAAAAAATAAACCGATCTATATAAAAAATAAACCGGGTTCCTAAATAAAACCGAAGGTTTTCCCTCGAAAACCGCGGTGGTGACGGGGTCTACCTCCGATGGGTCAACGGCGGTGGTGGCGGGTCAACGGGCTGCGGCGGCGGTCGGCTCCGGCAGGGCGGGTGGCTCCGGTGGCGGCGGGTGGCTCCGGCGGCGGCGGCGGAATGGGTGGCGGCGGCGGCGGCGTGGATCGCGGACGGCGGCGGCGCTAGGGTTTCGGCGGCGGCACGGGCTGGTCTGGGGCGGCGGTGGGCTTCAGGGGCAGGGGGCCGGCTTATAAAGCCCCCCCCGGGCGGTGTCCCGCTCGGGTACGACCCGGAGTCGGTTCCTCTTTTTTTAACATTACACACAGAAAAACAATTAAAAGAAATACTGAACGGACTCCAAAAATCCCAAAATAAATTTCCCCCAGCTTCTAAGATCAAGCCGAACCAGATGAACATTTATTTGGGGCCTAAATGCAATTTTGAAAAACATGCATTTTTCTAAATTCAAATAAAATAGCAATAAACTCCAAAATAAAATCTTATTTGATTTTATTATCAAATCCTCAATATTTCTTTATTTTCGGAAAGTCATATTATTCCCTCTCTCATATTTTTATAATAGAAATAACTAAAGATAAAATAAATATAATCAAATGATCCTATTTGCAAAATTTGAGTAAACTCAAATATGAAAATAACAAAATCCCCAACTCTCTTCGTGGGTCCTTGAGTTGCGTAAAATTTCTAGGATCGAGCCAAAAATGCAATAAATATGATATGCAATGATTATCTATGTATAACATTCCAAATTGAAAATTTGGGATGTTACAAAGAAAGATTGAGCACGCTACGGAAATTTGCATCTAAGCTAGCCTTCATCTCTTTGATAATTTTGTTTTGATAAAAGCATAAAAGAGAGGTGGATTCAACCTTCTCACTCATGGGGTGCCCAAATATAGTTTTAATTTTTTTCATATGTATCTATAGCATCCCTCTCAAGAAAACCTTCTTCAAAAATAGAATGTAAAACTTGTTTGAACGAAGAGGGTAAGCCAACATAAAAGCTCTTTAGGTATATCTCAATTTGATATTGTGGCACATAGCTAGCTCGGATCCTTAATAACCTATCCCAAGCATCTTTTAAAGACTCATCAGGTAAATAACGAAAAATCCCGGAATCATCTTCATCAAAATTATTCGAACTATCATTGATAACCCTAGTAGGTCTTTCCATAGCATCATTATTTATGAGCTTAGAGAGGACAGAGGGACTATCCAGAGTACTAAAACCCAGGAGAGAACCCTTAGCTCTTTTCGATTCGGCCATGGCAAAGGAAGGCAAATGGGAAGAAAGAGGGTGAATAAAACGGCAAGGGTGAAGTGGGGGACAGGAAAACGAGAGGCAAATGGCAAATAATGTAATGCGAGGGACAAGAGTTTGTGATGGGTACTTGGTATGTCTTGACTTGAGCGCAGACTCCCCGGCAATGGCGCCAAAAATCCTTCTTGCTACCTCTTGAGCACTGCGTTGGTTTTCCCTTGAAGAGGAAAGGGTGATGCAACAAAGTAGCATAAGTATTTCCCTCAGTTTTGAGAACCAAGGTAACAATCTAGTAGGAGGCTACACGCAAATCCCTCGTACCTACACAAACAAATAAGAACCTTGCAACCAACGTGATAAAGGGGTTGTCAATCCCTTCACGGCCACTTGCAAAAGTGAGATCTGATAGAGATAATAAGATAAGATAAATATTTTTGCTATTTTTATGGTATAGATTGGAAAGTAAAGATTGCAAAATAAAGTAGATCGGAAACTTATATGATGGAAAATAGACCCGGGGGCCATAGGTTTCACTTGTGGCTTCTCTCAAGATAGCATAAGTATTACGATGGGTGAACAAATTACTATCGAGCAATTGATAGAAAAGTGCATAGTTAATTATGAGAATATCTAGGCATGATCATGTATATAGGCATCACATCCGCGACAAGTAGATCGAAATGATTCTAGATCTACTACTATTAATCCACATATCGACTGCTATCCAGCATGCATCTAGTGTATTAAGTTCATAAGAACAGACTAATGCATTAGGCAAGATGACATGATGTAGAGGGATAAAGTCAAGCAATATGATATAAACCCCATATTTTTATATCCTCGATGGCAACAATACAATACGTGTCTTACGGCCCCTGCTGTCACTGGGAAAGGACACCGCAAGATTGAACCCAAAGCTAAGCACTTCTCCCATTGCAAGAAAGATCAATCTAGTAGGCCAAACCAAACTGGTAATTCTAAGATACTTGCAAAGATAACCAATCATACATAAAAGAATTCAGAGGAGATTCAAATATTTCTCATAGATAAACTTGATCATAAACCGACAATTCATCGGATCTCGACAAACACACAGCAAAAGGATTTACATTGAATAGATCTCCAAGAAGATCGAGGAGAACTTTGTATTGAGATACAAAGAGAGAGAAGAAGTCATCTAGCTAATAACTATTGACCTGACGGTCTGTGGTAAACTACTCACACTTCATCGGAGAGGCTATGGTGGTGATGTAGAAGCCCTCCATGATCGATTCCCCCTCCGGTGGAGCACCGGAAAAGGCCCAAAGATGGGATCTCACGGGTATAGAAGGTTGTGGCGGTGTAAATAGGGTTTCATGGTGCTCCTGGATGTTTTCAGGGTATATGGATATATATAGGTGAAGGAAGTCGGTCAGGGGAGCCACAAGGGGCCCACGAGGGTGGGGGCGCGCCCACGCCCCTAGGGCGCGCCTCCCTGCATCGTGGCTTCCTCGTTTGTTTCTTAACGTCCACTCCAAGTCTCCTGGATTGCGTTTGTTCCAAAAATAACTCTCCCAAGGGTTTCATTCCGTTTGGACTCCGTTTGATATTCCTTTTCTACGAAACACTGAAATAGGCAAGAAAACAACAATTTGGGCTGGGCCTCCGGTTAATATGTTAGTCCCAAAAATAATATAAAAGTGCTTAGTAAAGCCCATTAAACATCCAAAACAGGTAATATAATAGCATGGAACAATAAAAAATTGTAGATACGTTGGAGACGTATCACAACCTTACATGACCATGTTCATGAGACCAGTTCCACCGACAGACATGCAACTAGTTTTGCATAAAGGTGGCTGGCGGGTGTCTGTTTCTCCAACTTTAGTTGAATCGAATTTGACTACGGCCGGTCCTTGTTGAAGGTTGATACAACAAACTTGATAAATCACCATTGTGTTTTTGTGCCATAGGTAAGAACGGTTCTTGCTAGAAGCCCATAGCAGCCACGTAGAACTTGCAACAACAAAGTAGAGGACGTCTAACTTGTTTTTGCAGGGCATGTTGTGATGTGATATATGTTATTGTATGAGATGATCATGTTTTCTAAAACTTCTCAGCAACTGGCAGGAGCCTTATGGTTGTCACTTTATTGTATGAAACACAAATGCCATATAATTGCTTTACTTTATCACTAAGAGATAGCGATAGTTTTAGAAGCAATAGTTGGTGAGATGACCACGACACTACGATGGAGATCAAGGTGTCGAGCCGGTGACGATGGAGATCATGACATTGCTTTGGAGATGGAGATCAAAAGCACAAGATGATGATGGCCATATCACGTCACATATTTTGATTGCATGTGATGTTTATGTTTATGCATCTTATTTTGATTAGTACAGCGGTAGCATTATAAGATGATCCCTTAACAAAATTTCAAGGTATAAGTGTTCTCCCCGAGTATGCACCATTGCGAAAGTTCTTCGTGCTGAGACACCATGTGATGATCGGGTGTGATAGGCTCTACATTCACATACAACGGGTGCATGCCAGTTTTGCACATGCAGAATACTCAGGTTAAATTTGACGAGCCTAGTATGTACAGACACGGCCTCGGAACACTGGAGACCGAAAGGTCGAACGTGAATCATATAGTAGATATGATCAACATAGAGATGTTCACCATTGATGACTACTCCATCTCACGTGATGATTGGACATGGTTTCATTGATTTGGATCACGTATCATTTAGATGACTTGAGGGATGTCTATCTAAGTGGGAGTTCTTAAGTAATATGATTAATTGAACTTAATTTATCATGAACTTAGTCCAGATAGTTTTTGCATATCTATGTTGTAGATCAATGGCCCGTGCTACCGTCCCCTTGAATTTTAATGCATTCCTAGAGAAAGCTAAGTTGAAAGATGATGGTAGCAACTACACTGACTGGGTCCATAACTTGAGGATTATCCTCATTGCTGCACAGAAGAATTATGTCCTCGATGCACCGCCAGGTGAAAGGCCTGCTACAGGAGCAGATGCTGACGTTGTGAAGGTCTGGCAAGCTCGATCTGATGACTACTCGATAGTTCAGTGTGCCATGCTTTACGGCTTAGAATCAGGACTTCAAAGATGTTTTGAACGTCATGGACCATATGAGATGTTCCAGGAGTTGAAGTTAATATTTAAAGCAAATGCCCGAGTTGAGAGATATGAAGTATCCAACAAGTTCTATAGATACAAGATGTAGGAGAACAGTTGAAAGTACATGTAGTCCCCATGTGTGGTTTTGGTAATTAAATGACAATCCTAATGGACTAATGTTTGCATTGAGATATACATTTGAAGGAAAGTTCCATTTGCAATGCATGAAGAATATTGGATGAATTGGTGGATGAAATCCATCACATAAATATATGCATTGAGACTTGATAATTAATGACAATTCCTTTGAAGAAACAATGACATCAAGTTATATAGGAAGGTTTGTTCCATGGGTGATGCAAGAAGGATATTGAATGGATTCGGAATGAATGCCATATACATATAGTTGTGCATCAAGATTAATCATGGAGCAAAGATAAATGTTGACCAAGATGAAGATAGAAGATTGAATTCAAAGATGGTCAACACACAAGTGCAAATTATGTGCCACATGAGATCTTGTGGTATGGTAAGAATTTGTCAATTGCGCTTTGTGTACTAACCCATACTATGTGTTGCCTATGTTTTTTAGGGTTAGGTGATTCTCATGGGCTCGCATCGAGAGAGAGATTTCAAGTGTCTATGAGAGGATGACATCAAGTGTTGATGATCATGGTTTACAAGGGCAAGTTCAAGATAACTATCCCGAAGGATTACATGCTTGAAGCTTGTGGATGATCACATGATGGACACGTGAAGTTAAATACAAAGCAAAGCTTCCCACATTGTGTATGGGGGAGCTACTTGAAGACTTCAACAATGTCTTGCAATTAAAATTGATCCAAGAAGAAACTTCAACTTCAAGCTCAAGTGAAAGGCTCGAGTCAAAGGTGTTAGTTCCTTCGACGTTAGTGTTGTGGAGTGATGAACACCGAAGAACACATTCACTCAAGAATGGATTCTTGACAGCTATGTAGTGTAGCTCTTTTACGATTCTTGATTTATAGGGATACCGCACTATTAAGAGGGGATCAAAGGGGTTTGTGATAGATTTTCTCAAGTCAACATCTTCTCTACACAATTCCACTCCTATCCTATATACCAAAGAAAATCCAAAGCCGAATAGGTTACCCAAATATATGATAAAACCTTTGCATATTTGGCATCCTCTTTTTTGGTTGATCTTGGTTAGTTCTCTATGTGAGGACCTGGGGTTTTTCCGTAGCTTCAAAACGAGACCAAGATCATCAAAATCGGAGTCCGGATGTAAAAGTTGTGCTTGTTTCAGTTTCTGGGCTGCAGTAGTATGGTTTGGCCGGATCATCTGGGTTCCCTCCGAGATCATCCGGGATTTGCCCGGATCATCCGGGTTACTCAAAAAATTCATCACAGAAACTTATTTTGCTAGCCGGATCATCCGGCTACCCACCCGGATCATCCGAGAATTGCCCGGATCATCCGGCTATGTCCCTGGATATCGGGGTATTACTTCACCACATTGTATATTGACCTTCCCGAACATCCGGGCATTGCCCGTATCATCCGGGTATGCGTCCAGATCATCCGGGCAGGTTAACAAGTGCGGGAAACGGCTCTATTTTCTTGGGGGTATAAATATCCCTCTCCCACTCCGGGAGCAGGTTGACCACTTCATCCCAAATCGCCCCAAGAACACAAGTGGCTCCCTCTCACTTCTCCTACACCAAATCTTAGATCCCAAAGAGATTAGTGAGTGTTCTTGAGAGTTGTTCCAATCAAAAGATAGATCCTCTCCTCTCCCTCTTGTGACCAAAGAAATTCGTGATTTGAGCAAGTCTTGAGGATTTCCTCTTTGTTCTTGTTACTCTTGGAGGTTGGAGAATCCTAGGCGGTAGGAGTGCTCCGGTGAGGAATCAACTTGTGATCTGTCCCCCAGAAAGTTTTGAAGGTTTGGAGGCCGCCTCAAGGTCTACCACTAGTGGTTGAGAATCACCTTTGTGGTGATATCTAAAGGAGAATAGGGTGAGCCTTCGTGGTAACATCCACCTCTCTAATGGTGACTAGCTTCCCTCCAAGGAAGTGAACATCGAGATACATCCTCGTCTCCGTGTCTTCAGTTAATTTTAACCCTAGCCACTACTTGTGGTTTACTTTGGTCTCTTGACCTTGCATCCACTATATGTTGTTGTCCTCATTATATTGTGTTGGTTACCATATCATAGAGATTATTTAGGCCAACACTTTATAGTCCGCAATTCATACTTGCTACTATTGTTCTATCTTGTGCTTAGTGTGCTAGCTTGTAACTTTCATTTCCATATCTTGTGACATAACTTGTGTAAGCTTGTAGTGCTTACTTGAGTTTGATTGTATCATTTAATTCCATATATTGTGATACAATTTGTGGACGCTTGTATTGCTTACTTGTGGTTTTACATATCTTGTGATATACATTGAGTATGTTTGTGTAACTTACTTGTGCTTACTCATATCCTCGTTGTTCTCATCTTGTTTATCCTAACTTGTTGGTGCACTTAGTGAGCCTAGTATATTTAGGATGTGTGCTTGAAAAGTATCCGCTTAGTTTATTTCCGCATTAGGATAAAGCCAAATCCGTAAAAGATTTTAAAATGACTATTCACCCCCCCTCTAGGCGACATCGTGGTCCTTTCAATTGGTATCAGAGCCTGGTCTCTCCTTATTAGGCTTCACCACCTAGAGAGTAACGATGTCGACTAGTGAACTAGTGCACAACAACACTTTTGATTTGGATGGCACAAATTATCACCTATGGAGAATTCGCATGCTTTGTCACTTTCGGGCCATGGGTCCAAATGCTTTGCGAATTGTTCTTATAGGAATTTCTATTGCTAAGGATGGACATTCTCCATCTATTGAGGATATGTATCTTGATTGTGATACTTCTCTTGTCATTCATCAAGCTTTAACCTTTGAAGTGTTTAAGGCAGTCATGACTTGCAAGTCGGCTCATGAGACTTGGACCAAACTTGAAGATATATATGGTGGGTCCAATCTTGATGAAGATAATATTCTATTTGGGGAGTTGATGGAGGAGTTCTCCACATTCTTAAATCATGAAGATCTCTCTATTACTTCCACCTCCAATTACTTGCACACTTCAATATCTTGCACTTCACCAACATGTGGCGTGCCACAAGGTAATGACATGGTGAGTGAAGAAATATCTTGTGATGATGGTGTTAAGCTCATTTGTGATGATATGCTTGATCTCCCATGTTGCCATGATAGAAATGCCTTGGTTTCCTCTAGTTGTTCTATGACTAACCATGTAGAGGAAATCAAGAAAGATGAGGCATGCTTGATTGATGAAGAACCCTCTTCTTCAAAAGAATCATCATCAACCACCTTTGTTCACATGTGCCTCATGGCAAGAGGTAATGACGAGGTATCATCTTCTCTTAGTGATAATGATGATAGTTGTAATGAGCATGAGGATGATGACTTGACTCAAAATCTCTATAAGATTGGGAAAACTCTTCATAGAGCTAAAAATAACACTTATAAAAGGTTCCAAGATGTTCTTGCTTGCTTTCAAAAACGTAATGACTTATTTCTTACCGAGCAAGCGAAAAGTGAACAACTTGAACATGAACTGCTAAGTCTCATCAATGTCTTAGTGACTTGAGGTCTTTAAAAGAAGAGATTGAAGTTACTCATTCTAAACTTAAAGAGAATTTTGAGCAACTTGACCTTGGCTACAAGAATGTCAAAGGAGAGCTCACCAAACTCTCTAAGTCTCATGAGGAACTTCAAGCTACTCATGCGGAGTCTCTAGTTTCTACATGCTCCTCTCATATTGACAATGATGCTTGTGCTACTAACTCTATCTTGTGTGAAGCACTGATGTTGAAAGAAAATGTTGAGCTAAGGACTCAACTTGATTTGATAACTAGCAATTATGGGAAATTGGAAGAAAGTTATGAAAAGCTCTCGGGCACTCATGAGGATCTTCTAATCTCTCATGATGGGCTAAAGTGTGCTCATGAGGCTATGTTCACCAAGGTAAAATCCTGTGAGTCTCATGTGGATATTAGCACATCTTCTACTCAAAGTGCCTTATTGCCATGTGCTAGTCCTTGCAATTCCTCTCTACATGATATTGATACACCTCATGATGAATTCCTCACCTTGTCTTGTTGCTCTAACCATGAAGTTTCTACTTCCACTACTCCTCTTGTTTCTAGTCTTGAAACTAACCATGTAAAGGAAATTAATGAGCTCATGGCCCAAGTCACTAGTTTGAAGAAAGACTTGGAAAAGTGCGATGATGGACATAGTTTTCACTCCAACAAGAAGAAATCCATGAACAAGAAAAGGGGGCAAGACCAAGCCAAGAACGAGTCCAACATTTCTTGCTTTAAGTGCAAAAAGGTTGGACATCACGTGAGATATTTTCCACTAAAGAAAAGGGCTTATAAAGGGAAGCTACATGGGAAGCGGCCTCAAGCTCAATCTCAAGTTCAACCTCAAGTTGAAGAACGACCACTATCCATGATGAACCATGTTATTACTTCCCAAGTTGAGAAAGTAAAGAAGAAGAGAAGGGGGAGTACATGTTGCTATATTTGCCGTAAGAAGGGACACATTGCTTCATCATGTCCAAACGGTAACATCTCTAAGCCTCCAATTATCAATCATCATTATTCACTTAGGAAGGATATTGATGGTAATATGTTTGCCAAGTATGTTGGTGCCCAAAGTGGTTTGAAAGTGGATAAGACCATTTGGGTTGCCAAGCCTATTGTTACTAACTTCTTAGGACCCAACATGGTTGGGGACCATCGAGTTCAAAATTGATCAATAGGTGTGTGGAGGGCATTGGAGACTTGGCTACTTCATGAAGAAAAATGATTCTCACCATTCATTATGGTTCAAACCAAGTCAAGTGAATTATCATCATATTTTTCATTCCAATGTTCCTCGTGGCGGTAACTTGTATTTATATTGTCTACATTGAAAGTTACTAGCCCCATGCATGTTTAGGTTTTGCTCCTAGCATGTGTTTGTATATGTTGTGCCTCCTAATATGCTTGATTCGTGTTATCTCGCATGTTTAGGTTGCTATGCACATCATATAGTTGTATGTGTGGTTTCGAGCCTTTATTGCTTCATTGGTTGAATCTTCCTTGGCTCTTTTGAGATATTAATGGATCAACACATTATGGGGAGTGTTATGTGTTACGCATATCACAAACCTTAAATGTGTGTATATGTAGGATACCACCTAGTATTGTTAGTGCAATATTATCTAGTCATTATGTGGTATGTAAAGTTCATTTGAAACTCAAATACTCATCCATTAATAATCCTTAGTTGGGTTTCATTTGCCTCGTGTGGATAATACATGGATTGTCACATTATGGGGGAGTGATA
Source organism: Triticum aestivum (assembly GCF_018294505.1). Classification (NCBI taxonomy): domain Eukaryota; kingdom Viridiplantae; phylum Streptophyta; class Magnoliopsida; order Poales; family Poaceae; genus Triticum; species Triticum aestivum. The sequence goes on from NC_057801.1 coordinate 460,648,684, forward strand.
TACTTTGTGCATATCACTTCTCGTGTGAACATTAACAATAGAGGTTTGCTAGTTTGCCACTTAGAATTTATATTTGAGATTATCTTATATCTCTGTGGCATGTAATTTTTTTTGGATATGGAATTCTTGTGCGATTTTGCCCATGGTTATCTTAAAAATTGTATTTGAAAAATATAAAGCCATTCCAATTGTTGCTTTGCATGATGATCTATCTAATTGGAATGTTAATAATATGATATCCAAGCATTGTGTTTATTTCTAAACTCTCATGTTATGCTTGTGTTAGTATAGATGATCATGTACTTATTTGGTTTCTACATAGAATGACAACTCGAAACACCATTTTGTTCGAGTTCATCTTATTGGTTTGTATGGAGTTATGGTAGTTTCTTATCTCATTGTTTATAGTGTCCTATATCTTCTTGAGTGAGGTATTCCCATGAGTATGTGTGCGATGCATATCTTATATGCTCATTGGTTTTCCTTGGTTCATATGTTGCACTTTCTGTGCTATCATATGTTGATTTGTCACTTTGAGTCATTTTGGACAACATGAATGACTAGTGATATTATTGGAAGTATTAACGCTTATGTGTTCATTTGTCAAATTTGTATCTCCTTGGATTTTGGTAGGCTTGTGCATGCATATTTACTATGTGTAAATTCGCATGCCTTGTTTGCTTTATTTGATACAATATATATATGGTAAATCCATCAAAATTCTTAATTGCTAAGATGTGCATGAAATTCAAATTCATATCGATATGCACATATTTAAGTGATTTTACCCTATGTTTTATAGTTATGCTAACTACTTCGGACCCAATAAATTTAGGGACCATATTATACTTAAATTGTTTTAGGTACATTTGAGAAGCATTGGGTGCTTGGGTTATTCATGAAGGTGGTGGCACTATGAGGAAATTAGAGCCAAGCTTGAACCATTACCTACTACATCATTCCAATGCTATCTCGATAACAAGTATTTACTTCATGCATACAATTCTTGCATTCAACCTTGTGTAGGTTGCATCATGGCATGAATTTCTTGACTCGTTCTTGTCATACTTGTTTCCTTTCTCAAAGCATCTCAACAATGATCTCTTGTTGCTAGTTGTGATGTCTTTGATGGTTGTGTGTTTGGAGTTCATTAATATACGATAAGATTATATTAAGCCATGTGCTATACTTTCAAGCAAAGATCTCATTGGTATATTTTATGTCTCCCGTTTGGGTATCTTATTCTTTCCTTTTGTAACTATTTCATGTGTCATCCTTCTTTGTGGATATATATCATCATGATTGTCATCTACCCAGAATCTTATACACGTGAGAGAAGTTACATCTCTAGTTGATATCCCTATTCTTTCATGTCCACCATTTCATTCTCTTTTTACATATTTGGTGGCTCTGTGGAAGCATTTGTTGTATGAGTGCGTGTCTTACCTCTTTGCATCTTAGTGCACTCATGTTTGGTGAAGATTGTTGTCCTCGTGCTTGTCTTGAAAAGCCTATTATTTCCTATCTTCATCATGGGTTGTCACAAGCTTTGATTTTTAATTTGCTATTAGTGAGCTTGTGAACCCATTTGCTTGATGTGTGTGTGACCTTCTTAACTTTGTGTGTGTGGGAAGGACGTGTCTTGCACCTTGTATCTCATTTACTCAAGGCTATGTTGATGCTTAATTCTCATCCTTATACTAGTATTCTCAAGTTCTTTGACATGACTCACACACAACATTTTAGTTGTGCCTATTCTTAGGTTGCCTCGTTTACATGTTGCTCAACCATGTGTTTGTTGCAAATGCTAGGCTTCTTTTCTTATCTATGCTTGCTTGCAATTGTTTTGTGTTCCTATTGATTTTGGGAGAGTCATGATCCTATTTTGTGCACTTGTATCCAAATACAAAAATTCTAAATAGTGCACAAATCATGGGGAGCTTCTCTATTTTCCTTAGAACACTCCTTTACCCAAATCGTAATATTCTTTTATCCTTTTGGCTCATCGGATCTTTTGATTACTTGCTTCACTTTGTGTTATGCAAATGAGATTGATTTGTGCCATGTGCTTTGTGCCATGTGCCTTGCTATTATGACTAGGCTCAAGTTGTATAATAGTGGATTCACTTGTGGATATCATGTTCTTCCCAGTTGCAACCTTTCTTTTTGTGTATACAAGTTTCTTTGTGGATACATATCACGATTATTATTGGCCACTTAGAAAAAAATACATGAAAAAGTTCATATCTTCGTATCGGATTGCATTCTATAGATTCCGAGCTCGTTTAATTGTTCATCATTTAAATATGTGCATTTTTCAGTCACATTTTGTGATATGCACACATCAAGGAGGAACTCATACTATATTGGTCGGCTAGATTTTTTGTCTTCCATTTTGGCATTTGTTGCCAATGGGGGAGAAGTTTAGAGGGTTTAAGATAAATATCTTTTGTAGTTCTTGTTGTCACTCATGCATATCTACCCTTGTTATATATTCTAATTGCATGGATGAGTATTGTATATAGAGAAATCTTCTCCTAGTTTATGTCAACCAATATATGCAATGACATTCAAAGTTCATTCATTCATATATATATATATATATATATATATATATATATATATATATATTGTGGGAGAGTTTTCTCTATATACTATGGGTGTACTATCATCAAATGCTTGTGTAGTGTCTTGATGATAATACAACCATCCCAAGTATATAATTTATCCTCGGATAAATTTCGTGCTTGTTTAAAAAGCATTATATAAACCCTCTTGTTGAGATTGTCATCAATTACCAAAATGGGGGAGATTGAAAGTACATGTAGTCCCCATGTGTGGTTTTGGTAATTAAATGACAATCCTAATGGACTAATGTTTGCATTGAGATATACATTTGAAGGAAAGTTCCATTTGCAATGCATGAAGAATATTGGATGAATTGGTGGATGAAATCCATCAACATAAATATATGCATTGAGACTTGATAATTAATGAAAATTCCTTTGAAGAAACAATGACATCAAGTTATATAGGAAGGTTTGTTCCATGGGTGATGCAAGAAGGATATTGAATGGATTCGGAATGAATGCCATATACATATAGTTGTGCATTAAGATTAATCATGGAGCAAAGATAAATGTTGACCAAGATGAAGATAGAAGATTGAATTCAAAGATGGTCAACACACAAGTGCAAATCATGTGCCACATGAGATCTTGTGGTATGGTAAGAATTTGTCAATTGCGCTTTGTGTACTAACCCATACTATGTGTTGCCTATGTTTTTGAGGGTTAGGTGATTCTCATGGGCTCGCATCGAGAGAGAGATTTCAAGTGTCTATGAGAGGATGACATCAAGTGTTGATGATCATGGTTTACAAGGGCAAGTTCAAGATAACTATCCCGAAGGATTACATGCTTGAAGCTTGTGGATGATCACATGATGGACAAGTGAAGTTAAATACAAAGCAAAGCTTCCCACATTGTGTATGGGGGAGCAACTTGAAGACTTCAACAATGTCTTGCAATTAAACTTGATCCAAGAAGAAACTTCAACTTCAAGCTCAAGTGAAAGGCTCGAGTCAAAGGTGTTAGTTCCTTCGACGTTAGTGTTGTGGAGTGATGAACACCGAAGGAACACATACACTCAAGAATGGATTCTTGACAGCTATGTAGTGTATCTCTTTTACGATTCTTGATTTATAGGGATACCGCACTATTAAGAGGGGATCAAAGGGGTTTGTGATAGATTTTCTCAAGTCAACATCTTCTCTACACAATTCCACTCCTATCCTATATACCAAAGAAAATCCAAAGCCGAATAGGTTACCCAAATATATGATAAAACCTTTGCATATTTGGAATCCTCCTTTTTGGTTGATCTTGGGTAGTTCTCTATGTGAGGACCTGGGGTTTTTCCATACCTTCAAAACGAGACCAAGATCATCAAAATCGGAGTCCGGATGTAAAAGTTGTGCCTGTTTCAGTTTCTGGGCTGCAGTAGTATGGTTTGGCCGGATCATCCGGGTTCCCGGCTGGATCATCCGGGATACTCGAAAAATTCATCACAGAAACTTATTCTGCTAGCCGGATCATCCGGCTACCCACCCGAATCATCCGGGAATTGCCTGGATCATCCGGCTATGTCCCCGGACATCCGTGTATTACTTCACCACATTGTATATTGACCTTCCCGGACATCCGGGCATTGCCGGGTATGGGTCCAGATCATCCGGGCAGGTCAACAATTGCGGGAAACGGCTCTATTTTCTTGGGGGTATAAATATCCCTCTCCCACTCCGGGAGAGGGTTGACCACTTCATCCCAAATCGCCCCAAGAACACAAGTGGCTCCCTCTCACTTCTCCTACACTAAATCTTAGATCCCGGAGAGATTAGTGAGTGTTCTTGAGAGTTGTTCCAATCAAAAGATAGATCCTCTCCCTATCCCTCTTGTGACCAAAGAAATTCGTGATTTGAGCAAGTCTTGAGCATTTCCCCTTTGTTCTTGTTACTCTTGGAGGTTGGAGACTCCTAGGCGGTAGGAGTGCTCCGGTGAGGAATCAACTTGTGATTTGTCCCTCGGAAAGTTTGTGAAGGTTTGGAGGCCGCCTCAAGGTCTACCACTAGTGGTTGAGAATTGCCTTCGTGGTGATATCTCAAGGAGAATAGGGTGAGCCTTCGTGGCGTTGGTGTGCCTTCGTGGTAACATCCACCTCTTTAACAGTGACTACCTTCCCTCCAAGGAAGTGAACATCGGGATACATCCTCATCTCTGTGTCTTTGGTTAATTCTAACCCTAGCCACTACTTGTGGTTTACTTTGGTCTCTTGACCTTGCATTCACTATATCTTGTTGTCCTCATTACATTGTGTTGGTTACCATATCGTAGAGATTATTTAGGCCAACACTTTATAGTCCGCAATTCATACTTGCTACTATTGTTCTATCTTGTGCTTATTGTGAATTGCTAGCTTGTAACATTCATTTCCATATGTTGTGACATAACTTGTGTAAGCTTGTAGTGCTTACTTGAGTTTGATTGCATCATTCAATTCCGCATATTGTGATACAATTTGTGTATGTTTGTATTGCTTACTTGTGGTTTTACATATCTTGTGATATACATTGAGTAAGTTTGTCTAACTTACTTGTGCTTACTCATATCCTCGTTGTTCTCATCTTGTTTTTCCTAAGTTGTTGGTGCACTTAGTGAGCCTAGTATATTTAGGATTTGTGCTTGAAAAGTATCCGCTTAGTTTATTTCCGCATTAGGATATAGCCAAATCTGTAAAAGATTTTAAAATGCCTATTCACCCCACCCCCCTCTAGGCGACATCATGGTCCTTTCAACGGTTATGTCAGTGAACACATACTCAAAATGTCCGGATATCATAATCACTTAACTCGGCTGGGAGTTAATCTTCCAGATGATAGTGTTATTGACAGAGTTCTCAAATCACTGCCACCAAGCTATAAAGGCTTCATGATGAACTATAATATGCAAGGGATGGAAAAGACTATTCCCGAGCTCTTCGCAGTGCTCAAAACTGCGGAGGTGGAAATCAAGAAGGAACATCAAGTGTTGATGGTTAACAAGACCAGTAGTTTCAAGAAAAAGGGCAAGGGAAAGAAGGGGAACTTCAAGAAGAATGGCAAGCAAGTTGCCACTCCCGGGAACAAACCCAAAGCCGGACCCAAGCTTGAAACTGAGTGCTTCTACTGCAAAGGGACTGGTCACTAGAAGCGGAACTGCCCCAAGTATTTGGCGGATAAGAAGGATGGCAAAATGAAGAAAGGTATATTTGATATACATGTTATTGATGTGTACCTTACTAATTCTCGCAGTAGTGCCTGGGTATTTGATACTGGTTCGTTTGCTCATATTTGTAACTCGAAATAGGGACTACGGATTAAACGAAGATTGGCTAAGGACGAGGTGACGATGCGCGTCGGGAATGGTTCCAAGGTCGATGTGATCGTCGTCGGCACGCTACCTCTACATCTACCTTCGGGGTTAGTTTTAGACCTAAATAATTGTTATTTGGTGCCAACATTGAGCATGAACATTATATCTGGATCTTGTTTAGTGCGAGACGGTTATTCATTTAAATCATAGAATAATGGTTATTCTATTTGTATGAGTAATATCTTTTATGGTCATGCACCCTTAAAGAGTGGTCTATTTCTGTTGAATCCCGATCATGGTGATACACATATTCGTAATATTGATGCCAAAAGATGCAAAGTTGATAATGTTAGTGAAACATATTTGTGGCACTGTCGTTTAGGTCATATTGGTGTAAAGCGCATGAAGAAACTCCATGCAAATGGACTTTTGGAATCACTTGATTATGAATCATTTGATACTTGTGAACCATGCCTCATAGGCAAGATGACTAAAACTCCGTTCTCTGGAACAATGGAACAAGCTAATGACTTATTGGAAATAATACATACCGATGTATGCGGTCCGATGAGTGTTGAGGCCTGTGGAGGGTATCGTTATTTTCTGACCTTCACACATGATTTGAACAGATATGGGTATATCTGCTTAATGAAACACAAGTCTGAAACATTTGAAAAGTTCAAAGAATTGTAGAGTGAAGTGGAGAATCATCATAACAAGAAAATAAAGCTTCTACGATCTGATCGTGGAGGTGAATATTGGAGTTACGAGTTTGGCCTTCATTTCAAACAATGTGGAATAGTTTCACAACTCACGCCACCTGGAACACCACAGCGTAATGGTGTGTCTGAACATTGTAACCGTACTTAATTAGATATGGTGCGATCTATGATGTCTCTTACTAATCTACCACTATCGTTCCGTTGAGACGACACCGTATGAAATGTGGTTTGGCAATAAACCTAAGCTGTCGTTTCTTAAAATTAGGGGATGCGATGCTTATGTCAAAAGGCTTCAACCTGATAAACTTGAACCCAAATCAGAGAAGTGCATCTTCATAGGATATTAGGATACCCTAAGGAAACAATTGGGTACACCTTCTACCACAGATCCGAAGGCAAGATCTTTGTTGCCAAGAACGGAACCTTTCTAGAGAAGGAGTTTCTCTTGAAAGAAGTGAGTGGGAGGAAAGTAGAACTTGATGAGGTAATTGTACCTTCTCTCAATTTGTAAAGTAGCTCATCCGAGAAATCCGTTCCCGTGATGCCTACACCAACTAGAGAGGAAGCTAATGATAATGATCATGAAACTTTAGATCAAGTTACTACAGAACCTCGTAGGTCAACCAGAGCATGATCCACACTAGAGTGGTACGACAATCCTATTCTGGATGTCATGTTACTTGACCATGACGAACCTACGAACTATGAAGAAGCTATGATGAGCCCAGATTCTGATAAATGGCTTGAGGCCATGAAATCCGAGATAGGATCCATGTATGAGAACAAAGTATGGACTTTGGTGGATTTGCCCAATGATCGGTGACCCATAGAGAATAAATGGATCTTCAATAAGAATACTGATGTTGATGTTAATGTTACCTTCTATAAAGCTCGACTTGTTGCAAAAGGTTTTCGACAAGTTCAAGGAGTTGACTACGATGAGACTTTCTCACCCGTAGTGATGCTTAAGTCTGTCCGAATCATGTTAGCAATTGTCGCATTTTATGATTATGAAATATGGCAAATGGACGTCAAAACTGCATTCCTGAATGGATTTCTTAAAAAAGAGTTGTATATGATGCAACCAGAAGGTTTTGTCGATCCTATAGGTGCTAACAGAGTGTGCAAGCTCCAGCGATCCATTTATGGACTGGTGCAAGCATCTTGGAGTTGGAATCTTTGATGAGCTGATCAAAGCATATGGTTTTATACAGACTTTTGGAGAAGCTTGTATTTACAAGAAAGTGAGTGGAAGCTTTGTAGCATTTCGTGTATTATATGTGGATGACATATTTTTGATTGGAAATGATATAGAATTTCTGGATAGCACAAAAGGATACTTGAATAAAAGTTTTTTAATAAAAGCAATCGGTAAAGCTGCTTATATATTGGGCATCAAGATCTATAGAGATAGATCAAGACCCTTGATAGGACTTTCACAAAACACATACCTTGATAAAGTTTTGAAGAAGTTCAAAATGGATCAGTCAAAGAAAGGGTTCTTGCCTGTGTTACAAGGTGTGAAGTTGAGTTAGACTCAATGCCCGACCACTGCAGAAGATAGAGAGAAAATGGAAGTCATTCCCTATACCTCAACCATAGGTTCTATCATGTATGTTATGTTGTGTACAAGACCTGGTTTGTGCCTTGATATAAGTTTAACAGGGACGTACAAAAGTAATCCAGGAGTGGATCACTGGACAACGGTCAAGAACATCCTAAAGTACTTGGAAAGTGTTGGGGAACACAGTAATTTCAAAAAAAATCCTACAATCACGCAAGATCTATCTAGGTGATGCATAGCAACGAGAGGGGAGATTGTTGTCTATGTACCCTCGTAGACCGAAAGCGGAAGCGTTATGACAATGCGGTTGATCTAGTCGTACGTCTTGACGATCTGACCGATCCTAGCACCGAATGTACGACACCTCCGCGATCTGCACACGTTCAGCTTGGTAACGTCCCATGAACTCTAGATCCAGCTGAGGTCGAGGGAGAGTTTCGTCAGCACGACGGCGTGATGGCGGTGATGATGAAGTTATCGACACAGGGCTTCGCCTAAGCACTACAACGATATGACCGAGGAGGAAATCTTTGGAGGGGGCACCGCACACAGCTAAACAATCAACTTGTGTGTCTATGGGGTGCCCCCCTCCCCCGTATATAAAGGAGTGGAGGAGGGGAGGGTCGTCCCTCTCTATGGCGCGCCCAAGGGAGGAGTCCTACTCCCAGTAGGAGTAGGTTTCCCCCCTTCCCTAGTTGGAGTAGGAGAAGAAGGAAGAGGGAGAGGGAGAGAAGGAAAGGGGGGCCGGCCCCCCTCCCAATTAGGATTGGGCTTGGGGGGCGCCCCCACCTCGGCCGCCTTCTCCTTTCTTCCACCATGGCCCATTAAGGCCCATTAACTCCCGGGGGGGTCCGGTAACCTCCCGGTACTCCGGAAAATGCCCGAACCACTCGGAACCTTTCCGGTGTCCAAACATAGCCTTCCAATATATCAATCTTTATGTCTCAACCATTTCCAGACTCCTCATCATGTCCGTGATCACATCCAGGACTCCGGACAACCTTCGATACATCAAAACACATAAACTCATAATACCGATCGTCAGCGAACGTTAAGCGTGCGGACCCTACGGGTTCGAGAACTATGTAGACATGACCAAGACTCACTTTCGGTCAATAACCAAAAGCGGAACCTAGATGCTCATATTGGTTCCTACATATTCTACGAAGATCTTTATCGGTCAAACCGCTTAATAACATACGTTGTTCCCTTTGTCATCGGTATGTTACTTGCCCGAGATTCGATCGTCGGTATAATCATACCTAGTTCAATATCGTTATCGGTAAGTCTCTTTACTCATTTCCTAATACTTCATCCTGCAACTAACTCATTAGTTACAATGCTTTCAAGGCTTATAGTGATGAGTATTACCAAGAGGGCCCAGAGATACCTCTCCGAAACACAGAGTGACAAATCCTAATCTCGATCTATGCCAGCCCAACAAATACCTTCGGAGACACCTATAGAGCACCTTTATAATCAACCATTTACATTGTGACATTTGGTAGCACACAAAGTGTTCCTCCAATATTCGGGAGTTGCATAATCTCATAACTGAGGAACTTGTATAAGTCATGAAGAAAGCAACAGCAATGAAACTGACACGATCATAAAGCTAAGCTAACAGATGGGTCATGCCCATCACATCATTCTCCTAATGATGTGATCCCATTTATCAAATAACAACACATGTCTATGGTTAGGAAACATAACCATCTTTGATTAATGAGCTAGTCAAGTAGTGGCATACTAGGGACTATAAGTTTTCTCTATGTATTCACACATGCACTAAGTTTCCGGTTAATACAATTCTAGCATGAATAATAAACATTTATCATGAATTAAGGAAATAAATAATAACTTTATTATTTCCTCTAGGGCATATTTCCTTCAGTCTCCCACTTGCACTAGAGTCAATGATTCTAACACCCATGGAGCTTTGGTGCTGATCATCTTTTGCTCGTGGAAGAGGCTTAGCCAACGGGTCTGCAACATTCAGATCCATGTGTATCTTGCAAATCTCTATGCCCCCTTCTGACACTTCATGACAGATGGAATTGAAGCATCTCTTGATGTGCTTGGTTCTCTTGTGAAATCTGGATTCCTTTGCCAAGGCAATTGCACCAGTATTGTCACAAAAGATTTTCATTGGACCCGATGCACTAGATATGACACCTAGATCGGATATGAACTCCTTCATCCAAACTCCTTCATTTGCTGCTTCTGAAGCAGCAATGTACTCCGCTTGACACGTAGATCCCGCCACGACGCTTTGTTTGGAATTGCACCAAATGACAACTCCTCCATTCAATAAAAATACATGTCCGGTTTGCGACTTAGAGTCATCCGGATCAGTGTCAAAGCTTGCATCGACGTAAATGTTTACGACGAGCTCTTTTTCACCTCCATAAATGAGAAACATATCCTTAGTCCTTTTCAGGTATTTTAGGATGTTCTTGATCGCTGTCCAGTGCTCCACTCAGGGATTACTTTGGTACCTCCCTGCTATGCTTATAGCAAGACATACATCAGGTCTGGTACACAACATTGCATACATGATAGAACCTATGGCTGAAGCATAGGGAATGACTTTCATTTTCTCTATATCTTCTGCAGTGGTTGGGCATTGAGTCTGACTCAACTTCACACCTTGTAACACAGGCAAGAACCCTTTCTTTGACTGGTCCATTTTGAAATTCTTCAAAATTTTATCAAGGTATGTGCTTTGTGAAAGTCCAATTAAGTGTCTTGATCTATCTCTATAGATCTTGATGCCCAATATGTAAGCAGCTTCTCCGAGGTCTTTCATAGAAAACTCTTATTCAGGTATCCCTTTATGCTATCCAGAATTTCTATATCATTTCCAATCAACAATATGTCATCCACATATAATATTAGAAATGCTACAGAGCTCCCACTCACTTTCTTGTAAATACAGGCTTCTCCAAAAGTCTGTATAAAACCATATGCTTTGATCACACTATCAAAGCGTTTATTCCAACTCTGAGAGTCTTGCACCAGTCCATAAATGGATCGCTGGAGCTTGCACACTTTGTTAACACCCTTTGGATCGACAAAACCTTCTGGTTGCATCATATACAACTCTTCTTCCAGAAATCCATTCAGGAATGCAGTTTTGACATCCATTTGCCAAATTTCATAATCATAAAATGCAGAAATTGCAAACATGATTTGGACAGACTTAAGCATCGCTACGGGTGAGAAAGTCTCATCGTAGTCAACTCCTTGAACTTGTTGAAAACCTTTCGCAACAAGTCGAGCTTTGTAAACAGTAACATTACCGTCTGCGTCGGTCTTCTTCTTAAAGATCCATTTATTTTCTATGGCATGCCGATCATCGGGCAAGTCCATCAAAGTCCACACTTTGTTTTCATACATGAATCCCATCTCAGATTTCATGGCCTCAAGCCATTTCATAGAATCTGGGCTCATCATCGCTTCCTCATAGTTTGTAGGTTCATCATGGTCTAGTAACATGACTTCCAGAACAGGATTACCATACCACTCTAGTACGGATCTTATTCTGGAAGACCTACAAAGTTCGGTAGTAATTTGATCTGAAGTCTCATGATACTCATCATTAACTTCCTCACTAATAGGTGTAGGAATCACTGGAACTGATTTCGGTGATGAACTACTTTCCAATAAGGGAGAAGGTACAATTACTTCATCAAGTTCTACTTTCCTCCCACTCACTTCTTTCGAGAGAAACTCCTTCTCTAGAAAGGATCCATTCTTAGCAACAAAGATTTTGCCTTTGGATCTGTGATATAAGGTGTACCCAACAGTTTCCTTTGGGTATCCTATGAAGACGCACTTCTCCGATTTGGGTTCGAGCTTATCAGGTTGAAGCTTTTTTCACATAAGCATCGCAGCCCCAAACTTTAAGAAATGACAAGTTTGGTTTCTTGCCAAACCATAGTTCATAAGGTGTCCTCTCAACGGATTTTGATGGTGCCCTATTTAAACTTTTAAAGTGAATGCAACCGTCTCTAAAGCATAACCCCAAAACGATAGCGGTAAATCAGTAAGAGACATCATAGATCGCACCATATCCAATAAAGTACGGTTACGATGTTTGGACACACCATTTTGCTGTGGTGTTCCAGGTGGCGTTAATTGTTAAACTATCCATGTTGTTTCAAATGAAGACCAAACTCGTAACTCAAATATTCTCCTCCACGATCAAATTGTAGAAACTTTATTTTCTTGTTACGATGATTTTCCACTTCACTCTAAAATTCTTTGAACTTTTCAAATGTTTCAGACTTATGCTTCATTAAGTAGATATAACCATATCTGCTCAAATCATCTGTGAAGGTAAGAAAATAACGATACCCACCACGAGCTTCAATACTCATTGGACCGTATACATCGGTATGTATTATTTCCAACAAGTCAGTAGCTCGTTCCATTGTTTCGAAGAACGGAGTTTTAGTCATCTTGCCCATGAGGCATGGTTCGCAAGCACCAAGTGATTCATAATCAAGTGATTCCAAAAGTCCATCAACATGGAGTTTCTTCATGCGCTTTATGTTGGGGAACATAGTAATTTCAAAAAAAATCCTACACACATGCAAGATCATGGTGATGCATAGCAACGAGAGGGGTGAGTGTCGTCCACGGACCCTCGTAGACCGTAAGCGGAAGCGTTATGACAACGCGGTTGATGTAGTCGTACGTCTTCATGATCGATCGATCCTAGTACCGAACGTACGGCACCTCCGCGATCTGCACACGTTCAGCTTGGTGATGTCCCATAAACTCACGATCCAGTAGAGCTTCAAGGGAGAGTTCCGTCAGCACGACGATGTGATGACGGTGTTGATGAAGCTACCGACGCAGGGCTTCGACTAAGCACCGCTACGATATGACTGAGGTGGATTATGGTGGAGGGGGCACCGCACACGGCTAAAGATCAATGATCAACTTGTGTGTCTATGGGGTGCCTCCCTCCTCCGTATATAAAGGAGTGGAGGAGGGGGAGGGGCCGGCCCTCCTAGGCGCGCCCCAAGGGGAGTCCTACTCCCACCAGGAGTAGGACTCCAACCCTTCCAAGAGTAGGAGTAGGAGAGAGGGAAGGAGGAGAGAGGGGAAAGGAAAGGGGGGCGCCGCCCCCACCCCTCCTTGTCCAATTCGGACTAGAGGGGGAGGGGGCGCGCGGCCTGCCCTGGCCGCCCCTCCACTTCTCCACTAAGTCCCAATAGGCCCATCACACTCCCTTGGGGGGGGGGTCCAATAACCCCCCAGTACTTCGGTATTTGTCCGAACTTGCCCGGAACCCTTCTGAAGTCCAAACATAGTCATCCAATATATCGATCTTTGTGTCTCAACCATTTTGAGACTCCTCGTCATGTCCGTGATCATATTCGGGACTCCGAACTACCTTCGGTAAATCAAAACACATAAACTCATAATACCTATGGTCACCGAATGTTAAGCGTGCGGACCCTACGGGTTCGAGAACTATGTAGACATGACTGAGACACGTTTCCGGTCAATAACCAATAGCGGAACCTGGATGCTCATATTGGCTCCTACATATTCTACGAAGATCTTTATCGGTCAAACCGCATAACAACATACGTTGTTCCCTTTGTCATCGGTATGTTACTTGCACAAGATTCGATCATCGGTATCTCAATACCTAGCTCAATCTCGTTACCGGCAAGTCTATTTACTCGTTCCGTAATGCATCATCCCGCAACTAACACGTTATTCACATTGCTTGCAAGGCTTATAGTGATGTGCATTACCGAGAGGGCCCAGAGATACCTCTTCGACAATCGGAGTGACAAATCCTAATCTCGATCTATGCCAACTCAAGAAGTGCCATCGGAGACACCTGTAGAGCACCTTTATAATCACCCAGTTACGTTGTGACGTTTGGAAGCACACAAAGTGTTCCTCCGGTAATCGGGAGTTGCATAATCTCATAGTCATAGGAACATGTATAAGTCATGAAGAAAGCAATAGCAGTAAACTAAAACGATCAAGTGCTAAGCTAACAGAATGGGTCAAGTCAATCACATCATTCTCCTAATGATGTGATCCCGTTTATCAAATGACAACTCATGTCTATGGCTAGGAAACTTTAACCATCTTTGATCAACGAGCTAGTCAAGTAGAGGCATACTAGTGACACTCTATTTGTCTATGTATTCACACATGTATTATGTTTCCGGTTAATACAATTCTAGCATGAATAATAAACATTTATCATGAAATAAGGAAATAAATAATAACTTTATTATTGCCTCTAGGGCATTTTCCTTCACTTTACACCGATATGACCCAAATGGCAGTGCCACGAATAAGTTGCACTATCATTATTAACTTTGTGTCTTTTGGCTTCAATATTATGAATATGTGTATCATCACTATCGAGATTCAACAAAAATAGACAACTTAGAAAGGGTGCATGACCATAAAATATATTACTCATATAAATAGAACAACCATTATTTTCTGATTTAAATGAATAACCGTCTCGCATTAAACAAGATCCAGATATAATGTTCATGCTCAACGCTGGCACCAAATAACAATTATTCAGGTCTAAAACTAATCCCAATGGTAGATGTAGAGGTAGCGTGCCGATGGCGATCACATCGACCTTGGAACCATTTCCCACGCACATCGTCAGCTCGTCCTTAGCCAATCTTTGCTTAATCCATAGCCCCTATTTCGAGTTGCAAATATGAGCAACAGAACAAGTATCAAACACCCAGGCGCTACTGTGAGGATTAGTTAAGTACACATCAATAACATGTATATCAAATATACCTTTCACTTTGCCATCCTTCTTATCCGCCAAATACTTGGGGCAGTTCTGCTTCCAGTGACCAGTCCCTTTGCAGTAGAAGCACTCAGTTTCAGGCTTAGGTCTAGACTTGGGTTTCTTCTCTTGAGCGGCAACCTTTTTGCTGTTCTTCTTGAAGTTCCCTTTCTTCCATTTGCACTTTTTCTTGAAACTAGTGGTCTTGTTGACCATCAACACTTGATGCTCCTTTTTGATTTCTACCTCCGCAGCCTTTAGCATTGCGAAGAGCTCGAGAATAGTCTTGTTGGAGACTTTATAGCTTGGTGGAAGTGATTAAAGAACTCTGTCAATGACACAATCAACTGGAAGATCAACTCCTAGCTGAGTCAAGTGGTTATGGTATCCAGACATTCTGAGTATGTGTTCAGTGACAGAACAATCTCCTCCATTTTGCAGCTATAGAACTTGTTGGAGACTTCATATCTCTCAACTCGGGCATTTGTTTGAAATATTAACTTCAACTCCTGGAACATCTCATATGCTCCATGATGTTCAAAACGTCTTTGAAGTCCCGATTCTAAGCCATAAAGCATGGCACACTGAACTATCGAGTAGTCATCAGCTTTGCTCTGCCAGGCATTCTTAACGTCATCAGTAGCATCTGCAGCAGGCCTGGCATCCAGCGGTGCTTCCAGGACGTAATTCTTCTATGCAGCAATAAGGATAATCCTCAAGTTACGGACCCAGTCCGTGTAGTTACTGCCATCATCTTTCAACTTAGCTTTCTCTAAAAAGGCATTAAAATTCAAAGGAACGATAGCACGGGCCATTGATCTACAATAACGTAGACATGCAAAATAACTATCAGGACTAAGTTCATGATAAATTAAAGTTCAATTAATCATATTACTTAAGAACTCCCATTTAGATAGACATCCCTCTAATCATTTAAGTGATCACGTGATCCAAATCAACTAAACCATGTCCGATCATCACGTGAGATGGAGTAGTTTTCAATGGTGAACATCACCATGTTGATCATATCTACTATATGATTCATGTTCGACCTTTCGGTCTCAGTGTTCTAAGGCCATATGTGCATATGCTAGGCTCGTCAAGTTTAACCTGAGTATTCTGCATGTGCAAAACTGGCTTGCACCCGTTGTATGTGAACGTAGAGCTTATCACACCCGATCATCACGTGGTGTCTCGGCATGACGAACTGTAGCAACGGTGCATACTCAGGGAGAAAACTTATACCTTGAAATTTAGTAAGGGATCATCTTATAATGCTACCGCCGTACTAAGCAAAATAAGATGCATAAAAGATAAACATCACATGCAATCAAAATATGTGACATGATATGGCCATCATCATCTTGTGCTCATGATCTCCATCACCGAAGCATCATCATGATCTCCATCGTCACCGGCGCGACACCTTGATCTTCATCATAGCATCATTGTCATCTCGCCAACTATTGTTACTACGACTATCGCTACTGCTTAGTGATAAAGTAAAACAATTACATGGCGATTGCATTGCATACAATAAAGCGACAACCATATGGCTCCTGCCAGATGCCGATAACTTTGTTACAAAACATCATCATCTCGTACAACAATTTATATCACATCATGCCTTGACCATATCATATCACATCAAGCCTTGCAAAAATAAGTTAGACGTCCTCTACTTTGTTGTTGCAAGTTTTACGTGGCTGTTACGGGCTTCTAGCAAGCACCGTTCTTACCTAGGCATCAAAACCATAATGATTTTTCATAAAGTGTGTTGTTTTAACCTTCAACAAGGACCGGCCATAGCCACACTCGATTCAACTAAAGTTGGAGAAACAGACACTCACTAGCCACCTGTGTGCGAAACACGTCGGTAGAACCAGTCTCGCGTAAGCGTACACATAATGTCGGTCTGAGCCGCTTCAACCAACAATACCGCCGAATCAAAGTATGACATGCTGGTAAGCAGTATGACTATTATCGCCCACAACTCTTTATGTTCTACTCATGCATACAACATCTACGCATAAACCTGGCTCTGATACCACTTTGGGGAACGCAGTAATTTAAAAAAAAATCCTACGGTCACGCAAGATCTATCTAGGTGATGCATAGCAACGAGAGGGGAGAGTGTTTTCTACGTACCCTCGTAGACCGAAAGCGGAAGCGTTATGACAACGTGGTTGATGTAGTCGTATGTTTTCACGATCCGACCGATCCTAGCACCGAAGGTACGGCACCTCCGCGATCTGCACACGTTCAGCTCGATGACGTCCCACGAACTCTAGATCCAGCTGAGGTCGAGGGAGAGTTTCATCAGCACGACGGCGTGAAGACGGTGATGATGAAGTTATCGACGCAGGGCTTCACCTAAGCACTACAACAATATGACCGAGGTGGAAATATATGGAGGGGGGCACCGCACATGGCTAAACAATCAACTTGTGTGTCTATGGGGTGCCCCCTCCCCCGTATATAAAGGAATGGAGGAGGGGAGGGTCGGCCCTCTCTATGGCGCGCCCAAGGGGGGGAGTCCTACTCCCAGTAGGAGTAGGTTTCCCCCCTTCCCTAGTTGGAGTAGGAGAAGAAGGAAGAGGGAGAGGGGGAGAAGGAAAGGGGGGCCGACCCCCCTCCCAATTCAGATTGGGCTTGGGGGGCACCTTGGCCGCCTCCTTCTATCTTTCACCAAGGCCCATTAAGGCCCATTAACTCCCCGGAGGGTTCCGGTAACCTCCCCGTACTCCAGAAAAATGCCCGAACCACTCAGAACGTTTTCGGTGTCCAAACATAGCCTTCCAATATATCAATCTTTATGTATCGACCATTTCGAGACTCCTCGTCATGTCTGTGATCACATCCGGGACTCCGAACAACCTTTGGTACATCAAAACACATAAACTCATAACATCGATCATCATCGAACGTTAAGCGTGTGGACCCTACGAGTTCGAGAACTATGTAGACATGACCAAGACTCACTTCCGGTTAATAACCAATAGCGGAACCTGGGTGCTCATATTGGCTCCTACATATTCTACGAAGATCTTTATCGGTCAAACCTCATAATAACATACGTTGTTCCCTTTGTCATCGGTATGTTACTTGCCCGAGATTCGATCGTCGATATCATCATACCTAGTTCAGTCTTGTTATCGGCAAGTCTCTTTACTCGTATCGTAATACTTCATCCCGCAACTAACTCATTAGTTACAATGCTTGCAAGGCTTATAGTGATGAGTATTACCGAGAGGGACTAGAGATACTTCTCCGAAACACGGAGTGACAAATCTTAATCTCGATCTATGCCAACCCAACAAATACCTTCGGAGACACCTGTAGAGCACCTTTATAATCACCCATTTATGTTGTGACGTTTGGTAGCACACAAAGTGTTCCGCTGGTATTTGGGAGTTGCATAATCTCATAGTCTGAGGAACATGTATAAGTCATGAAGAAAGCAGTAGCAATGAAACTGACATGATCATAATGCTAAGCTAATGGATTGGTCATGTCCATAACATCATTCTCCTAATGATGTGATCTTGTTCATCAAATGACAACACATGTCTATGGTTAGGAAACATAACCATCTTTGATTAACAAGCTAGTCAAGTAGAGGCATACTAGGGACTATAAGTTTTGTCTATGTATTCACACATGCACTAAGTTTCCGGTTAATAAAATTCTAGCATGAATAATAAACATTTATCATGAATTAAGGAAATAAATAATAAATTTATTATTGCCTCTAGGGCATATTTCCTTCAAAAAGGACTAAGGATATGTTTCTCGTTTATGGAGGTGACAAAGAGCTCGGCAGTGGTTACGTCGATGCTAGCTTTGACACTGATGTGGATGACTCTAAGTCACAAACCGGATACGTATTTATATTGAATGGTGGAGTTGGCAGTTGGTGCAGTTCCAAGCAGAGCGTCGTGGCGAGATCTACGTGTGAAGCGGAGTACATAGCTGCTTCAGAAGCAGCAAATGAAGGAGTCTAGATGAAGGAGTTCATATCCGATCTAGGTGTAATACCTAGTGCGTCGGGTCCAATGAAAATCTTTTGTGACAATACTGGAGCAATTGCCTTGGCGAAGGAATTCAGATTTCACAAAAAGACCAAACCCATCAAGAGACGCTTCAACTCCATTCGTGATCTAGTCAAGGAGGGAGACATAGAGATTTGCAAAATACATATGAATCTGAATGTGGCAGACGCGTTGACTAAGGCTCTTCCACGAGCAAAACATGATCAACACCAAGATCCCATGGGTGTTAGAATCATTACAGTGTAATCTAGATTATTGACTCTAGTGCAAGTGGGAGACTGAAGGAAATATGCCCTAGAGGCAATAATAAAGTTGTTATTTTATATTTTCTTATTCATGATAAATGTTTATTATTCATATGCTAGAATTGTATTAACCGGAAACTTGATACATGTGTGGATACATAGACAAAACACCGTGTCCCTAGTATGCCTCTACTTGACTAGCTCGTTAATCAAAGATGGTTAAGTTTCCTAGCCATAGACATGTATTGTCATTTGATGAACGGGATCACATCATTAGGAGAATGATGTGATGGACAAGACCCATCCGTTAGCTGAGCATTATGATCGTTCGGTTTTATTGCTACTGTTTTCTTCATGTCAAATACATATTCCTCCGACTGTGAGAATATGCAACTCCCGGATACCGGAGGAATGCCTTATGTGCTATCAAACGTCACAACGTAACTGGGTGATTATAAAGATGCTCTACAGGTATCTCCGAAGGTGTTTGTTGGGTTGGCATGGATCGAGATTAGGATTTGACACTCTGAGTATCGGAGAGGTATCTCTGGGCCCTCTCGGTAATGCACATCATAAGAATCCTTGCAAGCAATCTGACTAATGAGTTAGTTGCGGGATGATGCATTACTGAACGAGTAAAGAAACTTGCCGGTAACGAGATTGAATTAGGTATGAAGATATCGATGATATTGTCTCCAACATATCTATAATTTTTTATTGTTCCATGCTATTATATTACCCGTTTTAGATGTTTATGGGATTTACTTTACACTTTTATATCATTTTTGGGACTAACCTACTAACCGGAGGCCCAGCCCGTATTGCTGTTTTTTTTGCCTATTTCAGTGTTTCGAAGAAAATGAATATCAAACGGAGTCCAAACGGAATGAAACCTTCGGGAGCGATCTTTTTGGAACAAACGTGATCCAGAGGACTTGGAGTGGAAGTCAAGAAACAATCAAGGAATCCATGAGGGTGGAGGGCGCGCCTCCTGTCTCGTGGGCCCCTCGGGCGTCCACCGACCTACTCCTTCCTCCTATATATACCCATGTACCCCGAGAACATCACAAGCGACCACAAAAAACTATTTCCACCGTCGTAACCTTCTGTATCCATGAGATCCCATCTTGGAGCCTTCGCCGGTGCTCCGCCGGAGGGGGAATCAACCACGGAGGGCTTCTACATCAACACCATAGCCTCTCTGATGAGTTGTGAGTAGTTTACCACAGACCTTCGGGTCCATAGTTATTAGCTAGATGGCTTCTTCTCTCTCTTTGAATCTCAATACCATGTTCTCCTTGATCTTCTTGGAGATCTATTCGATGTAACTCTTTTTGCAGTGTGTTTGTCGAGATCGTATGAATTGTGGGTTTATGATCAAGTTTATCTATGAGAAATATTTGAATCTCCTCTGAATTCTTTTATGTGTTATTAAGTTATCTTTGCAAGTCTCTTCGAATTATCAGTTTGGTTTGGCCTACTAGATTGATCTTTCTTGCAATGGGAGAAGTGCTTAGCTTTGGGTTCAATCTTGCGGTGTCCTTTCCCAGTGACAGCAGGGGAAGCAAGGCACGTATTGTATTGTTGCCATCGAGGATAAAAAGATGGGGTTTATATCATATTTCATAAGTTTATCCCTCTACATCAAGACATCTTTCTTAATGCATTTCTCTATTCTTTATGAACTTAATACTCTAGATGCATGATGGATAACGGTCGATGTGTGGAGTAATAGTAGTAGATGCAGGTAGGAGTCGGTCTACTTGTCACGGACGTGATGCCTATATACATGATCATGCCTAGATAATCTCATAATTATTCACTTTTCTATCAATTACTCGACAGTAATTTGTTCACCCATCGTAATACTTATGCTATCTTGAGAGAAGCCACTAGTGAAACCTATGGCCCCCGGGTCTATCCTTTATCATATAAGCTTTTAATCTACTTTTATTTGCATCTTTACTTTTCCAATCTATATTATAAAATACCAAAAATATATTTATCTTATCATATTATCTCTATCAGATCTCACTTTCGCAAGTGGACGTGAAGGGATTGACAACCCCTTTATCGCGTTGGTTGTGAGTTCTTGTCTGTTTGTTTGTGTAGGTGCGTGGGACTTTTGAGGAACCTCCTACTGGATTGATACCTTGGTTCTCAAGAACTGAGGGAAATACTTATGCTACTATTGCTGCATCACCCTTTCCTCTTCAAGGAAAACCAACGCAAGCTCAAGACATAGCAACAAGGATTTCTGGTGCTGTTGCCGGGGAGGTCTTCGCTCAAGTCAAGAAATACCAAGTACCCATCACAAAATCATCTCCCTCGCATTTACATTATTTTCCATTTGCCTCTCATTTTCCTCTCCCCCACTTCACCCTTACCGTTTTATTCGCCCTCTCTTTCCCAATCTCCTCTCTCTTTCGCTTGCCTTTTTGTTTACTTGTGTGTTGGATTACTTGTCGCGATGGTGCAAGATAATACCAAATTGTGTGATTTCTCCAATGCCAATAATAGTGATTTCCTTAGTACTCCAATTGCTCCTCTTAATGATGTTGAGTCTTGTGAAATCAATGTTGCTTTGGTGAATCTTGTTATGAAAGATCAATTCTCCGGCCTTCCTAGTGAAGATGCCGCTACCCATCTAAACAACTTTGTTGATTTGTGTGAGATGCAAAAGAAGAAATATATGGATAATGATATTGTTAAATTGAAGTTATTTCCGTTTTCACTTAGAGATCGTGCTAAAGTTTGGTTTTCGTCTTTGCATAAGAATAGTATTGATTCATGGAACAAGTGCAAAGATGCTTTTATCTCTAAGTATTTTCCTCCCGCTAAGATCATCTCTCTTAGGAACGATATTATGAATTTTAAACAATTTGATCATGAGCATTTTGCCCAATCTTGGGAAAGAATGAAATTGATGATTCGCAATTGCCCTACTCATGGTTTGAATTTATGGATGATCATACAAATTTTTTATGCCGGATTGAATTTTGCTTCTAGAAATCTTTTAGATTCGGCCACGGGAGGCACGTTTATGGAAATCACCTTAGGACAAGCTACAAAACTCCTTGATAATATTATGGCTAATTACTTTCAATGGCACACCGAAAGATCTACTAGTAAAAAAGTGCATGCTATAGAAGAAATTAAAGTTTTGAGTGGAAAGATGGACGAACTTATGAAATTGTTTGCTACTAAGAGTGCTCCTATTGATCCCAATGATATGCCTTTGTCTACTTTAATTGAGAATAATAATGAATCTATGGATGTGAATTTTGTTGGTAGGAATAATTTTGGTAATAATGCTTATAGAGGAAACTTTAATCCTAGACCGTTCCCTAGTAATTCCTCTAATAATTATGGAAATTCCTACAATAGTTCTTATGGTAATTTTAATAAGATGCCCTCTGATTTTGAGAATAGTGTGAAAGAATTTATGATATCTCAAAAGAATTTTAATGCTTTGCTTGAAGAAAAATTGCTCAAAGTTGATGATTTGGCTAGGAACGTTGATAGACTCTCGCTTGATGTTGATTCTTTGAAACTTAGATCTACTCCTCCTAAGCATGATATCAATGAGTCTCTCAAATCTATAAGAATTTCCGTTGATGAGTGCAAAGAAAGAACCGCTAGATTGCGTGCTAAGAAAGATTGCTTTATAAAGGCGTGTTCTTCTAGTTTCCATGAAAATAATGATGAAGATCTTAAAGTTATTGATGTGTCCCCTATTAGATATTTGTTTTGCAATATGAATCTTAATAATGATGGGACTGGAGATGAGTCAACTTTAGTTAAAAGGCGTCCCAATGATTCACAGTTCTTAGATCCTGATGCTAAATTTGGTAAAAGTGGGATTGAAGCGGTCAAGACTTTAAATAGCATTGAACCCACTATCTTGGATTTCAAGGAATTTAATTATGATGATTGTTCTTTAGAAGATTGTATTTCCTTGTTGCAATCCGTTGTGAGTTCTCCTCATGCTTATAGTCAAAATAAAGCTTTTACCAAACATATTGTTGATGCCTTGATGCAATCTTTTGATGAAAAACTTAATTTGGAAGTTTCTATACCTAGAAAACTTTATGATGAGTGGGAACCTTCTATAAAAATTAAAATTAAAGATCCTAAGTGTTATGCTTTATGTGATTTGGGTGCTAGTGTTTCCACGATTCCGAAAACTTTATGTGATATTTTAGGTTTCCATGATCTTGATGATTGCTCTTTAAATTTACACCTTGCGGATTCCACCATTAAAAAGCCAATGGGAAGGATCAATGATGTTATCATTGTTGTAAATAGGAATTTGGTGCCCGTAGATTTTATCGTTCTTGATATAGATTGCAATCTTTCTTGTCCTATTATTCTTGGTAGACCTTTTCTTAGAACGATTGGTGCGATTATTGATATGAAGGAAGGGGATATTAGATTCCAATTTCCATTAAGGAAAGGCATGGAGCACTTTCCAAGAAAGAAAGTTAACTTACCTTATGAATCTATCATGCGCGCTACTTATGAGTTGAGTGCCAAAGATGGCACTACTTAGATATATCCTCGCTTTTATGCCTAGCTAGGGGCGTTAAATGATAGCGCTAGTTGGGAGGCAATCCAATTTTATTTTGTGCTTTTTGTTTTTGCTTCTGTTCAGTAATAAATTTTGCATCTACTTTCTGTTTATATGTGTTTTTATGTTTTATTTAGTGTTTGTGCCAAGTAGAACCTATAGGATAACCTATGGTGATAGTTAATTTGATTCTGCTAAAAAACAGAAACTTTGCACGCACAACAATAATTTTAATAATTTACAGAAATGTGATTTTGCGTCGATTCTTTTTGCTGTAGATAAATAGCCAAATTTCCCAGGACGTCCTATTTTGGTAGGATCTTTAAAGTTCCAGAAGTATTCGAGAGTTACAGATTGCTACAGACTATTCTGTTTTTGACATATTCTATTTTTTTAGTGTTGTTTGCTTATTTTGATGCATCTATGGCTAGTATGTAAGGGTATGAACCATAGAAAAGTTGAAATACAGTAGGTTTAACACCAATATAAATAAATAATGAGTTCATTACAGTACCTTATGTGGTGGTTTTTCTTTCTTTCACTAACGGAGCTTATGAGATTTCTTGTTGAGTTTTGTGTTGTGAAGTTTTCAAGTTTTGGGTAAAGATTTGATGGAGTATGGAATAAGGAGTGGCAAGAGCCTAAGCTTGGGGATGCCCATGGCACCCCAAGATATTCAAGAATAGTCAAAAACCTAAGCTTGGGGATGCCCCGGAAGGCATCCCCTCTTTCGCCACATGATATGTGTTTTGCTTGGAGCGTCTTGTATGATATTAGTATTTGCTTTTTAGTTTACCACAATCATCCTTGCTGTACACACCTTTTGGGGAGAAACCCACTTGATTGGAATTTATTAGAATACTCTATGTGCTTCACTTATATCTTTTGAGCTAGATAGTTTTTGCTCTAGTGCTTCACTTATATCTTTTAGAGCACGGTGGTGGCTTAATTTTAAAGAAATTGTTGACCTCTCATGCTTCACTTATATTATTTTGAGAGTCTTTTAGAACAGCATGGTATTTGCTATGGTTATAAATTGGTCCTAGAATGATGAGCATCCAAGTTAGGTATAATAAAAACTATCATAGAAAGTGCATTAAACATTAGGATCAATTTGATGCCTGATAATTGTTTTGAGATATAAAGGTGGTAATATTAGAGTCATGCTAGTGGATAATTATGAAATTGAGAAATACTTGTGTTAAAGTTTGCAAGTCCCGTAGCATGCACATATGGTAAAAGTTGTGTGACAAATTTGTTGCATGAGGTGCTCTTTTGATTGTCTTCCTTGTGAGTAGCAGTCGGGGATGAGCGATGGTCTTTTCCTAACAATCTATCCCTCTAGGGGCATGCGTAGTAGTACTTTGGTTCAAGGGCTAAGTAGACTTTTGCAATAAGTATATGAGTTCTTTATGACTAATGTGAGTCCATGGATATACGCACACTCACCCTTCCACTTTGCTAGCCTTTATTGTGCCGCGCAACTTTTTGCCGGTATCATGCACCCATTATTTACCTTCCTCAAAACAGCCACCATACCTACCTATTATGGCATTTCTATAGCCATTCCGAGATATATTTCCATGCAACTTTCCGTCGTTCCGTTATTATGACACGCTCCATCATTGTCATATTGCTCTTTGCATGATCATGTAGTTGACAATGTATTTGTGGCAAGGCAACCTTCATATATTTTCATACATGTCACTCTTGATTCATTACATATCCCGGTACACCGCCGGAGGCATTCATATAGAGTCATATTTTGTTCTAAGTTTTGAGTTGTAATTCTCGAGTTGTAAATTAATAGAAGTGTGATGATCTTCATTATTAGAGTATTGTCCCAAGTGAGGAAAGGATGATGAAGACTATG
Organism: Triticum aestivum; assembly: GCF_018294505.1. Taxonomy (NCBI): domain Eukaryota; kingdom Viridiplantae; phylum Streptophyta; class Magnoliopsida; order Poales; family Poaceae; genus Triticum; species Triticum aestivum. The sequence goes on from NC_057801.1 coordinate 460,674,418, forward strand.
ATTCCCCCACAAGTCGGGATGAGACTTCGGACTTTAAAAAAAAGAGGCCAAAGAGCCAACCAAAAAAAAGAGAAAGGCCAAATAAATAAAAAAGAAAGGCCAAATAAAAAAATGAGAGAAAAAGAGAGAAGGGACAATACTACTATCTCTTTTCCACACTTGTGATTCAAAATAGCACTATGATCTTCATGATAGAGAGTCTCTTGTGTTGTCACTTTCATATGCTAGTGGGAATTTTTCATTATAGAACTTGTCTTGTATATTCCAACGATGGGCTTCCTCAAAATGCCCTAGGTCTTCGTGAGCAAGCGAGTTGGATGCACACCCACTTAGTTTCTTTTGTTGAGCTTTCATACATTTATAGCTCTAGTGCATCCATTGCATGGCAATCCCTACTCACTCACATTGATATCTATTGATGGGCATCTCCATAGCCCGTTGATACGCCTAGTTGATGTGATACTATCTTCTCCCTTTTTGTCCTCACAACCACCACCATATACCACCATAGTGCTATGTCCATGGCTTGCGCTCATGTATTGCGTAAGAGTTGAAAAAGCTGAAGCGCGTTAAAAAGTATGAACCAATTGCTCGGCTCGTCATTGGGGTTGTGTATCATGGGAGTATTTTGTGTAATGAAAATGAAGCATGGCCTAACTATATGATTTTGTAGGGATAAGCTTTCTTTGGCTATGCTATTTTGATAGGACATGATTATTTGTTAGTATGCTTCGGGCATTATTATTTTTATGTTTTACAAGCTTTTATCTTGAATCATTTGGATCTGAACAATCATGCCACAATAAAGAAAATTACATTGAGAATTATGCTAGGTAGCATTCCACATCAAAAATTCTGTTTTTATCATTTATCTACTCGAGGACGAGCAGGAATTAAGCTTGGGGATGCTTGATACTTCTCCAACGTATCTATAATTTTTGATTGTTCCATGCTATTATATTACCCGTTTTAGATGTTTATGGGCTTTACTTTACACTTTCATATCATTTTTGGGACTAACCTACTAACCGGAGGCCCAACCCGTATTGCTGTTTTTTTTGCCTATTTCAGTGTTTTGAAGAAAAGGAATATCAAACGGAGTCCAAACGGAATGAAACCTTCAGGAGCGATCTTTTTGGAACAAACGTGATCCAGAGGACTTGGAGTAGAAGTCAAGAAACAATCGAGGAAGCCACGAGGGTGTCAGGACCCCGATTCTATGACACACTGATCTAGCATGTAACACCTCATATCACTTTGCGGCCACACGCACGGTATTCCCACGGGTGTCGCCTTACCATGCTCGGGACCGTTTGCGCCTTTTGGCACATGTATATGATAGTGTCGCTAGCATCCATATGACAAATAACCCAGGCTGACATGGCTAGTCGTGAACCCAAAGTGGCGCTAACTTATAGGGACATGCATACATGACCCAACAACGAATGTGTCGGTCAACAGTGAGTGAATCCGGGCTATAGCAGCTGGGCTAACAGGACTCCAGAGAATCCGGGCTGTAGCAGGCTAACAGGACTCCGGTAGACACCGCGTGACATTTCCCCGAAGGGACAGACACAGGAATGAAGAAGGACACATGCCGGCCAGCCTAAGTGTTCCGGAGCAGTAGCAAGCTATCAGGGCTCGGTGGAAGCACTAGGAGACATTTCCCGGTAAGAGAGGCTACTAAGGATAAACAACTAGATAGTCAGATCCCACACATAGCAATACACATTACACGTACGCATAACATGCAAGTATGTGTTGTACAACATGGCATCACAGCATAACTCAACAACTCATATAGATAAGGCTCAAAGAGCCATCATAGCATTTATTTCAAACAGGGGTCACATGACCCAACATTCAGAGCATACAAGCAACAAGCGGAAGCATTACATGTCTGGGTACAGACATCTACAAATGAAAAAGGCTGAAGAGCTTGACTATCTACAACATCTGATCAAGATCGTAGCTGAGGTACAAGCTACTTGTCGAAGTGCACGGAAACTAGTAAGACCGAAGTCTCCGCTGCAAAAACATAAATAAAGCAACATTAGTACAAAGGTACTCAACAAGACTTACATCAGATCCTATCATACATGCATTTGTATCAAGATGGTAATGTGGGGTTTAGTTGCAGCAAGCCAGCTTTGACTCGGTGGCTATCCTGTTCTATGACTACGAGAAACTTCTTTGAGGTGAGATGGCGCACACGAGTCCACTAATCACCACACAATACACTGCTATGGATTCATCCCCGTCTCCCTACGAGAAGGCCATCCATAGCACTCACACTTGTCTTGAGCATTTTAGAGTATCCACTTCAAGTTGTCTATGTACCATGTAAGCATCCAAGAAGTCCATAACCGCGGACCCGGCTATTCGAATAGATCATGTTAACCCTGCAGGGTTGTACTTCTTCACACACGCTCTCGCCACTTACCGCCATGTACACGTCATGTATCTCGGCAACCTTCAAGCGGAAGCCTGGCGAGGGTGTCGGCCATGATCTGACTAACCACACAAGACTCTAGTCCAGGTTTATCGCCTATTCGGGTTCCATCTGCAAGGGAGTCCGGACGAGGTTTCCATCACGGCCCCAAACGATGTGTGCAGGGTTCCCGAGCCCACCATCCGGGTGCCACTCGGTACACCAGGCCACGTGTGCCTAGTCTGTCCCAAGCCCACACTGCTGGGTGCCACTTGGTAGAAAAATAGCACTACCCACAAACACTAGAAACTAGTTGCGACTCCTGGACAGAGATCAAGTTGGTTAATAAGTCGAGAGGGCTTGGAGCGCCCGGAGCCCAATGTGTGGTAGTATCGAGTCATTGGACAACATACATAGAACTCAGTGCTTAAGGACGGTTCCAGTGAGACAACCCACCATGTACTCCTACATGGCCTCTCACCGTTACCTTTACCAAATCATATTCACACACTTAACTCTCAGCACCAGAACATAGCACTGCACTCCAATTCATTCCCAATGAATCAGACCTGACACACTCTAAGCAATAGCAGGCATGGCATGGTAGGAACACAACAATGGCTTCAATCAACTCCTACATATGCTAGTGGGTTTCAACTATTTACTGTGGCAATGACAGGTCATGCAGAGGAATGGGTTCAACTACCGCAGCACAAAGTAGCAATTTAACCGTTGTTTTCCTAATGCAATAACAGAGAGCAGAGGCGAGAGAGTAGGATTGTATCAAAATGAACAAGGGGGTTTGCTTGCCTGGTAGATCAACAAGGGGACACTGCTCCTCAGACAGGTACTCTGGAACGGTCTCCGGAGCAGGACCTATCGAGAAGGAACGGTGTCGACAATCAATACACAAGCATATGAAACAATATGATGCATGAACATGGCATGAATATGTGATGTGGTTTGTGCTAATGCATCTATCATTCTATTTGAATGAAGTCCATTTGAACCAAGGTTCAAATGCAACTCCAAACTTAACATTTATAAATGACATTCATATGTTTTCACCTATACAGCAGGTTTAGGTTGGTTTTTCATGCATGAAACTAGTACAGATGGATAGATTGCATTTTTCTGATAATTTTTCATATATAAATTATTTCAATCTAAGCTACGGTTGAATTTCTATGATTTTTTGAAGTTTATATCATTTTCTGGAATTTCCTGATTTAATTTAAATCCAGAAAATAAATAACTGCGTCAGCACTGTGTCATGCTTGCATCAGCAAGTCAACAACGCTGACTCAAGTCAAACCTGACGTGTGGGGTCCACACGTTAGTGTCTCAGGGTTAAACAGGGGGTTAGTTTATCCTAAATACATGTTAGGGCGCTGGGCCCACGAGTCAGTGTTAGGGGCAGGGATTAGCTAAACGGTGATTAGCCCTAAGCTAATCACCTGACCCACTGGCCCACCTGACGGGCCGGCGAGGTCAAAGGGGTCAAACCCCACCGGCGTTTAGCCGCCGGCGAGGCCGAACGCGGCGAAGGGGCTCGGGATCGTCGTTCCGACGACCAAATGCGCGGCGAAGACCACCTACGCGAAGCCCAGGCTCGCGCGCATCCAGTGGGACACGCGGGAGACCGTGGGGGTGCTGGAGCTCGCCGGAGCAGAGCTCGCGGCGGCGGCCGGAGCACGGCCAAGGGCGGGCGAGGGCTGCGATGCACGATGGAGTGAGCGGAGAGGCTCTACGACCTCTTGGCGTCACCAGGAGCACGGTGACGCACTCGATTGCGGGCTGTGGTGGCCAGGGTGATGGCAGCGACATGGACGGTGGCGAGAAGCTATGGCCGTGGAGGGGGATGGAGCTACGGCGTGCGAACGGCTAAACAGAGAGAGGGGGACGGGGCAGGAGCTCACGACAGTTCTGATGGAGTGTTCGGCGAGCTCGGGAAGGCCGGACGCGAGTGGAACGGCAAGGGTGATCTCCGGCGACCGGAGATGAAGACGGCGGCGATGGTAGCTCTCCAGGGCTTCCCGCATCGCGTGGCTCGACGGAGAGGTGGACGGTGACGTGGCGGAGCTTCTGAGCTGGTCGGAGAGGCGAGGGGGAGGCGGTGGCTACGATAACGGCGAGCGGCGATGACGGCAGCGCTCGTGCGGGTTGAGAGAGAGAGAGAGAGCCAGGGGAGGAGGGAGAGTGAGGGAGAGTGAGGGAGAGTGAGGGAGGTGCGGAGCGGCGCGTGGCGTCATCCGGGCGTTCCAGGCGACGAGGGGGAGAAGCAGGAGGTGGCGGGAGACGTGGCCGCGGGTGAGCGCGCGCGCGACACGCACAGTGCAAGTAGGCGCGAGGAAGAAGACAGAGGAGGAGGCGGGCTGGGCTGCTGCTGGGCTGGCAACACTGTTGGGCCAGCACAGGAGCTGGGCCGCAGGTAAGTTTCTCCATTTTGTTTTCTTTCCATTTTCTAACATTTGTTTTGATTTAATAATAATACTAAACCAATTTATTCCCTTATGCCAATTTTTGTAGGGGCTAGTGGTGTTATTCCAGAGCTCCTCAACAACTGGCATAATTCTTGGACATATTATATATATATATATATATAATATATCCAAGGCAAAATAATTACTGGATTAATCCAAATGCCCAAAATAAATATCTATGAGCTCCTAAAAATATTGGTTTGATTTTTATCTCTGTCCAATATTTTCAGAGAGCAACATGAACATTATCTTGGACCTTTTTGGGGCAATTTTTATCTGGGTCATTTCCAGAATTCTGAGGGTTTCACAAATCCCCATTTCAAATTTAAATGGAATTTAAACATGATGCACACATGACTAGCTAGCCTTGAGCATACAAGAACTAGGGATGTGACAGAGGGTGGAGGGCGCGCCCCCCTGTCTCGTGGGCCCCTTGGGCATCCATCGACCTACTTCTTCCTCCTATATATACCCATGTACCCCGAGAACATCAGAAGCGACCACGAAAAACTATTTCCACCGCTGTAACCTTCTGTATCCGCGAGATCCCATCTTGGAGCCTTTGCCGGCACTCCGCCGGAGGGGGAATTGATCACGAAGGGCCTCTACATCATCTCCAAGGCCTCTCTGATGAGTTGTGAGTAGTTTACCACAGACCTTCGGGTCCATATTTATTATCTAGATGGCTTCTTCTCTCTCTTTGAATCTCAATACCATGTTCTCCTTGATCTTCTTGGAGATCTATTCGATGTAACTCTTTTTGCGGTGTGTTTGTCGAGATCCGATGAATTGTGGGTTTATGATCAAGTTTATCTATGAGAAATATTTGAATCTCCTCTGAATTCTTTTATGTGTTATTAAGTTATCTTTGCAAGTCTCTTCGAATTATCAGTTTGATTTGGCCTACTAGATTGATCTTTCTTGCAATGGGAGAAGTGCTTATTTTTGGGTTCAATCTTGGGGTGTCCTTTCCCAATGACAGCAGGGGCAGCAAGGCACGTATTGTATTGTTGCCATTGAGGATAAAAAGATGGGGTTTATATCATATTGCATGAGTTTATCCCTCTACATCATGTCATCTTTCTTAATGCGTTACTCTGTTCTTTATGAACTTAATAATCTAGATGCATGCTGGATAGCGGTCGATGTGTGGAGTAATAGTAGTAGATGCAGGCAGGAGTCGGTCTACTTGTCGTGGACGTGATGCCTATATACATGATCATGCCTAGATAATCTCATAATTATTCGCTTTTCTATCAATTGTTCGACAGTAATGTGTTCACCCACTGTAATACTTATACTATCTTGAGAGAAGCCACTAGTGAAACCTATGGCCCCCGGGTCTATCCTTTATCATATAAGCTTTCAATCTACTTTTATTTGCATCTTTACTTTTCCAATCTATATTATAAAATACCAAAAATATATTTATCTTATAATATTATCTCTATCAGATCTCACTTTCGCAAGTGGTCGTGAAGGGATTGACAACCCCTTTATCGCGTTGGTTGCAAGTTCTTGTTTGTTTGTGTAGGTGCGTGGGACTTTTGAGGAGCCTCCTACTAGATTGATACCTTGGTTCTCAAAAAATGAGGGAAATACTTACGCTACTATTGCTGCATCACCCTTTCCTCTTCAAGGAAAACCAACGCAAGCTCAAGACGTAGCAGCCGACGGTCGAATCTCGGGCAAGTAACATACCGGTGACAAAGGGAATAACGTATGTTGTCATAACAGTTCGACCGATAAAGATCTTTGTAGAATATATAGGAACCAATATGAGCATCCAGGTTCCGCTATTGGTTATTGACCGAAGAGGTGTCTCGGTCATGTCTACATAGTTCTCGAACCCATAGGGTTCGCACGCTTAACATTCGATGACGATTCTGTATTATATGAGTTATGTGATTTGGTGACCGGATGTTGTTTGGAGTCCCGGATGAGATCACGAACATGACGAGGAGTCTCGAAATAGTCGAGAGGTAAAGATTGATATATTGGATGATAGTATTCGGACACCGGAAGTGTTCCGGAATGTATCGAGTACATATCGGAGTACCGGGGGGTGGGGGTTACCGGACCCCCCGGGGTAAGATATGGGCCATAGGATGGGAGCACACCAACCCATAAGGGGTGGCGCGCCCCCCTCAAGGAAGGAGGCCGAATTGGAGTAGGAGGAGGGGGCGCCCCCCCCCTCTTTCTTTCCTCCCCCTCTCTTCCCTTCTCCCCCTTCCGATAAAAGGAAAGGGGGGAGGCCGACTTGGACTAGGAGCCCAAGTAGGATTCCTCCTACTTGGGCGTGCCTAGGGCTGCCTCTCTCCCCCCTCCTTTATATACGTGGGAAGGGGGCGCCTAGAACACACATCAACTATTCCTAGTCGTGTGCGGCGCCCCCTCCACAGTTTACGCCTTCGGTTATATTCACGTAGTGCTTAGGCGAAGCCCTGCGCGGATCACTTCGCCATCACCATCAACACGCCGTCGTGCTGATGCAACTCTCCCTCGACACTTTGCTGGATCAAGAGTTCGAGGGACGTCATCGAGCTGAACGTGTGTAGAACTCAGAGGTGCCGCACGTTCGGTGCTTGATCGGTCGGAATGAGAAGAAGTTCGATTACATCAACCGCGTTAACAAATGCTTCGCTTTCGGTCTACGAGGGTACATAGACACACTCTCCCCCTCTCGTTGCTATGCATCTCCTAGATAGATCTTGCATGAGCGTAGGATTTTTTTGAAATTGCATGCTACGTTTCCCAACACATCCGTCATCGCAAAACGTTTTGCACCTTTTTTGACGTTTTTTACATCACAATTTGCGATTAATGCATCGCACACAGTTTCATCAAAGGGTCTCTGATCGTAGTGTCACACGTTAGCAACATCCTGAAGTAGTGACATTGAACTTAGCTAGTCGCATCATAACACCGAAACTAATGTGGCAACGACGTGAATGCCAAACTTCAAAATCATTAACACTCGAATGAATATGGTTCACAACTTTATTATAAAAATCAGCAAGGGAAAGGCCGAACATTCCTCCGCATTCATGACATTTTTCACCAAATAGTCCATATTTCATAACAACTAATTTATTGGACTCGAAAACCAACTTGAACCCTTCTCTACACAAAAAAGAGCCACTAACGTGGTTCTTTTTATGGCATGGCGTGGCGAGGCGGGCGGCCAAGGAGGAGCGCGCGAGAACCGCTTCTCTTCTCAAGCTTCAGTAGCATGTGGAAGAGAAAACCTGCTAAGGCGGTCCAACTCCTCTCCAACTAACAAGGTGGGACTAATTTCTCACCCCATCTAGTGCCATATAACCCACATGGGCCCTTAGGGATTTTTTGAGTCCTTGGAGGTGCGGTGTTCGAGAGGATGATGACGCTGCTTCTTCAAGTTTGTCTTCCATGATTCTATCCTTCTTGAGTTTGTCTGTTTGGACATAATCGACGGAGCTCCGGCGTAGATCCCTATCGTCTCCTTGGGGCGGTGAGGTTATGGTTTCTCGTCATGTGCCGAGGATTGGTGTCAGATGCTTCAGATCTATGCAATGGTTCAACGACGACGATCCGCGGCTCAATGTTGATGGTCTTGACGGGCACGAGCACGAAGACTTACCGATTGTCATCAACAAGGTCAAGCCAACTACGGTAGGGGAGCGGCGACAATGCTCGTCGGTGACTTGTTCTGATGGCACTAGCTGTTGTTTGATGGTCTCGAAATCTCAATGTAATTTTTATCATGTTTGAGATGCTCTGTACTTTTCATAAACTTTTGTGATGGATCTAATCTTTGAAAAAAAAATGAGCGGTTAAACTTAAATGGACGCTACTGAAACTTCTCACTCTGCATGCTGATGCCATGATTCCTATCAGCTCTATCAAACTTCACGGCAACCAATCCCCGCGGCTATTTGTATACTCCGGCCGGCGGACAGAGCTAGGCGATCGTGTGTGTGCGTGCGAGGCATGTCGCCGCTGCGACTGACGAGGCCTGCTGGAGCAAAAAAATAAAAATAAAAAAAGTGGTGATCACGCTGCTTGCAGTTTCCGGATTTCTCTAGCTGGCAAAGCGTACGTAACCGCACGACTCCGACACAGTGACACCGATAGATGCAACGCAACGCAACGCAACGCAAGCACCCACCCGTGTGCGCATTCTCTATCTACAGAGAGAAACAATGGAAATCATAAATGGTCGCCGAGTGCTGAACAGTGAGCAATATTATTGCTGTCCTACACGGAAGATTAGGGATCTGTTCTCACTCACTAAAAAAATATCAAGTATCCGATCGATGATTTGTTGCGCAATTATGCACGCCCAAGCCCAACCACCTAACTGTACCTTGGTATGCCTTCAATCTTGTCTAGTAGCTTGATGCATGGAAGGATGAGGAAAGAAAGGATGGAGCCAAACTTTTCTTTGCGACGGGGTCCATGACAAGAAGGCGCCTGTTCGATCTATCAATGCTTGGAAGATGGGTCAAGCCGGCCTGCGTGTGATAGACAGTTCCTTCATTTAATTTTGTTTCTATTGCAACCAGTCGTGGTCACGATACCTTGACAGATTTCTTTTGTTTATTTGTTTTTCAGTGGAATAGAATGTTTGGACTACAGATGCCTCTTGAGTAAGCCAGCTAGTCGAGCTTCTGTATGTTATAACTTGGTAGAATAAACATATCTCTTCATCACAGAAAATACTTAGAATAAAACAGCAAACAGATTTCTCTTTCCACGCAGCGGATCAGGTATTTCTAAAAACTTGAAACTAAAACGTCCAATCCACTGCTCCCAACTGTCAACTTTTTTTTTTCCACGCTGCAATTTTCAAAGGGATCAGCACTACGCTAGCTAGGCAAGGTCAGGAGGAGTTGCTATCGCGGAATTGAATCGTACGTTGCGCGCCTCCCTGCCGTGTTATGAACATAAACTAGCCGAGACTGAACTGTCAAGCTGGCACTACTAAAATGAGTTGCACAATTCATTAGAAAAAAAAGGAGTTGTACAAGAGCAGGATGGGAAAAGCACAAAGTAAGCGTACGTCGCTCAGGTGACCCACCACTGTTTACGAGTACGCCCAAAATGGCGGTTCGGGCAGGTAGTACCAGCAGTAACTCCTTGGAGATTGCCTTGCACGAGTACGTACAACGTACCAGTACCGGTACGTCGACTCTACATTGGTGGGCGTACATCCGACTTGTACATGGTGAGTGTACATGTACGTGTACAAATTTTCGGTTTCCGGTGCCGAAAGCAATCGAGCTTTTTTTCTCCATCCATAGATCCGTCCACCTAATGACGACACGCTGCCTAACTGTCGGCCAGGTGGGCCACCGCGGCCTCCCGTCCCGCCAATCCACCGCCCTCCTCCTTCCTGCCCCGGCCCTCCCCGCACATGTCACCCCTCCACCCCGCGGCCAAATCGTCCCCGTGACGACGCTTTCACCATCGGAATCGCGGGTTTACCCGCACTAATCCACCCCGATTCCTCCATTCCTGGCTCCAAATCCACCACCACCTTTTCTCCGAAGGAGAATCCGTCGCTGTCTGGCTCGGCTTTAATCCCTCACCCCCGTTCCTAATCCTACCACCCGCCGCCACCTTCCCCCACCTTTAGCCCGCCCGCCTCCCTTTTGGGAAGGAAAGGAAAGGAATGCCGCACGCAGCCGCGGTGGTGCGCTGGTGGTGCTGACGACGACCCGATCCGGCACGTTGGTGCTGGCGAACTCGCGCCGCGCACCCAGATTATTCGCCATTTCTTTTTCCTGTTAATGAGAGTCGCGCGCGCCTGGTTGGCCCTGCCTGCCTGCCTGCCTGTGCTCCCCCCTCTCCCCCCTCGTCGCGCTGTTCCTGTGCTCCCCCTCCTCGCGTCGCCCTCCGCCACCGCGCTCCCCCGCCCCAGCGCGTCGCCGCCGACGCCGCGCGCCTCCAGCCGGATCGCGCCGCCGCGAGGCCATCGGCGACCGGGCCGAGGGGAGGAGATCGCCCGTCGGCGCCGCCACCGCCGCCGAGCCGCGTCTCCTCCCGTCCGATCGTGCCTGCCCGCAACACCTCCTGCCGCGTCCCGATTCTCTTCCTACGGCTGCCGCGACTGCCCCAGATGATACATGGTGCGTCTGACTTGTCACGCTTGCCGTTTTTCTTTTGTTCTCTTCTGAGATTCAATTGAATGCGTCGGGGTGCGCTTTTGTCTACTTCCGCCGCGGTATATTTTTTTTGTCTGGGTTTGGGGGAGAATTCTGTGTGGTTTTCGAGCTCGTGTCTGGGAAACCAAGTGGATTTTAGCCGGCATTCTGCCGAATTTTGGAGGATTTCATTCATCGAGTGAAAATTTATCCTACACATGCTGAGTGAGCTGAATCCCTGCACCTGCCGACAGTAGCGGGACGTACTTGTTCTGCGGGTGTCACGAGTGAGGCATTTAGCATGAATCTGCTCTAGCTAAGCATTTAGCATCTTTTGCTTGCCTACAACTCAGTCCAACCTGTTTGCTAAATGATGATAATGAAATGGAGTTGAGTGCCTTTTAGAGGTTTAGCTGAATTGTGCCCACCAAGGGGTATAGTTTCAGGACAGAGACACAGATTGCATCAACTAGCTTCACATTTATAATGTTAAACCGGGTGAACATGCTAGTTTATTGTATATTAAAAGGCTCTCATGCTTGTATTGATGTTTCTACTTCTCTTCTGTGCGACTTTGGATAGTTTTATATGCTTATGCCCTGGCAGACAAAGCCCAAATTTACTCAAATCTTATAATCAAACTAAATGCCAATACCCTCTTCCATATGATGGTACATTACTCTGCTCTACTTGTTTAGGTAGATGTCAACTGCACTGGTTTCTGTGGAACCAACCAGACCTAAATTCTCGAGGCTTCTTCCATAAACAATTTTCAGTTTGATAAATGGTTTATAACAATGCAATATCACCATGAGAATTCATTGAAACTCATAGATATTTCTTCATCATACATCTTATTCTTAGGTTTGCTTTACGCATCTCGCATCTTGGTTTCATGAGTCATTCATATCTGATATATAGGTGTTATTATTCTTTTGCTCATTTTTCCTGGGATATTATCAATATATGCACATTATCGGTTTGGCATCTACTGGAATGCCGAATTTCAGTGCAGATGTATGATCCATTATCATGCAATTTTGATCTATTTGACATGTTAAACTTGTCACTTGTCACGTGTGCAGGCTCCCGTGTTAAACATTGTTATAGGCTCTCATGTATGGGTGGCAGACAAAGATTTAGCTTGGATTGATGGGGAGGTCTTCAAAATTGATGGTCAAAATGCTCATGTTCGCACAACCAAGGGAAATACGGTATGTGTCCATGATTTCTGTTGCATCCCTGTTACTTTTGGACTTAGATGGACCTCGGACAAAGAGTGCATTTTGAACTTCAATTTACTCTTTGTGTCATTGACTGTCAATCTTTGAATGTTTCATTAAGCAAGAGTGTGCTGGTTGTTTGAGCTATTTGGAGGCAGAGAAACGGTCGTGTGTTTGAGAGTTTTTCACGCAGATAGATGTTTTCTTCAACCAGACCAAGGATGAGATAGGTTCTCGTTCAGTCGCATCTACTAACGTCGCTTCCTTTCGGGTCTGTGTTTTTCTAGTGTTAGAGGAGTTTTATGGGGTGCAGTGATTGGCTCTCTCGAGTTGTGTAATTTGTTGTACTTTGGGGGTTCTTTCCCCGTTTTTTTTTCCAAACCATGAAGGAGAACTGCATGTGATATTCTTCTAGTACGAAAGTTAGTTTTCTGTCATGAAAACTACATGGTTATACTGTTGTTTGTGCAACCAGATTACTGCAAATGTATCAGATATACATCCTAAAGACACAGAAGCACCACCTGATGGAGTCGATGACATGACAAGGTTATCATACTTGCATGAGCCCGGTGTTCTGGATAATTTGGCTGTCAGATATGCAAAAAATATAATATATGTGAGTGATCATATCTTGCGATGTCAAGTCCACAATCATTATAGTAAGTGCCTTATTTTCTTTTTCTTTCTAATGCTATTATCCTGAGTTTCAGACCTATACGGGGAACATTCTGATTGCCATAAATCCATTCCAAAGGTTGCCTAATCTCGTTGACGTCCAGACTATGGAAAAATACAAAGGTGCAAATCTTGGAGATTTAGATCCTCATGTATTTGCAATAGCTGATGTCTCTTACAGGTGAATGCTTATACTACTATTATGCTACGACTCTCCTACAGTGAGCTTTGCCCCTGTAGGTCTATATTGATGGAACCATTTTGCATTCATTTGAATAAGGAAACAGGCAAATGATGAATGAAGGAAAGAGTAATTCCATTTTGGTCAGTGGTGAAAGTGGCGCTGGAAAGACTGAGACTACAAAATTGTTGATGAGATATCTCGCATTTTTGGGTGGTCGGTCTGGAACAGGAGGAAGGACGGTTGAACAACAGGTTTTGGAAGTAAGTTAGATTTCATAAGTTGTAATGCTTCTCGCTGACAGCAAGCTCTGTGTTTGTTCAAAGATATTCAATGCAATGATTTCAGCTGTATTAATTCTATCATCATTTATGCTTTGCATACAGTCTAACCCAGTCCTTGAAGCTTTTGGGAATGCGAAAACTGTTCGGAACAATAATTCAAGGTATGGATATCATACTATGGAAATCAGAAGATATTTATTGTGTTTCATTGGTGTCGTCAAAGTAACACCAAGCCAGTAGTAGTATCGTATGTTACTAGTAGTATCGTATGTGTTATACAAGTCATAACCAAAAGTATCATACAGTAGCAGAGTTTACTGGGTAACCAAAAGTACGGACAAACATATGGAAGCTTTTTAGTTGAAGGAAATGAAACCTTTTGTTACAACAGCAGGGAAGACCCTACTGAAATATATTGATAAATAGAAATTTACAAGGTTCCAGAGGACCCAAGGCACAGCTCAAAGTGCTAAACAGCCCAATCCAACATAGTATTGAAGGCAACCAAAACCAAGCATGTTATTGTTACTCATGGTTAAAAGCTGCAAACAAAATTAGAATGTAGTATGGTAGGACAAATTACAAATTATAAGATGAACCATTCCCTTTTTTCCTTGATATGCTAATCCACCTAGTCAAAGCTTCAGCTAGTTGTTGGGCAACTCTACACGTGTTATTCTAAATGTGTTTTTTGTCTTAAGAGGGGGTGGGGGGATTTGGAGTGTACACCTTTGAATAAACTATTTTTATCTCCAGCTTTGATTTTGGTAAGTTAACCATATAAAATATTCTAATAGATGCATCTGAACTTATCCAAATTAAGTACCCGTTAGCTCAGACTAAACTGGGACACAAAGAAAAGATACATACATTCACTCCACCACCACATTAGCATTGCATAGGAACCGCTGAACTTCATTCACTAATAATTTTTTGTAAGCAGCATAGCATGCCTCTACTTTTCCAGATCCACCCATTCAAGATTGCATTGTGAATATTGAAGGATGGTTGTGTTTCAACCAAAAAGTATGGCAATGTGATAGTTTCATTAGGGCTCTCCCTACAATTCATCTCTTACCATAATCAAAACATTGTGATATTGATTCTGAGACCAAGATATGGAAGTTTGAAAGATCTGTGGTTTCTGCTTGGTTTCACTCAGAAAGCCCATCACAGTTTTTTTTTTGAGGTAACCATCACAGTTATTGTCATAACTGACAAAAGAGCATGTGGCTTCTAGTCGTCTTTTATTGGTAAAGAAAACAGAGAAAATGAGCAAGACCTCTCTTTTCGATTCGTGGCACAGTATACCTTACCACAACTCTGGTGAAATATAAAATTCCTCCTAATTTGTGTGATATAACTGGTTATGGGTCCCTCCAGATTATTAACTATTTGAGTATTGAATATAAAATAAACAATCAGACTCTGTATGGGAGGTCAAAGCCAAATAGTTCTTTTTTTTGTTTCATTCTCAACATTCATCTCATCTAGATGGGCAGTACACAGTATCATATACTCCCTTCGTTCACTATTATAAGATGTTTTGGATATTTTAATATGGACTACATACGGATTGAAATGAGTGAACAAACACACTAAAACACGTCTATATACATCCGATTCATAAAAAAAAGCTAGAACATTTTATAGTAGTGAACGGGGGGAGTACACTATTTATCGGTTTATGTTCTGATTGTTGCTCTATGTGACTTACATACCTCTTTAACTTTTTCTCGACATGATGAAGTCGATTTGGCAAGTTTGTGGAGCTCCAATTCGACAAGAGCGGGAAGATATCTGGTGCTGCTATTAGAACTTACTTGCTCGAGAGATCTCGGGTCTGCCAAACTAGTAGTCCAGAGAGAAACTACCATTGCTTTTATTTCCTTTGTTCAGCACCGTCAGAGGTAAAAAAAAATGTTACTGGTGTCAGTTTGCTACTTATACTTTTCAAGCTATTATACCTTTTTATGTCTAATTTGGTCCAGGATATTAAAAAATATAAGCTGGGGGACCCATCTTCATTTCACTACCTCAACCAGTCATCTTGCATCAGAGTTGATGGAATCAATGATGCTGAAGAGTATCTTGCGACAAGAAATGCTATGGATATGGTTGGCATCACTGAGGAAGAACAGGTTCAAACTCAGCCCTTTTCAGCAAGGATTTGCTCGTCAGCTGTGGATATCACATTTGTTTTTCAACGGGATGTTTCTTTACAGGAAGCTATATTCCGGGTTGTTGCTGCTGTGCTTCATCTTGGTAATATTAGTTTTGCGAAAGGGACAGAGGCAGATTCATCTGTAATAAAGGATGCCAAAGCAAGATTCCATCTTAATACAGCAGGAGAGCTCTTGATGTAGGCTGTTGGTTTTGGTTCACCAATTCTCTATAATTTTATTACTATCTTTCATAATTAATATTTGTAATCTATGATACATTGGAATGCTCCTTGCAGGTGTGACTGTGAGAAATTGGAGAATGCCTTGATAAAGAGGGAAATAAATACGCCAGAAGGAGTTATTACTACTACAGTTGGTCCTAATTCTGCTACTGTTAGCAGGGATGGCTTTGCAAAACAAATATACTCTCGACTATTTGACTGGTAAAAAAACTTGATCACATATTATGTACTATAATTATGTGCCTATCTTTTCTAACTATATACAATTGTACTATTGCAGGCTTGTAAATAGAATAAATGCATCAATTGGGCAAGATCCAAACTCAGACAAATTGATTGGGGTACTTGATATATATGGCTTTGAAAGTTTTAAGACTAATAGGTGAGTAAGCACTAAGTTGTTCCAGAAAAAGAAATTTGAAGCTAATACATAGTAAGGAGTACCTTATAACTTATATGGTGTTGCTAAATATTCCTTTGGTCTGCAACTACTCTTCAGTTTTGAACAATTATGCATCAACTTCACGAACGAAAAACTCCAGCAACATTTTAACCAGGTATATGCAAAACTCATCTTTGTTAGAATTTTCTTCTCCTCTTTCCTGTGCCAAGCAACCAGCGGTGTTTGTTTCGGCAGAATGTATTCAAAATGGAGCAGGAGGAGTACACAAGGGAGCAGATTAACTGGAGTTACATAGAGTTTGTTGACAACCAAGATGTTCTTGATTTGATTGAGAAGGTACGGGTTGGTCGCTGTTACATGCATTGACTCGCTTTTGTAATTTCCTTTTATTTCTCCCCCCTCTTGTACCTAAAACTATTTGTATTTAGTTCATAGTTATAAATATTGTGCAAATTTCTATATTTATATGGCAAACCTCAAGTTTCTGTGATTTGTAAAGGAGTGTCATGCTGATCTTAGCTTCCTTTGATCAGTAGAGCTGAAACACAACAAATTAAGCTCAAGGATAACACATTAGTCTATGTGATCTTGCGCTCAGCTCCGTTCAGTGTTTGATGCAGTACAATATCAGCTACAATGTCCTATATAGATGATGGAAATTATCAATATATTTGTGTATTTGTTGTACATTCTTAGCAATATCTGCTTACTTTTTTTATGTTCGCACATTTAATTACCACCTTTTTGTGTCCAGAAACCAGGTGGCATTATTGCACTTCTTGATGAAGCTTGGTAAGTTTTAATGCCTCATTTGTTGGCACTACATGTTGCAGTTTTACTAGGATGTGCGTGTTCAAATAAATAAATAAACATATATGTCAGTGTGTGTTGCTAAGAGGGCAGGCCTGGTGCAGTGGTGAAGTCCTCCCCACTTGTGCCAAGAGGTCCTGGGTTCGAACCAGCCTTTCTGCATTGCACTTCGCAGGGGTAAGACTAGGTTCCTATAATCCCTCCCCAGACCCCACCTTGTGTGGGAGCTTCTATGCACTGGGTCAGTCCTTTTATACATCAGTGTGTGTTGCTTGCTGCCTTATGCCTGCCTGTTGGAGAGAACCGAAAGTTCTGATTAATTATTTTGGTAGCAAATTTATGACATGCATGCCCAAATTATTCTCCATAGTCTGCCGGATTGATTACCTGATCCTAACATCCAAGCAATGGTTGTTCATTCATTTTTCTTGTTTTGGCTGAGGATATGCATGCCCAGATTATTCTTCATAGTTTGCCAGACTGAACGCGTCATGTCAACATCCAAGAAACACTTGCTAATTCATTTTTCTTGTCTTAGCCAAGGACATGCATTTTTGCACCAAATGATTTTGTTCACATGTTTCTGACAAGATTCTTTCTCTTCCGTGTCTATATATCCTCCAGCATGTTTCCAAAGTCGACACACGAGACATTGTCTCAGAAGCTGTATGAAAAGTTCAAGAATCACAAAAGATTTGCTAAACCGAAACTTTCTCGTACTGCATTTACAATCCAACATTATGCTGGAGATGTAAGTTTTTTTTTACATCATAGCACTTCCTTTATTCACGCATTTATTCAAGTACATCCATTTTTTTAATTCATCTGCAGGTGATATATCAATCTGATCATTTCCTGGACAAAAACAAAGATTATGTGGTAGCAGAACACCAGGAATTACTTAATGCTTCCAGGTGCTCTTTTGTATCAGTTTTATTCCCACCAGCACCAGAAGAGAACACAAAATCATCAAAGTCATCCTCAATTGCTACTCGCTTCAAGGTCACATTCTGCTATAGTTAAAGGCTTGTGTAATATCATCTATCATCATTTGTTGTGCAATACGGGTCCAGGGGTCTCCGTGCAAAAAAAAAAAAGCCTATTGTGAATTTATTTCAAAATTTCCACTTTCTATACCTAAGAAAATGCTTTCAAAGAGATTAATGGTCATAGTATCTCACTTATGCATGATCATTTGTCATTTAATTATTGACTTGGTGCCTCCTTGATCTTGTTGCTAGGTATTTTTAGGAAAAACAGTAAGGGAGAACCTTGCTGCCACATGGTACTAGACTGGGGTTGGTGTACCACACCAACAGTACATTGCTAACGTGGCCCTCCATGCCTGCTAATTCATAACAGAAGGATTTTTAACAGGGAGGGCCGAGTTGAACCCACAAATGAACTTAAGGGCCCCACTTTACAAATTAGAAGAATAGGCATTCAGTTGAAATGTATAGTAAATAATAGGGACCTGTGGTGATATTTACTTCTCAAATTTCTTTGTGGAAGTTTTCTTGTGATGACATTGTGTATCTAATTTTTCAATGTAATTTTCAGATGCAACTTCATGAACTCATGGAGACTTTAAGCTCTACAGAACCTCACTACATTAGATGTGTAAAACCAAATAGTGTTCTTAAGCCTGCTATTTTTGAGAACACCAACGTTCTACAGCAACTTAGATGCTCGGTAATAAGATATTTCATGCTTCTCCCCTTTCTTTTTTTTTTCAAAATTTGAGAAATTCAGTGCCATTGTGTCCCCTGATAATATTTTTTCACCATCTTAGGGTGTTCTAGAAGCAATTAGAATCAGCTGCGCTGGATATCCTACAAGAAAACTGTTTCATGATTTTTTACATCGTTTTCGCATTCTTGCTCCTGAAATTCTAAAAGAGAAGTGAGTCTTTTTAATCATGGATTACATTTTCTTTTTTATCTTTCTTTATCTCTAGCCTGTCTTCTTAACAATTACATGTTTTCTTTTCTAGTAGAAATGATGAAAAGACGACTTGCCAAAAGGTTTTGGACAAAATCGGACTGGAGGGCTATCAGGTGAGCAGGTTTTTTATGTTCTAAACCAAGCAACAACTTTGTACTTTAGGTTCAACAATTTTTTTCCGATTAGTGGTTCAACAAATTGGTTTCCCGTATAAGTACAGCATAAATTATCAGAACATTGCACTATTCTGTCAATGCCCAGGCACAATGGTTTCGATGCTTGTTGGATTGCCTGGATCAACTCTATTCTTCGCTCCAGTACATCGTCAGCTGTGCTCCTTAACGGAGTTCCTGGGAAAAAAATTCTACTGCCGCAGAGGGCTTAGACAAGGAGATCTCATGTCGCCTCTCCTCTTCGGCCTGGCTGCTGATCTTCAATCCATCAAGAGTCCATCGGCGCAATCTCCTCTAGCTTCCTACCTCTACTAATGATGGGGACTTCCCAATTGTTCAATATGCCAACGATACCCTCATGATCATTCAGGCCTACTAAACTGTTACAAACTGAACCCTTGTATTGCTATGGGCCAAACAGGCCAGATAAGTACAAGGTACATATGCAAATAGACCCCTATATAAGGGAGAAAGAGAAACCAGTGGCGGAGCCAGGAAAAGTCAATGAGGGAGGCCAAACATAGTTAAGCCTGGTTTGGGAGGTCCGGTGCATCAAAATTCATCATTTTAGCAGCAATTTATCACCTCTTGACATGCATATTAGGCTTAAATGAATGGCGTTAGGGGGTGGCCAGGGCCCCTGCTGGTCCCCCCCTGTCTCCGCCACTGGGAGAAACTACACAGCCCTATACACAGCACTATAACACTTGACACCCCCCTCAAACTCAGGGTGGGTCTACAACACTGAGTTTGGAAAGAAAAAAGCTGTGTTGAGCTCGAGTTGTGCCTTCGTGAAGAAATCTGCAAGTTGGAGCTCGGAGGGCACGAACTGGAGAGTCACAATCTGGTCTTGCACCTGCGATTGCGTGTAAGAAGCATCCACACCAATGTGTTTTGTGAGCTCATGATTCACAGGATCACGAGCAATGCTGATCGCGCCGGTGCTGTCCGAAGAAAGAGGAGTCGGTGCAGTAGTAGAGACCCCAAAATCATCAAGAAGCCACCGCAACCAAGTGACTTCAGCTGTCAGTGCTGCCATAGCCCTCAACTCAGCCTCAGCACTCGAACGGGAAACCGCTGTCTGTTTCTTAGTCTTCCAGGCAATCAAAGATGAACCAAGAAAAACACAGTACGCTGAAAGGGATCGACGATCATCATGATCACTAGCCCACGTGGCGTCAGAATATGCCTGAAGCTTCAAGGAACTCGAACAAGGAAAGAATAGGCAGCGAGAGGAGGTTCCACGAAGATAGCGCAGAACCCGAAGCAGGTGGGAGTAGTGAAGCTGAGTAGGAGCAGAAACAAACTGGCTCAAAATGTGGACAGCATGAGAGATGTCAGGACGTGTGATGCCAAGGTAGACAAGGCTCCCAACAAGGTGACGATATCGGCTGGGGTCCTTAAGAGGCTCGCCATCAGTGGGCCGAAGGTGAACTCCAAGCTCCATGGGAGTGTCCACGGTGCGCTGATCAGAAATACAAGCACGGGCAAGAAGCTCCTGAGTATACTTCTCTTGGGAGAGAAGAGTGCCCTCGGGCGTAGAAGACACCTCAAGACCAAGGAAATATCTAAGTGGACCCAGATCTGACATCAAGAACTTGTCACTAAGACGCTTCTTCACAAAATCAATGAACGGAGAGTAATCGCCGGTGATGATCATATCATCGACACATAGAAGAAGAAGCGTCCGACCACGAGGGGAGGTGTGAATAAAGAGAGCAGGGTCGTGACCGCTGGCTTTGAAACCAGCATCTGTGACAACGGAGGAGAAGCGCTCAAACCAGGCACGAGGAGCTTGCTTAAGCCCATAAAGAGAACGCCGCAGATGGCAGACCATGATCATTCAAGCCTTCCCTCGTCAATTGCTTTGCCTTGAGCGCCTCCTCAAAACCTTTGCCCAATATACAGGGCTCCATGTTAACTATCACAAATTCTGCATCCTCTCCATCAATGTTCCGGAGAACAAAACAAGTCACTTAGCCAGTTTATTTGGCTGCAAGGCCGCCTCTTTCTGTTTCACCTATCTCGGGCTCCCCCTTGTCCTCTCTAGGCCAAAAATCAGAGACTATGTTCCCCTCAAAAACCCAATTGATCGTATGAGAAATAAATCTCCCAGATTGCACTTTGCTATTAATAGCCTAGCCTCAGTTGGTGATGCTTTGAACATGTGTGCCGGATCCTCTCTATCTCCTCCATCTGCCTCTGTCCCCACAAGCTTTTGATGAACTTCATGAATCCAGACAGATGATCCTTCAGTTCCACATAAATAACATTGGTGTTAACTTTTGGAGCTACAGGTGTGTGTGTGTGTGTGCAGGGGGGAGGGGGGGCTTCCTTCTCTGCCTCAAAAATTTATAAGCTATCCTTCAATCATATTCTGGTCCCTATTTTCTCAAACAGGATCTGGAACTCTAAATGCTCCTCCATGCTTAAGGCGTTTGTTTGGCTTCTGCTAAATGACCGCTTCAACACTAAAGACATGCTGCAAATCGAAATTTCCAGGTCAATGATGGAGTCAACTGCATTCTCTGTAATGATGACCAGCTCGAGACCAGAGATCACCTTTTCTGGAACTGCTGTTTCAGCAAGGAGTGTTGGACATCAATCAACCTGCACCATGATAGCGATCTTAGAATGGAGAACAGGATCACCATGACCAGGGCGGACTTTGGCAAGCCTTTCTTCATGGAGGCCTTCAGTACCGTCGCTGCTTGGGCCATTTGGAAGCAAAGAAATGCTAAAATCTTTGACAATTTAAACCCTAGTCTTGGCACTTGGTCCTTTCTCTTCAAGAGAGACCTTTTCCTTCTTCCTTTCTCTTCAAGAGAGACCTTTTCCTTCTTTCTTCACATCTGTATACATATATACAACTCATATATTAATTTAATTTCAATTTTCCGCCCAGGAAAAAAAACTGTCAGAAATGCATACAAAGTAAGGTGCTGAGTTCACTTGAAATTGTGTGGGCTAATCACTTAGTCAGGGCTAGACCTGACATGGCTGAGTTGAATTATAGGTTGGGTTATAACTGAGCTAAATATATTTTGGTTGGGGACCGCTATTTATTTGTGTAAATTATTAGGCTAGTATGAGTTAAGGTTTAGAAATTGGCTCATTACCAGGCATGTATGAGTTCTATGTTGCATTTGTTTTAGATTCCTTTTACCTTTTAGATAGTTTCACAAGTATTCTGCAGCATACAATGGAGATTCTGAACTAACTCCTTGCTTGCAACTGGTTAATAATGTACTTATTCTTTTGGACTGATTTTGTTTAGTATCTGGGAAATATTTTTATGCAAGAGTTTGTTCACTCCCCCGCAAAAAAAAAGGTTTGTTCACTCAGTCCTTTAACATTTGCAGCATATTTTCTGATCAACAGATAGGAAGAACTAAGGTATTCCTTAGAGCTGGCCAAATGGCTGAATTGGATGCTAGAAGAACAGAGGTGCGAAATACTGCAGCAAGAGGTGTTCAGAGTCAGTTACGTACTCATGTTGCTCGTGAGCAGTTCCTAATACTGCGCAATGCATCTGTTTGTTTGCAATCCTTTGTCAGAGGTAAATTCATTTCCATATGACATCTGAATTGGACATTATGTTCATAGTATTGATGGAGCCATATGCATATGTTAAGACTTCCTTTGCTTATTGCAGCAAGATTGGCTTGTAAACTGCATGGATTCTTGAGACAACAAGCAGCAGCGCTGAAAATACAGAAAAATATACGCCGTTATTTTGCACGGAGAACTTATTCTCAGCTATGCCTGTCAGCCATTACATTGCAGACAGGGTTAAGGACCATGGCAGCTCGCAATGAATTCAATTCTAGAAATCAGAACAAAGCTTCTATCCATATCCAGGTAGGTGCAGTGCTCCTTTCCTTATTCTGCTGCAGACGAATTTTGGCTCCTGCCATTTTTATGGGTTTCTTGTTCACTTGTATTTGGACCATCACTACAACATTGCAGTCCCGTTGGCGTCGCCACAGAGATAACTTAAGTTATATGAAGTTAAAGAGAGCAGCATTGACCTACCAATGTGCTTGGAGAGGAAGGGTTGCCAGAAGGGAACTGCGGCAGCTCAAAATGGTACTTGATATCACCTGTTGTGGTGTGCTTTTTCTGGTAGTTTTTGTGGTTGTTGCTTTTTTGTAAAGCTTATTTGGGAACAAACTTTTAGGCTGCAAGAGATACTCAAGCTCTAAAGGTGGCAAAGGAGAAACTGGAGGAGCGTGTGGAAGAGCTAATGAGCCGCTTGAGCTTGGAAAAGAAACTAAGGGTTAATACTTGGTCTTGAATAATTGCTGAATATTGGTCATACTGAAATTACTGAGTATATGGTAAATCTGCAGTTTTATTGATGTATTGAAATACCAACTAATTGTTGTACTTGTGTATACAATTTACAGACTGATCTGGAGAAGTCCAAAGCAACAGAAATTTCTAAACTGCAGTCTGCTCTTCATGACATGGAACAGCGAGTGGAAGAAGCTGCCGCAATGAAGGAAAACGAATCAGCTAAAAAAGCTGTCGAAGAAGCTCTAGCTCAAGAAAGAGAAAAGATCAGTTCATTGACTTCTGAAATTGAGGGCCTGAAGGTATGCTCTTCAACCTTAACTATGGAAGTACAGTTGAACTGCAGTACAAAGGACTGGAGCAAGGGGGTGGTGTTATAGCTTCATATAGTGACTTGCATTTATCAATATATATTACAGTATCTGCTCTAGTTAAAAAGATCCAAATAATTAACATTCTTGCGCGTAGTGCGAAATATTGTGATAATAGACACATGCTACTGTTTCAGGTGCTACTAGTAGCAGAGCGAGAGGAAAATGATGTAACAAAGAAAGCACACGCGAATTCCCAGGAAAGAAATGAAGAACTAAATAGGAAAGTCCAGGATGCAGATGAAATGATCAAGCAGCTTAATGATACCGTGAAGAGGTTTGCTGTTGTTTTTAATTGCCCGAGTTTCTCAATACTATATCTTGTTGATTGCACAGAAGGTTTTCTTCTACACAGAGCTGGTTGAAATATTATTAAAACACGGCCTGTAAAGAAGGTCATAGTCTAGTGAGTCATACCTAAAGATCTTATGGAGTTTCTTGAACTTGCATCTAAATTTCTAAGCATAGTGGCTATTCTGTAAGGTTTCATACTATGTACTAATGTACATCCACCAGTCACTTCCAGGGAGATACCAACTCCAAAATCGGTATTGCTACCAGAAAATGTGTATTGATACCAACATTGACTAAATTTTATTAGAGGCATGCGTCCCTCATCATTTTTCTTCGACATGGCCTCTACTAATTGTTGTTTAAGGGAAGCTGTACTCGAAAACTACTTAGAAGAGCCTCATGCATAACTGTACACACTAATGCTTGCAAGCAACAGAGACATGATTGTGCACACATAAGATGGTACACATTCTGTGTTTCTTATGCTGTATAGGGTAAACCTGTGTTTTTTTTTTGTTTTTTTTTGCGAAAGGTGTTCTTTTTTTGTTAAAGAACATCAAATTCTCCGATCTTTGATCCTTGATCCAGTGTATCTCCCATCACTCGAAAACTGCCGCCACATGGTGCCACATTGAAGTGTTGATATAAATTCACGGCACATGGTGCTCCAGTTCCGGGAGCAGCATAGTTTCTGGGTTTTGTCTCAACGGTAACATATCCAGAAAGTGTCTGCAATTGCAGTCTGCAGGGGCATTCTGTAAATTACATTTTGAGAACTCGGTTGCCTTTTTGCAGTTTGATGTATATTTATGTAAACTGAAAAATACATTATTTCTCTTGCCCCCACCCTTCCAGTAGTTAATGGGACGGGCACCTGACTTTTTTTAGACTACGAATGGGCCCTAACTTTGCTGGATGCTGCTTGTATTAGAATCTAGTCTCCTAATTTTCAAGGGATTACTCTGAAAATGCCGCATTTTGTTTTCTGTATGAACACAGACTAGAAGAGACTGTAAGAGAAGGAGAGGCCCTTTTGCTAACAGAGAAGCAGCAAAAGGAAGAAGCTAGTACCGCACTAGCTGAATCTCACCTACGAGATCAAGCTTTTGCGATCAAAATTGAAGAGGCTGAGAAACAAATCACTCTGCTCCAGGAAAATGTTGAAAGGTTTGTCCCAAATGTACCTTTGAGCAGTGATTCTATCGCGTAATCAGCCATCATCACATTGATACTCTTTAGTTTGTACCTATGAGTTCATAGTTATTCTTAAACCATTCTTTTGGTGGGTGCACGGGCAGTTACTGAACATGTTTTCATCCTTCTATACGGTGTGATCTGATAGCTTGCACCCTGTTGTGGAATGCAGATTCGAATATAGCATGGCAGATCTGCAGTCTTCACTGACAATTGAGAAGCAACAACATGAGGCAAGTGTGGTAGAACTAGCTGAAGCACAAGGTAAAATTGAGGAACTTCTGAGAGAAGTTGGGGACGCTGATGAAAAGTCTACTCTGCTTGAGACTACTGTACAAAGGTTCTTTGGTTCCCCTTTACAACCTACTCTACATAGGAATCCTTATCAATCATAATATTATGAATTTGTCAACATATTCAAATAATAGTTTTTGACCGGGATATTCAAATAATAGTCATTTCTTCTTTCCATGTATATAGGCTTGAAGAAAGATTAACCGAGAATGATGCTCTATCAACTACAGAAAGACAAGAAAGTGAAGCAACTAAGAAATTACTCAATGAAGTTCAGGGTAAAAATGAGGAATTACTCAAGAAACTTGAAGATGCTGGAAAAAATATTGTTCATTATCAAGACACCACCCAAAGGTGTGTTGCTTGATATTTACCGCCTTATTTCTAAACCTGAGGGCATTTCATTTCTGATTCGTTTTCTAGCATCCAAATCTGAGCTACTAACTTTACACTCTTTGATCTTGTTGTTGGAGAACTGTGTCTATTATCGCACCATTGTCACAGCTGATTATTTGTTCCATGTTGATTTAGACTCGAGGAAAATGTAGCGGCAGTGGAGATTTCCTTGAAAGATGAAAGGCAGCAAAATGATGTGATCATGAAACAACTAGCAGATGCCCAGGTAGAAATTGTAGAGCTACAGAGGAACCTTGAAGGTGCTGATAAGAGAAACAGTCTGCTTCAAGATTCTTTACAGAGGTTCCTTTCTTACCTTAAATTTATTACTCATAATCATATTTGTCAAGATTGTTCCCATTCTTCTGCGAGACAACACATCTGGTTAGCATGCATTGGCAGGGATAACCGATGTGCACTATTTCCTCCTATCAGCAAGAGTTAGTCTTTTGTTTTAACTAGAGTGAATCCTTCTTCCGAGTTTGACAACATTTTTTCTAGAATAAAAATAACAACATTTTGCTGACTAGTGTCAGGAAAAACATGCAATACATAAAGAATTTATGTAAACATGGTGTAAAAGAAAGGAGAAACAAATGAAGAATATCTAAAGAAGTTGGAAGTTCCTGACATGTCTAAGATACTGTACATGTTACATGCTCGACTAGACGATTATACAAAGTACTAAGTGTGATGGACCTAGCATATCGGTAAGTACTTGTCATTGGTCATGCTTAACTGCTAACATATATTTGAGCAACAGCACCAATGTTTCGAGCAGGAGTCCTGTTCTTGCTTTCTCAATCTTCCTGTACACTTGATCAAGTATAAGCTGTGGTCTTAGATATATCATTAACAAAAAAAAAAAATGAAATGTGGTGAAACCGTGAAAGTGGGCCATTCCTATTGGAGAAAGATGGTTTGTACAATCAGAGAAGCGCTTTCTTCATCATATATGATATTGACAGGATAAATACCAACAAACTGCTCTCTTTAACCGCCGGTTATCAAAAAGTGCATCCTCATGAATGAAGGCATGAAGGGGTCATCCTCACTAACTAGTATTCACTCAAAGCATGACCTGAATCCTGACGCACAAGGGCATCATGCAAGTAGCCAAGTTTTTTTTTTCGTCGAGAAACTGCAATAAACATTGCACCTCGTTTGCATCATAGAACAAAAAGGTTGTGTACAAATCTGAGAACAGGCTACAGCCAATTGACGAACCATAAAATATAAGAAAGGTCGATAGGCAGAAGCAGCTGTGACGTCTTAGCCCCTGCCTTGATTGAGAATTTAGCATTGGCCCTGCCGAAGTCTCTCTGCGGAAAATGTGTGCATTACTCTGTTTTTTAAATAATATGCGGACAATTTTTTGCACATTTTTTCATTACTAGGAGAAGAAAATAGTTATGAGAGTTGGGCGGCTAGTGCGGGGATCAAAGATCAAAACACGACCAAAGATCAAGCAGCACACACAACAGAAGACAACCAACACCCACTCCAGTTTGTGCAACCATTAATTAAAAGCCTCTTGCCACCACTCTGCTTCGTCCCTGATGTCGTTCTTTACTATCATAATGTCCTTGCTCTCCCCTTGAAATACCTTGGTCACACCAAATGGACCTTGTTACGGTCACACCAAATGGATCAAACATTTAGGGGACCATTAAGTCAAAATCCTTCCTTTTGTGCTTAGGGGGTGCTCTTCTGCATGGTCGGCTGCCATTCTTCCAGGGAGTTTGTCACAGAGGGGATGGCAATGACATGTCCTGCTCAACAGAGGATAAGATCCCATAGATGGCTGGGCCATGGACATTGAATGAAGAGGTGCTGCGCCAACTCTGGTTCCTGGGAACACAAGGAGCAGTTTTTGCGGCTAGGGAGGCCATGGCGCTCAAGCCTGTCAGTTTCCAGCACCGGTGTTGCAAAGCGAGCCAGAGGAAGAGGCGACACCTCAGGGGTGCATGAGCCTTCGCAGGATTTTGTGGCATGGGAAAATGGCGTGACTGACGAAGAAATCCCTTACACAGATTTCACCAAGTACTTCCAAGTCCAGGGACCAACTCCATATAACCATGCCCTCTTGGTCGGCTATGAGGTGTTGCCAGCAGCATGGTCCAAAAAGTAAGATGCTTGGCTTGGACAGCGGCTATGATGGAGAACTTGACCTTGCCAGGTGCCTGCATCTTCCAGTTTTGCTTCCAGGAATCATACTCGACAGTGCCATGGAAGAGCACCTCGTAGCTGTTGAAGTATATGTGGATTGCCCAACCTTCTCCATCAGTTTGGACTTTTGGTTCTACTGGTTGGTGCATGAAAAAGAGATCTTGGATTTGAATCTTGGCTTTCACAATAAAAATAAAACAAAAATGCTTGCCCTCTTTCTCTTCATGTATGGCCTTCTTGAGCCACACGTGCGAGGATGTGTTGAAGTATATGTGGATTGCCCAATCTTCCCCATCAGTTCGTACTTTTGTTTCTACTGGTTGGCGCATAGAACTTAATAGTAGCATCCAGTATCAAAAAGTTTTTTGCAACTGGAAGGTAGAAAAACTAAGAAGCTGTTAAATGAACTAGCTGGCTAGCACTAAAATGATGATTGACCAAGGAAAATAAGAATTTATGAGTGCCTGACGAGTGACGATAAGGTGTGCAGGTTAGTTTCTTTCTGTCAAGAGTTATTTTAAGCTCGTCTGATTCTGGCTTGCATTACCAATTCTCGTCTTACTCTGAGCTCTATTAGCCTTTCAATATAGGAGAGTTCAGTTTTTTTTTTTTCATACACCTAGACTTGATGAAGAATCTACCGCAAGAGATGCTTTATTGGTAGCTGAAAAGCAAGAAAAAGAGGTGACCAAAAAGACACTAACTGAAGCTCTGGATCGAATCGAGGAACTAGTTAAAGAACTTGAATGTGCTAACAGCAGTATGCATCAGCTTCAAGATAGTATACAAAGGTCTGTTTACTCCAAAGCAAGCATCCATGAAACCTCTGAGTGAACCTGTTTCTTACTGTTTTATATCCATGAACGTAGACTTGAACAAAGTGCGTCTGCAAGAGAGGCAGTTTTACTAACAGAGCATCAGGAGAAAGATGCGAAATCTAAAGCACTAGCAGAGGCAGAAGCGAGGATTGATGGTTTGCTGGAGGAAATTTCTTCTGCTAATATAAATATTGATCTACTTAAAAAAACTATGAAAAGGTTTGTTTTTTCATGAAGTGAACTTCTTTGTGTAAACTTTACTACTGGAAAATCACTTGCACATCATCCATGCATTTACCTCCATATGCAAACGTCATGCTGCATAGGCTTTTAAAGCGGTACTCTGGCAGTATTCCATTTCACTTGAGTATTTCACAACCATCCACTTACAATTTCACTAGTGCTTATCTCTTCTCATAAACTTCCTTCCTGTGAGTGTGATAATTAGTCTTCTGAGAGATTGTACCTAAATTTTATAGATGCTTTTTGCTGGCTATCATCCCATTACTGCCCACAGCTCTAGGAATGGAAGGAAATAGTGACAGTTCTTTCCAACATTAGAGTAAACATAAAAGTACATGCCATGGTTCACTTGTTCTGGGAGCTGGTTGAGAGATAAACTGAACTTAGAAAAAAAGAAAGCCAAGGTCACAATATTGTTAAGCATCATGATCTTTCATTTAAGTTGTGCTGCATGTCCTGTAGGATGTGTTTCTTAAAGGCAATATGTGGGGGTTATTTGCAGCTTGAGGCACAGTGTAGTAGATTCTAAGTAATTTGGCATCTGCTTTGATAAGATAGATTCTCCCTCATCGATTTTATGGATCGCACCTGTTATAATTTAAACCTGAACATAGGTTAGAAGAGGGTGCAACAACAACGGATGCTCTTTATTTAGAAGAAAAGCACGCACACGATCAAACCAAGAAAGTGTTCTCAGAAGCTCAAGAAGTAAATCAGGAGTTGCTTAGGAAAGTTGAAGAAGCTGATAAAAACATTGGTCATCTTCTAGAGAATGTGGAAAGGTCTGTTTTTTTTTTTGCTAACTTTATTGGTAGGTTAGCATAAGTAGCAGCTAAGTTTGATGATCTGCACTAACTGCTACAATAGAATTCTGACTCCTATGATTTCAGTATTGTGAACTAACACTTATTTCCTTCATTTCAATAAATATAGACTTGAAAAAGATGCAATGACAAGAGAGTCTTTGCTTCTTAAAACAAAGCAAAGTTACGATGACACCATAACTGAGCTATTTGAAGCTCAGGAGACAAATCAACAGTTAACGAACAAAATAGAGGACTCGGATAACAAAATCGGTCTGCTTGAAGTTTCGGTGAAAAGGTTTAATCTCTTTGCTTTTAAGTATATGTAAGATTGAAACCAACATTTGTTGGTTTGTCAATTCTACTTGACCACTTCTAGAATTGTCTCCTATCACTGTACATGACTATCTCTCGCGTTATATTAGGTAGTTCTTAGTGTAATTTTTCTCTTCTTTGGACGTAGACTTGAAGAAAGTACATCGGTCATGGATTCTCAATTGGCAATAGAAAGACATGAAAACAGCAAATTAAGGAGCGAACTATCTGATGCTCGCCTAAGGATCGATGAATTACTAAATGAAGCGCAAGATAACCATGCAAGTCTAGCAGAGCGTGATGATATGATAAAGAGGTCTGCCATTTCTTGTATAGGATTAAATCAGGCTTCTCTTCTGACCCCAGAGCACTAACATTATATTTATCTTTGATTGCATAACACAACGATGCGTTCCATCATTACACACATAGACTTGAAGAAAATGTCAGCACAAAGGAGACTTTGTTGCTAACTGAAAGAGAACAAAATGCTTCAACCTCAAAACTGCTTGCAGAAGAACAGTTGAAAATTGCTGAATTAATAAAGAATATTGAAGATGCACATAGAAAATCTGACAGCCTTCAGACTACAATAGAAAGGTCAGATTCTGTACTTCTTTCAATGTTGCGGTGTGTGTTCACGCGAGTTTTGGTGGCAGGGGTTGGGTGGGTCACTACATGTGCTGGTTGTACCATCCTATCTTTTTTTGATTAGAGTTGCAATCATGCACCAACTTCTCTTTGTCAAATTGTTTTCCCTCTTCACATTGATAGGCTTGAAGAAGATGTCACTGCCAAAGATGTCTTGCTTCTAACAGAAAAGCAAGCACATGAGGCAACTCGGAAAACTCTAGTTGAAGCTCAGGAAAGAAATGAAGAATTGCTCAAGAAAATTCACGATGATGATAAAAATATTCTTCAGCTTCAATTTACTATACAGAGGTACATGATAGTTCCTTAGGGCACTAATTTTTATCATAATGCCCATGTCCTCCCTCTAAAAATACTAGGTATATCAACCTTTTTTTTATGTACAAACACAGGCTTGAAGAAAATACAGCTACAAAGGAGAATTTGCTGTTGAGAGAAAGAGAACAAAATGATGCAACAACGAAGGCGCAAATTGAGAGCCAAGAAAGAAGTGAAGAGTTACTAAAGAAATTTGTGGATGTTGACAGGAAAATTGATCTTCTTCAAGATAGCATAGAAAGGTACTTCATCTTCTTAGCCTTCAATGTATAGCTGTATGTTTAGTGCATACTTATTTTTCTGTTTTTGTTATGAGATGTTAATGCTTGATATTCATTTCTTCAACATAATTAGGCTTGGAGAAAGTTCAACAACAAAGGATGCTTTGTTACTATCTGAGAGACAAGAGAAGGATGCAATGAAGAAAGAACTTGCTGAAGCTGGAGAGAGAAATGGAGAGTTACTAATGAAAATTGAAGATACTAACGAAAAAATTGAACATCTTCAGAATACCATAATTAAGTATGTGTCTTCACTAATGCTTCTTGTATGATTTTATTATTCTACACTTAGCCACCCACATATCTATACACTCTTTCAGCCACCTCAATCTTACGATGTCCGAAATTTGATTTTGTATACTGTTAAATATTTCCACTTCTCAGATTTATGACATAGTTTTATGTTTACCAATAAAACAGGCTTGAAGAAGATATAGCAGCAAAAGATGTTTCGTTAGAAGCTGCACGGCAAGAGAATGACTCAATCAGAAAATCTCTTACTGAAGCTCAAGAAAGAAATGAGGAATTACTCAGAAAAATTAGTGATAATGAGTACCGGATCCACTTACTTCAAGACACAGTGCAAAAGTTAGTATATTTATTCTGTATGCAGTGTGCTGCCACTGAGTTTCAAACTAGAATAACATCATTACATGATTACTAGTATTGTATGTTCATAAAAAATCATTGGTGTTATCCTTTACAAGTCTACTTCTTTTCCTGAAATCAGGATTCAAGTAGATGCAATATCAAGATTGTCTTCGTTTGTGATGGAAAAACAAGACAGTGATGTTGCCAAGAGAGCTCTTACTGAAGCTCAGGAAAGAAATGAGGATTTATTGAAGAGAAATGAAGACCTCCTTAACAGGAATAATGATTTGGTTAAAAAAATTGAGGAGTCAGGCAAAGTTATAACTCACCTTCAGGAGTCCCTACAAAGGTGCATATGCATTTTTTTTCTGTTTCATGTTTTCAAGAATAGTGGTCAGGTTCTGCTTCCTATTTTGTACCTCAATCAAACAATTCTTTGCGATCTTTCCATAAACAGAATTGAAGGAAAAGCAGCCAACTTAGAGGCTGAGAATCATGTTCTCCGTCAGCAAGCAACTGCTACTCCACCTTCTACTGCCAAATCTCCACCCTCACGTTCAAAGATCACAAGGATTCATGTAATGTACCTTTAGTGGGCCTGACACATATATGATGATTATTCGATCCTCAAACTGATATTGTTAGTATATTTTGCAGAGAAGCCCAGAGAATGGGCATGTTTTGAACGGTGAACTAAGGCAGGCTGAGCTGAGGCCATCAGCTGGCATGTCAGAAGCAACACCCCCAGTAGTGAGTTATAGCAACTATGTATCTGCATATAATTTCTACAAAATTGCATTTAATTGAATGTCTAAACAATAATATAGGGCAATGCTCCCAACTCGAGTAATCAAAAAGACTTTGAACACGGAGAAAAGCTGCAAAGAGTGCTTAATCAGAAACATCAGGTATTCTACAAATTTGATGCTGGTTCTTCGTGTTCAGTTGAACTGTCAACCTAATTTTGAGATGATCATTTGTTGCTTTTTGGAAGTCTCTGCAGCCCCAGCAGCCCCAAGATGACCAGCAGTGGTTACTTACTTGCATTCCACAATATCTCGGATTTTCTGGGAGCAAGCCTGTTGCCACTCTTCTTATATACCAGTGTCTTCTTCACTGGAGATCATTTGAAGCCATGAAGACTGGTGTATTTGACAGAATTCTGCATGCTATAAACTCTGCAATAGAGGTTCCTCACACTTCTTTGGATTCGAATAACATCTTTCTTCATTTAAATGCAGCATCGATGACATGGAGTACAACTTCTGCTTGTTGCAACAAACTAGGAGAGAATGTCATTTATTGAATGCCCTATTGCAGCAGAATTGGAATTAATCTCATTTATCCAATTTTCTATTGTGCAACATCTAACATGTACATAAAATAATATTTGGCAAGATTAGGATCCATGTTCTCTCAGAGTGCCTTGAATAATTGATAAAACATGAAAATATGGAAATTAACTACAGTAACAACTTTTCAAATTGCTTGCAAAACTACACTTAATGCAATTGGTGTAGAGTTTGGCTACTTGTCCTGATGTCGGCTTTCCCTCTCTTGAAGGCTGAACATGATGTGAGAACATTGGCATATTGGTTGTCCAACTTATCTGCATTAACAGTTCTCCTTCAACGATCATTCAAAACTACTAGGACCACACTCTCAACCCCGCAAAGGCGAAGATTTTCGTCTGAGAGGACATTTCATACAAGTCAAACTTCAAATGCTGGGCT
Source organism: Triticum aestivum (assembly GCF_018294505.1). NCBI lineage: Eukaryota > Viridiplantae > Streptophyta > Magnoliopsida > Poales > Poaceae > Triticum > Triticum aestivum. The sequence continues at coordinate 460,708,327 of NC_057801.1, forward strand.
TGCTTATCTCGGCGGGCAATCAGTTGTTGGAGCTACCGGATTACCCCAAGTTGAAGCAAAATATCCAGCTTTGCTCTTTAAACAGCAGCTTGTGGATCTAATTGAGAAGGTTTACGGTATGATAAGTGACAGCGTGAAGAAGGAACTAAACCCTTTACTTGAATTGTGCATCCAGGTGCTGTTACATGCTCTCATTTTCTGGAAGAAAGTTAAAGAAGCTTCATCCTTTTCTATTTAAAGATGGTTAAATGTTGAATCTCTTCAGGATCCACGAACTTCTCACTCAAATCTGGCAAAAAGCAATACAAATGGCTTGGGACAACAGAACCAATTAGCACATTGGTTAAGCATCGTGAAAGTCCTCGCCAACTATTTGGATGTATTAAAGGCGAACCATGTAGGTGTAAAATGATCATGGACCCATGGTATCCGTTCATAAAATTGTCTGAATGCATTTTGTCTTATCTGGTTGAATTTGCAGGTCCCATCAATTTTGGTGCATAAATTGTTCGTACAGATATTTTCACTGATTGATGTTCAGCTATTTAACAGGTTAACACTTTGTCCTAGCCTCATGTATTCACATATGTATAAGCTTCTCTTAAGATCTTCCCCTTGGAAACAGGCTACTTTTGCGGCGTGAGTGCTGTTCATTTAGCAACGGGGAATATGTCAAAGCTGGACTAGCTGAGCTAAAACACTGGTCTGATAATGCTACTCGAGAGGTATTCACTTCCCTGTTTACAAATGGATTTTCCAAAGCTATTGGCTTATCTGTTGTATTTGATGCAGTTTGCAGGTTCGGCCTGGGAGGCATTGAAGCATATCAGACAGGCTGTTGATTTCTTGGTGCGCGTTCTTTTTAACTTACTGAATATTAATTCCCCAATAGTATTTTATTCACAAATACATTTTATTCCTATTTTTCACTTCTGCCAGGTGATTTCTCTTAAGCCAATGAGAACACTAAGAGAGATACGTGCTGATGTGTGCCAAGTAAGTATTTGATTTGACTGACATTCTTTTCTTAATAAGAAAGGAAGATTCTTCCACTGCTAGTCCTTACCCCTATAAGTTGTACTTCTAATATTTGTATGAAATTCTTTCAGGCCCTCAGCATACAGCAGCTAGAGCGCATAGTTGGTATGTACTTGGATGACGTCAATGGTTCAAACACTATTTCAGCAGAGGTGAGATGATGTACCCTCATATACTATTTGGTCGGATGCGATCATGCCATCACTTAAGCCCCAAATCTAACCAGAACTCTGAAGTTAATCATGTGACTCTGAACTTGAGCGCACTTGGGGCGAGAGTAATATCATGACCTCCTAGGATGTCCTTATGTGGCAACCCTCATCCACTTCCACTTAAAAAAATACAAAATTTGGTCTTTACTACAATATTGATTTGTTTCTCATTTACAAATGAACTGTTAAATGATACGTGATTTCTGTTTCTCTATTTATAGTTCGCATCAAGCTTGAAAGCTGCAGCGCGTGAGGAAGCAAATACTGTCACAACTTTCTCTATACTGCTAGATGATGATTCTAGGTTTGATACATTTGACAAAAAATAGCATCTTTCAGCTTAAAGCCTTCTAATGTTTATGGCTCATGGTTTCACCGTTTCATTCCTCAAATGCAGTATACCTTTTTCACTCGATGATATTACAAAGACAATGCCAATCATTGAGATGGCTGATGATGACTTGCTACCATTTGTCCGTGAAAACCCAGGCTTTGCGTTTTTATTGCAAAGAGGGGAATAGTTATTTTTCTCACCGTGGAGCCTTCGGCAGCTGTGGATAAATCAGGAGTTCCTGTTTGTAGGTTGTACAGTATGTGTGATTCTTTTTATACCAGATAGCAAGCCATTGAGGAGTAGTTCCTAGGAGAGCTTAGGTATCTGATTTCGATTGATTGGTTCGTTGATTGTAAATTTGTGTCCAGTTTTTCATGCCATGTTTTATTTTCAGTTATGTTGGGCTTGTATAGCAAGGGGACAAGGGCAAAAGTCCCTGTATAAGCTTAGTAATACAAAGTTTTGCTGTAATTAGTGAAGCTGTACGTGTTGTAAATTGTTACAGAAAATGAACATCATTGTTCTGCTGGTATAGAATAATGGCATTGTGGTTGGTTTGTTCGTGCCTTCTGTCGGTGTACTAGAGTAGGGGTACCCTAGTATCCCGAACTCGTGCACGGGCAGTCGCAGCACCCCGCGGTAAGGCTTGCCGGGTGACCGCCAAGGTCCTTCGTGGTTTCTTTGGAGCCATTCAAGAACAAAGTATTCAAGCCAAGGAGACAAGGCCCCGGCAAGAGGAGCTTGCCGGGAAGGTCAACCAAGGCATCTCAAGGAACTTGCTGCGACGCGCCACGCGTCTCGGCGAGGCCTGGTAAGCAACAAGCTTCCGGACGCGACAAGACAACGACCGCGGCAAACTACCACTTTGTACCCGCGCTCCAGCACATCCACCAACGTGTTGCCCTGGGACCTTTCCAGGCGCGCTTGGCAAGAGGCTGTGCGGCCAGCGGTGCGCGGTGGCAAGCGACGCTGACAAGATTGCCATCGTGGCAAGCGGTGGCGTCCCTGACGGTCCCTTTTTGCACTATTTGGGCGACGTAGACGGGCATTTAATGCCTTTGTTCCCTGCCGTCAGGGTTAGGTATGATACACTGTACAGGTAGTTGTACCAACCGCAATTCCTTTTCCATTTTTACCCTTGTTTATGTTGCCACCTGTCGGAGACCCCTTTAGCATATAAAAGGAGGCCCATGCGCAACGTAGAGGGGGGTTGGAAGGCAGAAAAACGCTCACGCTCGGTCTCGTTAGCAGCTAGTGTGTACTGTAGCACTCAGCGCTAACGAGCAAGAACTCAATACACCCAGACATGCAGCAGTAGGAATGTTATCTCTCCGGAGAGCTCCGAAGCTGGGTAAACTGCTTGTGTGCTTCGCCTCGATCCGCTCTTCGTGCGATCTCCGCCCCCCGCCGAACCGAAAGGGGCTCGGTCCGCCGGTCCCATAGGTGTTCGTGGATCAGTTTCCCCGACATCTTTGGCGCGCCAGGTAGGGGGCGTCGAGGTTGTGTGAACCTGATCCGGCGTTCACACGAGCTAGATCTTCATTCTTCATCGACATGCCACCGAAGAAGAAGGCTTCGGCGGCAGCTGTTCCGTCCACGTCGATCCCACCACCACCGGAGCAAACGAGTGGTGGGGTAGACGCCGGCGGAAGAACGGGCATCGACGAGGGAGCTCACGGTGCTGCCAGGTCCAAGGACAAGGCTGCGCAGACTTCGGCGTCCGTACATGCGCCGCGCCCATCTCAGGAGGCGCAGGACCGACAGCGTCATGGTATTCGCAGTGCCATACGTTTGTTGGACCAAGATCGAGCTGGTGGATCTCGGGGTGCTCAAGACCAGCATGCACGCCAACATGCTGGCACGAGCGAGACACGGTCGCCTGGACGGGATACTGCTCCTTCTAACATAGTTAGAAGCCTGAGCATATCCCGCTCCTCGCACCGTTCGCCACTGCCGCCCACCACTCCAGCAGAATCTTTGGCGCGAGCTCAACTGCTCCTGGATTACCCTCCAACGGCAGACAAGATCGATCAATGGAGGGCCACCATTCAGAGTCTCATCGGCTTCGCCAACGGCGACACTCCGCGGCAGCCGAATACATCGCTGCCGCGGCAGGACTGCCAGGCACGAGCCGATGGCGACGAAACCGGTGGGGGTGCAACCACCATGCACTCTCCACCCCGAAGGCCAAGATCGCCGACTCACCGGATCCACCTCGACAGCGACTCCACCGCATCATCGGATCCACGAACTCGTCGCGATCAGCGCCAAGTTCTTCACGAACGACAGCAAGAAGACGCTCGTACTCGCATCGAGCGCCGAAGAGAAGCGCGGCGTCAATCGGACCAGCGCGATGGGCCCTCTGTCAACATGCATGCACCAGGGGAACCAGGCGACTTGCCGTACGCGGTAGGTTGCCCTGCGTTCACTCATGAGCTGCGGCAAGTCCAGTGGCCCAGCACGAAGAATTTCAGGCCAGACGTACCAGAGAAGTATGACGGCAAGTCGCATCCGTCGGAGTTTCTCAGCATCTACACCATCGCGGTGCAAGCTGCCGGGGGGCGGGACGACAAGATCCTGGCCAACTACTTCCCGCTGGTGCTCAAGCCCAATGTCAGATCCTGGCTCATGCACTTGCCGGACAACTCCATATCCTCCTGGGCAGACCTATGCCATCAGTTTGTCGGCGCCTTTACAGGCGGCCACAAGCCTCATGGCCAAGAGAGCGACCTTCATCTGCTCGCCCAGAAGGAAGGAGAACCCCTGCGCAAGTACATTCAGAGATTCAGCCGCGTACAGCACAACATCCCAGATGTCCACCCTGCTGCGGTAATCAGCGCGTTCCATCAGAACGTGCAAAACCGTAGGATGCGGGAGGAGATGGCGATGTGCAAGATTAGAGACGTCAGTGAGCTATATGCCCTGGCCGACAAGTGTGCACGTGCTGAGGAAGGGAGGAAACTCCCCGGAGAGAATACAGAAGCAGGAGGATCTGATAGTGAGGAGGCTGCCCCGGCAAAGAAAAACCAGCGGCGGAACAATAGGAAGAAGAAAGGCAAAGATGTGCTAGTCGTTGAGCAGTTCGGCAACGGAGGTGGCGCCAAGAAAACCAAAGCTGGTAGCTCCGGCGAGGAGATTGCCGCAGGCACCAACTACCAGGCTGTGGCGGTCGCCGACAAGCAGGACGACACCAACAAGCAGTACTGCAAGATCCACCGCATCAAGGGCCATGACCTCCAGAGCTGCAAGAAGGTCGAGCAGCTTGTCGAGCAGCAAAAGGCTGAATACGAGCGATGCGACAAGGAGAAGGCCCAGAAAGGTGCTGGAGGAGCCGACAAGAAACGCCCCGGCCGAGGAGGACGCCGCGGCAAGGCCAAGCAGCGGCAAGGAGACAGACCTCCCCGCGGCCGCGACAAGGATGAAGATGACAACGACGATGAAGATATGGATGACGACGAGACCGATGAGCAGGAGTTCCAGAAAGCCACAGAGGTCCTGTGCGTTGACGGCGGTGCTTCTCTGCATACTTCACACCGCCAGCTCAAGCAGTGGGTGCGGGAAGTCAATGCGGCAGAACCACTCGTCGAGTCACGCAAGCCTCTGAAATGGTCCAGCACGCCTATCATCTTTGATATTGAGGACCACCCTAATCGCATAACTGCGGTCGGGTGCTTGCCGATGTTGGTTTCACCAACTATCCGCAACCTCAAGGTCACTAAGATGCTAGTTGACGGCGGGGCCGGCTTGAACCTGATCTCCTCCGCGGTACTCCAGAAACTCCAGATCCCTGATGGCGAGCTCGAAGAGACCGGCACATTCCAAGGAATCAATCCGGGAAGGAGCAAGCCGAAGGGAAAGATCACGTTGCCGGTAACATTTGGCAGCGAGTTGAACTTCAGAACTGAGAGGGTCACTTTTGACGTTGCTGACTTTCCATTGCCTTACAATGGGATACTCGGCCGTTCAGCACTCGCCAAATTCATGGCAGCCTCTCACTATGCATACAACATGCTGAAGATGCCAGGCCCGATAAGTGTCATCTCTGTCCCTGGCGACAAGAAGGATGCTCTTATCTGCGCCGACAAGATCTATCGGGAAGCAGCAGCCGCAACAGATCGCAAGTCACTTGCCATTGAAGCTCCCGGGGCGAAGAAGAAGACCAAGTCCGGCAAGAGTTCTGATGCCCACTCCGGCAAGCGCACCTCTTCGGAGTGCTGTGCTACCGTCGAGGACGCACCATCGAGCTCCACCGGCAAGTGTAAGAAGACAATGGCAGCTCCACCAGAGACCAAGAAAGTGTCCGCCAAGGAGGATGGCACTGGTGGTAGCTTTACCATCAGTGCCACTCTCGACCCTAAATAGGAAAGCGCGCTCGTTGCTTTCCTGCGGGCGAACATCGACGTATTTGCGTGGCAACCGTCTGACATCCCCGGTGTTCCCAGGAAAGTAATCGAGCACCATCTTGCCGTCTGTCCTCATGCGCGGCCCGTCAAGCAGAAAGTCAGGAAACAGTCAGTGGAACGCCAAGAATTCATCGCAGAAGAAATCAAGAAATTGGAAGCAGCAGGCCTTGTCAGAGGAGTGCTCCATCCTACGTGGTTGGCCAACCCTGTAGTCGTGCGCAAGGCAAACGGGAAATGGAGGCTTTGTATCGACTTTACCGATGTCAATAAAGCTTGTCCCAAAGACCCATTTCCCTTGCCGCGCATCGACCAGATTGTTGACTCCACGGCCGGATGTGATTTGCTTTCATTTCTTGATGCATACTCAGGATACCATCAGATCTTCATGGCAGAAGAGGATGAGGAGAAGACCGCATTCATCACCCCATGTGGCACATACTGTTTCGTACGGATGCCTTTCGGTTTAAAGAATGATGGTTCAACATTTGCAAGGGTAGTTCATGACACTTTTGAGCCGCAAATGCACAGAAATGTGGAAGCCTACATGGATGACATAGTGGTCAAGAGCAAGGACAAGGCGACTATGATTCAAGATTTAGACGAAACCTTTGCAAATCTGCGCAAGATCAACCTCAAGCTTAACCCCGAGAAGTGTGTGTTTGGAGTCCCCTCCGGCAAGCTTCTCGGGTTCTTCGTGTCTCAGCGGGAAATTGAAGCCAATCCCGACAAGATCAAGGCCATTGAGCAGATTGAAGCACCAAAGCGCGTCAAGGATGTACGAAGACTTGCCGGTTGCGTGGCTGCTCTCAGCAGGTTTATCTCTAGGTCTGCTAAGCGCGCCCTACCATTTTTCAAAATATTGAAAAAGGCAGGTCCAATGAAATGGACTCCGGAAGCGGAGGCTGCACTGCAGGACTTAAAGAGATACCTGTCCTCCACTCCAACACTTGTCGCACCTAAGCCACAAGAGAAGTTGCTGCTATATATAGCGGCAATCAATCAAGTGGTTAGTGCTGCGTTAGTAGCGGAGAGGGAGACGGATGATGAGCCAGCAACCACGGCAGATGCATCCAGCGACAAGCAGGGGACTTCACCGGCAAGCTCTGGTCCCGACAAAGATGGATCTGTGCAGGCGCGTGAGAAGATGCAGAAAAGAATGGTGCAGCGCCCAGTTTACTTTGTCAGTTCCCTTCTGCAGGGGGCTAGGTCAAGGTACTCTGGTGTGCAGAAATTGCTTTTCGGCCTTCTCATGGCCTCGAGAAAGCTGCGCCATTACTTCCAAGCACATGAGATCACAGTCGTCACTCGTTTTCCGCTGAAAAGGATACTGCAAAATCCAGAAGCAACAGGCAGGATTGTCGAGTGGGCACCGGAACTGTCAAGTTTTGGCCTCAAGTTTGAGAGCACTTCAACTATCCAAAGCAGAGCATTGGCGGAGTTCATAGTAGAATGGACGCCAACACAAGATGAAGAAATTCCAGAAACAAGCATCCCCGTCAAGGAAGCAAGCAAAGAGTGGCTGATGTACTTTGATGGTGCCTTCTCGCTGCAAGGCGCCGGTGCGGGCGTGCTTCTTGTTGCGCCCATCGGAGAGCACCTCAAGTACGTAGTCCAAATGCACTTTCCCAAGGAGCAAGCCACGAACAATACCGCAGAGTATGAAGGTTTGCTTGCCGGTCTCAGGATCGCAGCAGACCTTGGGATCAAGAAGCTCATTGTCAGGGGTGACTCACAGCTTGTCGTCCGCCAAGTGAACAAGAATTATCAGAGTCCGTTGATGGAAGCTTACGTTGATGAAGTGAGAAAGCTAGAAGAGCACTTTGACAGCCTACAAATGGAACATGTTCCAAGAGCTCAGAACGACATTGCCGATGGCCTGTCGAAGTGCGCCGCACTTAAGTTACCTGTGGAACCAGGGATCTTTGTGCTCAAACTGACTCAACCGTCTGTAACGCCATCAACTGTACAGAGCAAGAAGAGGAAGTTGATTTCTGGTGACTATTTTCCGGCAGAGCTCCCCGAAGCCGCCGCCAAGAAGGTCCTTAAAATCAACACCAAGGGTGCTGAGGAGCAGTCTGCTCCGGCAAGTCCTAGGGTTTGTTCCGTTGAAGCAGACGCTCCCGACAAGTTTTGCTCCGGCAAGCTTGCCGGGGAACGTCAAGCTCCGGCTGAGCCGCAGGTTCTCGCCGTAGAAGCGGATGTTCCCGCAGCAGCAGATGTGCCTTTAGTCCTTGTTGTCGAGCCGCAAGCTCCAGCATGGGCACAACAGATTGTCCGTTTCCTTCAGACAGGAGAACTTCCCGAAGAGCAAGAAGAAGCGGAAAGAGTAGCCCGGCAGTCAAGTATGTACCAGTTTGTTGACAACACACTGTACAAAAGAAGACTCAACAGCGTGAAATTGAAGTGTATTCACCGGGAAGACAGACAAAAGCTGTTGGCAGAGATACATGGAGGCATATGTGGTCACCACATTGGCGCAAGAGCACTTGCCGGAAAAGCGTTCCGGCAAGGTTTCTTTTGGTCGACGGCCCTCCAGGATGCAACTGCACAAGTAACCAAGTGTGAAGCGTGCCAGTTCCATTCCAAGCAGATACACCAGCCAGCTCAAGCTCTCCAGACGATCCCTTTATCCTGGCCATTTTCGGTCTGGGGGCTCGACATCCTCGGCCCCTTTCCCCGAGCTGTCGGGGGCTTTGAGTACTTGTACGTTGCAATCGACAAGTTCACAAAGTGGCCAGAAGTGGAAGCAGTGAGGAAGGTGACAGCACAGTCAGCAGTCAAGTTCTTCAGGTCGATTGTTTGCCGCTTCGGGATCCCTAACAGGATCATCACCGACAACGACACGCAATTCACGAGCCGCACCTTCATGCAGTACGTCCAAGATCTTGGCGCCAAGTTCTGCTTCGCTTCTGTTGCTCATCCAAGAAGTAATGGTCAAGCAGAGAGGGTGAATGCTGAAGTGCTGCGCGGGCTCAAGACCAGGACTTTCGACAGGCTGCGCAAGTGCGGAAAGAACTGGATTGAGGAGCTGCCGGTGGTTCTTTGGTCGATCAGGACGACGCCAAATCGAGCCACTGGCCAGACACCTTTCGCTCTAGTCTATGAAGCAGAGGCAGTTCTCCCCACGGAACTCGTATACGGGTCACCTCGAGTGCTCGCTTATGATGAGCTTGAGCAAGAGCAGTTGCGACAAGATGACGCGCTGCTCCTTGAGGAGGACCATCTTCAGGCCGCTGCACGAGCTGCTCGATACCAGCAAGCTTTGCGCCGCTACCGTAGCCGCAAAGTTAATGCCAGAAGTCTCAAGGAAGGCGACCTTGTTCTTCGGCGCGTTCAGTCCGCCAAGAAGTCCAACAAGTTGACGCCGAAGTGGGAAGGCCCTTACCGGGTGAAACGAGTCACTAGGCCTGGCACTGTCCGCCTTGAGACCGAAGATGGCATTCCGGTGAGCAACTCCTGGAACATTGAGCATCTTCGTAAGTTTTACCCGTAGGGCGCGGTTGCCGAAACCTGTTCCGGCAACCACCTTTTGTACAAGTCTTGCCGATGTTGCATGTAATCCTTTGTACGAAGTCGGGCGCAGACCCCGTGCATAAGTAAAACTCATGTGCTCCGCACATCTTGTCAATTTCATGCTTTCTACTTTGCATGCATTTTCTGACACTTTGTGCAGCGCCTACCCCCGGTAAGCAATAGCGAGCCGAAAGGCTCCATATCTTTATTTTCTCTTCTTTCTCTTTCTCAAAGAAAGGAAGGTTCCTTCGCCCACAAGTTTGCCAGGGGGAAAGGAGAAGATAATGGTGTGGACCAAGCGTTGTTCGAGGAAGTTTCGCCTTACCGGGAAGCAAACGACAGAAAAGCTAAGTTGCTAAAGTTTGAGCAATCAGTTTTAAAATTTTTAAGTTATCTTCCTCGAATGACCGTACTTTGTATGGAAAACCTGTGCGCGGAGGAACCAACTCGTAGCTAGTTGCGCCCTTACTTTGTTTCGAGTCCGCTCAACAACTTAAGTGAGCTGCGACTAGTTGCGACAAGGTTTCTTGTCGGTAGCGGCACCGCCAGCAGGCTGCTGACGTCCCGCACTCAGCGCTCACGGCTAAGGTGCCTGCGCCGACAAGTTCCCTAAAAGTGTAGGGCAAAAACATACAAAGGAAGGAATCAAGTAAAGGAAATAACATAGCAATCGCCACCCAAAATAGAGTCATATTACAAGATAGCTTGTCGCAGCTCTAACAGATTGTTCTCATAACATGACCAGCAGCGACAAGAAAAAGAGAAAACGGGCGGCCTAATCTACGCGATCGCCCTCAACCCTCTTGATCCCGCTCACCTTGTCCACAATGGGTGCGACAAGGGTCTTGAGCGCTTCCAGATCAGCATCCGGCGGCAAGGTCCTGAGGACGTTGGTGAGGTTGAGGCCTGGGTTGCGGAAGGCCACCTTCACCAACACCTTTTGAAGAGCTCCCGCGCAGATCTTGCGCGACTCGTCGGCCAGCTGCTTTGGGATTTTCTCCCAGAGTCGCTGGAGGGCCGTAGCCACACCTTTGAAGAACAAGCTGAGCTTGGCGCTGGGTTGGAGGTGCTCATCGGAGGAATACCCGAGATCCTCCATCCCCAGCTGCGCCAGCTCCCTGTCGATGACTGCGGCAACATCCACGAGACCCTCGGTCCAATGCTCCACATTCTCCCTAAAAGCGTTCTGGGCGGCAGCAGCACTCGCCAGCAGCGCCTCGTCGGCCTTGATCTTCTCCTTCAAGGCCACCTCCTGCTCCCTGGCACCGTCCAGCGTCTTGGTCAAAGTAGTCAGCTTCAGCTCAAGATCTGCGTTGGAGTCCTTGGCGGCGCTAAGCTCCTTGCTCCTCTCGGTGAGACGACCCTGCAGCTCGCCATGTGTGTAGGCGTCCTTCTCGCGCTCATGCTTGAGCGCAGCAAGCTCCTCGCCGCTCACCTTGAGATCGGCCTCCAGCCGCGCCACCTTCGTCTCCAGCTTCTTCTTGGCGGCCTCGGCAGCTGCGGCAGCATCCTCTGCTTCCTTGAGAGCCCCACCGAATGTTTGCTCACGCGCGGCAAGCTCCTCCTCGTGGCTGTCAAGGTTAACCTTCCGTTGCGCCAACTCGCCTTTCTCGCAGACAGCTTCTCGGCAGCAAGCCGCTGTTGCTCTTCAACTTCAGCCTTTTCGAGGAGGAAGGCTTTCCGCTCCTCGGCGAGTTGCTCCCGCTCCTTTGCCAGGGACCGGAGAGCTTCCTGGTTGAGGCCCCGGAGCTCCTCCGCGCGCTTCTCGATGTCCACTCCCGCCTTCGCGACAAGCGCTTCTCGGGATACCAGCTTGGCTTGTCGGGCGCGGTAGAGCGACAACAGCTTCTGCAGCAGCTCCTCCTCCTCAGGCTCGCCGCTGCTGCTGCTCGGCGCGTCGACCAGCGTCAGCCCAACGGAGGCGAGCAACTCTTCATCAAAGGTTTCTCCTTCGATCGGCGCCCTGGAGCTCGACGCCCAGGGGAGCTTGATGAAGATGCCATCGCTGGCCTTCAAATAGGCGCCGGGCTGAGACTCTTCGGAGCCTGGCGCTGCAGCAGCGGTGGAGGGATCGGCGATCGGCGTAGCGCCTGACGCTCCTGCGGCCTCGGGGCCGTCAGTGCGATCGCCGGACCCCTCGCCAGCTTCTGCGGCGGCAGCTTTGGCGGCCTCTTCGCCGGCGGGATCATCAGCGCCGGCCTCTTCTTCGGTGGTAGCGGCGTCGACGGTATTGCCGCTCGCGTTCTCATCGCCGGCGACCTCGGTTTCCATCGGCTCCGTGGCAGATGGATCTGACGACCGGAAAAGGGAGAAAAGTCAAGCAAATATTCAAAAAGAAAATCAGAAGAAGAAGAACCCAAGGGAAGTTTTCAAGCAAGAGGATTACCTGTACTAGGATCTACAGTCGTGGTCTCCGCCACCGGGGGGTCGCTGGTGCTGTCCCTTGCCGGAGAACTGTCCCTTGCCGGAGACTTCTCCCTTACCGGAAAATTCTCCCTTGCCGGAGAACGCTCCCTTGCCGGGGAATCCTCCCTTGGCGGTGTAGTCGAAGCAGATGGCATGTCGGGAGCGGCTGCCGGGCACTCCTGGTGAGACTGCTCTGCTCCTACGCAAACCAATAGTCAGATGTCAGCAAAGAAAGAGCACCCATGCGCGCCTAACAGCAGGAAGTAAACCATATACTTACGCTGGGGGCTGCGCTAGGGGCTGCTTTGGGGAATAGTTGCCGGGTCCGGCAAGGTGGTCTCGGACACACCCCTTGCTGTCGCGGTGGGTTCGTCCTCGATGACAATCACCGGGACCTTGGCTCTCTTCGCCGCTCTCTGGGCCAGAGTCCTGAAAAGGAATGGGTTCGGAGTAAAGCAAATCAGATACAAGATAAAACAGCAAGAATTGAAGAACTACAAGTACAGCAAAGAATCTTACTCTTCCTCTTCCTCGTCGGAGCTGAGCGCGGAAAGGTCGAAGTCCGGCTCACCTCCGGCGCGACAAGGCGGAGGAGTAGGTTCCCTTAGCCGCTTGGCGGGAGCAGAAACGGTGGTCCGGGAGGGCCCCGCTCCAGTTGCCGCAGTGGCGTGAGGTGCTCCCGCGGCAACAGTGCTTGCCACGGTGGAGCGCATCGCGTGGCGCGGCAGCTGTTGACCCGTCTGCCGTCCCGCTACGTCCACGGCCTTGCGTAGACGCCTTCTTGGTGGAGCTGGGGGCTCCGCTTGCGGCGAGCTATCTGAAGGTTCGGGCCCGACAAGCTCTCCCTCGCCGGGCTCGCTCGACTCAGCTTCAGGCCCGACAGGCTCTCCCTCGCCGGCAAGCTCCTCTCGCTCGGCAAGGCTTGCCGCCTCTGCTGCCTCTGCCTCCTCCACGGTGAATCCAAACTCGCCCGCGGCAGCGGCTGCCGCCGCCTCTTCCAGCCTAGTGGCGATGCGCTGCATCTCCGCATCGGTGGTGTCGCGAGTAAGGCTCTTCTGTTCATCGGAGCGGACCGGCACTTCTACCAAGCCGTCAAAGAACTCCTGCACGACGTCGTCTGCAGGCTCTTGCCAAGTTGGGACAATTCCATGCGAATCGCACAGCGGCATCATTGCACGGATGCGGTCGAGCGAGGAATTGTTGCACAGCGGAACGACACCCCTCGGCAACATGAACGCTTCGGGATGTTGAGGATCGTGCTTAAACAGTTCCAGGAGCATCGCGTCCAGTTCTAGGACAGTGAAGTTGAAGTTGAGGCCTAGGCGCAGCCTCATGATATCCGCCGCATTCTGGAACTCCCAGGCGGGTCTCCTCCTCTCCTGCAGGGGGGCGATGCGGCGGCGAAGAAAATCTGCGCCAACAGCGCCTATGGTGAGCCCGGCAAGCCTGAGGCATAGGATCCGGGTGACGGCAATCTTCAGCCTATCGTCTTCCGGGGCCACGTTGCTCCAATCGTTGCCGCGCGCTATTGGGGCTTGGCGCTGGGCGGTAAATGGCTGCGGGTTCTCCTCGACAATCCAGCACCAGTCTGCTCTCCATTCCTCCCACTTGCTGCAGAGCTCTCCCTCCAGATAAGCTTCCTTCTTGCCAGCTCTCGAGATCCAGGCGATTCCACCGGATAAAGGCTCCCCTCTCTCAACTCGGGGCATAAAGAAGTGGCGAAAAAGAGCTACATTTGGATAGACTCCGACAAAGTTTTCGCAGAGATGTGCGAAAACTGCCATGGTCAGAACGGTGTTGGGGGTGAAGTCAAGGAGGCGGAACCCGTAGGTGTTCATAATATCACAGAAAAACTCAGAGAAAGGCGGGCAGAGCCCACAGTAGAAGAACAATGTGAAGAAGGGATATCCGTTCAGAGCCAGTTCCGAGGCGGCAGCTGAGAGTACCTTCGTGCGCGGATGCGCTCACGTCTCCGTCGACCAGAAGAGGTAGTAATACTCCCTCAGCTCCTTCGCGGCGAGCTGAGGGGGGAAGATTGCCCGCTCCTTTCGCAGCACCGCGAGCCGCTGCGCCTCAGCCGACTTCACAACCTTCCCGGCTTTCGGAGCCATGGCGGAGGTGGTGAGAAAGATCGACGGCGTTGGTGGTGCCGGTGGCGATGGGGGGCGGAGCGCTGCTTTCTTTCAGCTTTGAGAAGAAGGGGGGAGCGGCGGAGGATTTTAAGATTGAAGTAGCAACCAGCGAGATGGGCGGACTGCCCCTGTTTCCCCTGCTTATAAAGAGGGAGGGGGCGGAAGTTCCGTCTTTCCGAATAAAGAAACCACCCACGATCTCTCCCACGACGCCGCATTCGACGCGTGCCGTTCGAGGAGGGCGCGGTGGATACAGAGTGAGATACGGCGTAACCCAGGCCGCGCGTGCCCGTGCCCTGTTTTGGGCCTGGCCCAATAGCGCTCGGCACCGTGTGTGGCCCAGGCCCGGGGGCTCCTGTCGGTGTACTAGAGTAGGGGTACCCTAGTATCCCGAACTCGTGCACGGGCAGTCGCAACACCCCGCGGCAAGGCTTGCCAGGTGACCGCCAAGGTCCTCCGTGGTTCCTTTGGAGCCATTCAAGAACAAAGTATTCAAGCCAAGGAGACAAGGCCCCGGCAAGAGGAGCTTGCCGGGAAGGTCAACCAAGGCATCTCAAGGAACTTGCCGCGACGCGCACACGTCCCGGCGAGGCCCGGTAAGCGACAAGCTTCCGGACGCGACAAGACAACGACCGCGGCAAGGCGCTTGCCGCGGCAAACTACCACTCTGTACCCGCGCTCCAGCACATCCACCAACGTGTCGCCCTGGGACCTTTCCAGGCGCGCGTGGCAAGAGGCTGTGCGGCCAGCGGTGCGCGGTGGCAAGCGACGCTGACAAGATTGCCATCGTGGCAAGCGGTGGCGTCCCTGACGGTCCCTTTTTGCACTATTTGGGCGACGTAGACGGGCATTTAATGCCTTTGTCCCCTGCCGTCAGGGTTAGGTATGATACACTGTACAGGTAGTTGTACCAACCGCAATTCCTTTTCCATTTTTACCCTTGTCTACGTTGCCACCTGTCGGAGACCCCTTTAGCATATAAAAGGAGGCCCATGCGCAACGTAGAGGGGGGTTGGAAGGCAGAAAACACTCACGCTCGGTCTCGTTAGCAGCTAGTGTGTACTGTAGCACTCAGCGCTTCCGGGCAAGAACTCAATACACCCAGACATGCAGCAGTAGGAGTGTTATATCTCCGGAGAGCTCCGAAGCTGGGTAAACTGCTCGTGTGCTTCGCCTCGATCCGCTCTTTGTGCGATCTCCGCCCCCCGCCGAACCGAAAGGGGCTCGGTCCGCCGGTCCCATAGGTGTTCGTGGATCAGTTTCCCCGACACCTTCAATTCTAATTCTTTATTATTTGTTCAGCTAGTTCCATGTGTGCTAGACTTACATTTGAAGATTTATTATGGTGTGTTAATCTAGACGAGTAGAAGAGGATCATTTATCGCCACAGAGAAAGATGCACCTGCTATACCGTTGTGTTCTCTTGGGTGTGTGTGGACTATTCTTGTATGTGTGCTCTCTGATGGTTTGCTTTATTTATAAAACATGGCGAAAGCCTTTTTCGGTATACCGTTGTGTTTGAGGATTCTATATGTAAATAATTAGCCCCCAGCTTAAAAATAAATAAATAGTTAGCCCTCACTATAAGATTTTTCTACACATGTGTGCTTTCACATCACCTTAATTACCTGTGGCCATACAATCAAAATTGTATGACATCAGCAAGTCATGCTTGTATTGAGAAGTTCCATATTTTGCATAATCCATCGTGCAAACAATGCCACATCATTTTATTTTTGCATTAATCTATCCATGCAAACAACGCCACCTCATCAACAACAACTTGCCAATAGAAAATGTATTACTCCCTCCGTCCGGGTGTATAAGTCATTCGCGTAGTTCTAAGTCATCGATTTGAGGAATTAAATATGTGTTATATGTCATGAAAAGTATATCACTAGATTTCCACGCGGATGTAGTTTTTAAATATATATTTTTTGTCACATATAATACATATTTAGATAGTTAAATTATCGACCTAGAACTACGCGAATGACTTATACACCGGACGGAGGTAGTAGTAGACATGATACCACGTGAGGCTAGAATCTTAACTGCACACAGTATGCATACCAATAATTGTGTATAAGCTTCAGCATTGTATAATGATAGTATTAACACACCATTAACTGCACCGGACCTGCAGTGTTAAATATATGGAGTAACTCTCCATTTATGTGGAGCAGCTGGCCCATGGCAATTTGAACTAACGACAGACTTCATTTTTTTCCTTCTGTCCACCACATTAATCACTTCTTATTCACCCCTTTGTCTCTCGTTTATGTTAGTCTCTAAGCCAAATACCATGAAGTTCCAGTGGGGACGCAACTCCATGGAAGGAGCTATCAGCACCAAGCTGCCAACCAAACTAATAGTCGGTCTGGATGCATATTCTTAGGACGTGTTTGGTTTCTTGTATTGCACCTGGCTCGTACCCATCATGCAATCATCTCGTTATTTGGTATGCTGCATGTCCACCTGGGCCTGGTCCGACGGGTGCAAAAAGGGCCTTCTAGCCAGGCTGAGCGGGAACGCAAGTTCTGGCCGTTTCCGCGAGCCAGCACCCGCACGTGCACCCACGCGTGCAGCTTCACGCAGGGCGTCGCGATGCCTCTCGCATAACAGAACCCCCAGTCCACTCGTCGCTCCTCCCATCCCCACGGTCTGGCCTCCTCCCATCCCCACGGCCTCACCTCAGATGCTAGATGCGATGCAGCCAAATGTGACCCGGTCAACCAAACACTAATCAAACCTGTTCAGAATGAGGCGGTGGAAATTGCAAGCTCGTGTTATGTACTAGGATCCCAATCAGCATAGAAAAGTCTCGCCAGAGTAGTGGACAGTAAACGACACTCTGGAGCTTGATCCCATGGCCATCTTTTTGTCCACGCCAGGTTAAAAATGTGGGTACAGTTTATTTGGAGCAAGTCGCTAAGCAGTCAATACATTGAATGCCCGCACACGGGCTATAATCACACCAGCTCTTTCCACCCAACACTCATCAATTTGAAAAGCGAGGTATTTTAGTTTCGTTACATGTTTTGGACAACTTATTTACAACTGAAATCCTTACATTTACCAATTTCTTACGCCCCAAAAAATCGGTTGACTTCATTCCTTCATAATTAAATCAAATCATGGAAAATACCTTTGTTCTCACTGAGGGAAATACTTATCTTTATTGTACTAGATCTTCCCTCCTCTTCGAGGAAAATCCCATCGCAGCTCACAAGTAGCAGGTACTACTAATAATTAGTACATTCGAAACATATGGCTTTGTACGTTTGATAGCATACATGATGAATTCAATCTCTGAATCAAACATGCTCATCAACTATTGATTTCTGCACAGTGTTCTGCTATTTGACATTTTGAGAAAACATTTTCTCCTTCTAAACTTTTTAAAACTTTGTTACAGTACATGTCTAGCATTATCAGATGTTTCAATCTATCTATATAGATTTTCATCCAATAATTCTAAGTCCCTTTTAGAAACATGATTTTAATCGTTTGTGCTAATATACTTTACACTATTTATGATCAAGTGATATGTTATACATATGTAAGATTAGAAATACCATAGAGCTCTCACTAAACTTCTTATATCCACAAGCTTCTTGATGAAGTTTAAATTCTCTAATTACTTCATCAAATTCCAAACACTTGATAGTTTATTTCAAATCATACACATGGCTTGAAATATTAATATCATTCTGGTATTCCTAACAAAACTTTTTGGTTGTATTTTATACACATCCAGTTGAAATCTCTTTCAAAATAGTTTTGTTACTCGCCTGTTATATATCAATGATATACATCACTCACCATTGTAATCCATTTATACTTTTAGTATTGCTACTAATAAGAAGATTTGCCAAGATCTAACACATCAAGTTCAAAACTTGTTCTTTGTATATGAACTCCAATTTTGGATTTCTACTTTGGATTTCAAATGTTTAAGCTTGATGGCCTGCAAGTGCACATGGCTATGTAGCAATTTTGTGATAAGTAAGGTTTATCGATCCCACAAGGAGCGAATAGGATGGCACCACACACTACTACATGATGCTGTTAACGCAACACTACAATCAGAGACCCTTCAACAAAACTGTGTGTGATGCATTAATCACAAACGGTGATGTAAAAGACTGTCAAAAAGATGCAAAACAATTGCGATGACGGATACATCAAATACGATTCATACTATAGTTGTGTGTGCGATGCGTGACATACGATTAATCCATACGAACTGTTTGCGATGAGGCAGAACAACATAAACGGGCATCTATATAAAGGTGTGTGGGATATACGGCATACAGTTCACTCGGATGAACTGTTTGCTATTAGGGAATGCAATAGAAACGGTAGCCAGATCAAGGTGTGTGTGTGATAAATGGCATACGGTTCACTCGGACGAACTATTTTCGATTAGGGAACACAACAGAAACGGTTCAACTTAACAAGATATGTGTGATCTGCGGCATACAGTTCACATATATGAACTGTTTGCGATGAGCCAAAAGAACACAAACGAATCGTGTAAACAAGTTGTGTGTGATACCTGGCAAGCAACCCACTCGGATGAACTATTTGCGATGAGAAAATATAATACAGACGGTTACTACAGTTAATTCGTGTATGATTCTGTGTTTACAAAAAACTTTGAAAATGCAAATTAGTTGCTTGTAGTGGCTAGGAGTATCGCACACGATGCGTATGCAAGTACTTATGTGCGATGATTAGTAAGTTACACATATGTTTCCTTATGTTAACACATGTGTGATAACACGTGATACCGCATACGGTTGTCGGGTTGTGTGCTTCACTTAGTCTTCTGGCGCTCCAGGAAAGGCTTCCGTGCTCCAGTGAAGGCTTCCCGCGCTCCACATGGATGAATTGTAAAATCCCTCCCCTAGCCAGCTCGTAGCTATAAATAACCATAGCAATGACCGGCGATGGCGACTCACTACTGATCCACTTGCTAGCTAGTTACCCACACATACCGGCATACTCCCAACGGCCGATGACAGGATGGAGTTGCACGACGGGAATGGGCGCCAGAGATCATAGTTTATGTTAATTAATTATACCTCCAGAGCTGGATGATCCGGGTATAGAGGTATAATTAATTAACATAATATGAGATCAAATAACCAAAGTTTCCCCATCATGATCGTGCGCCGGCCCCAACCGCTAGCAGAGCACGCCTTGGCGCCTAAATGGCAAGTAGAGCACGCGGAGGGACGCGAGCAGAGCGCGCCGCGGCCGCCTAAACGGCGAGCAAGCACATGCATAATTATTGCATATAGCAATTGAACATAGCAGGGAATAGCGGTCCAACAATATTATTTTTGATGACATGCATTACTATATTCGTAGTTAAATTTAAGGTCAAATTTTGGTACTACTAAATACGAAGACGTCCAATAAACTACGACAGAGGTAGTACCTATACCAACATAGACGTCCAGTGCAGAAATTAGTGACGTCATACACGTGTCCCACAATCCACGCCAATGCTTCCCGCCTCTTCCCTCATCGCTTTCCCGCCACCACCTAGTGGCTTGCTGCATATGACCCAGGCGGCAACGCACCATCGCAACATTGTGCCCAGATCTAGTCCACACCCATCTACCATTAGTTATTCCAAGCATGCCAGGCAACGACCAAAGCTTCGACGTCGACCCCTACTCGCGTTACATCTCCGACGAGGAGAACGAGCCGGAGCAGGTCGGGGAGTAAGAGCTTCATCAGCTGGTGCATGCACCATAGCCCATCGACAGCGATATCACCGTGACAATCCTTGGGCGCACAATGGACATATTGCAGAGGAAGTGTGATGAGCAGTTTGCCATCCACCGTGCAAAAGATCAAGAGCTGCTAGGCAGCATGATCGACGACCCACCCGAAGAGCCGCCCTCACCGGTGCTCGTCGAGAGCCTGATGCCCCACCAGGAATGGGCACAGGACCTCTGCAATTCAGTCATTAGACAACCAGTCTATGACTTCACCATTGATGGCGGCGGCCGTGTCAACCCCGATCCCGACGATGTGGTGGCCAGGCTCGAGCGCACCCTTGGCGGAGTTGTCGTCACCGATGAAGTAGAACATCGCCAACGTGGTATCTTGAGGATGCAGGTGATGGACGAAATTTGCTACCAGGGCAGAGACACGGAAATGGAGAAGTTTCGCGGGCATGTCATGTGCGCGATTGCATGCTATCAAGCTCTACTAGAAGAGGCCCAACAACCCCAAGAGCCTCCCAGTGCCAGCAGCTCCATAGGCGGAGACGAGTACCATGGTCGCGGGTCGGGACACTCAGAATGAATGGCCGCAAGGGTGCTAAGCTGATCATGGAGTCCAAGAAGACTATCGTCGGAAGGCCGCCAACTCAGCCTTTTAGCCTATATTTTATTATAATTGTATGCAAATGACACATATCGATATTTTAAGTCACTAAGCATATGTAGGTCATGAGTGTTTTGGGCGTTGCCGCATGTGGCATTTTAAATTATCCTGAATATGTAAGACAATCATTAACCGTTGCCATTGTAGATTTGCTTATACGATGAGTAGAGCGCTCGCAGGGACGCCAGAGTGGAGTGCACCGCGGCCGCCTCAACGACGAGCAGAGCGCACTGGGGGGGGGGGGCGAGTAGAGCGCACCGCGGCCGCCTGAACAGCGAGCAACCACACCTGCATATTGCAATTCTGGTCAACCTTCTGGCACCGCGTGGGAGGCGCGATGGCCCATCCACCAAACATGCTGGTGATATAAAGACCATGTGTGATAGTGGGAAGACACATACACGTCTGAGAACATGGACCCACGTACGCCATCCGAGAACCGTTTCGGGCTTCGAGCCCAGAACCATCAATAAATTTTGAGCTTGTTTCTTGTCACATTCCATATTACCACGCAATAAATGATTGAGAATCTATTCACACTGATCAAACCTAAACGCGTTCCCACTTAGCACTGGGCTATAAAAATGACCCACTCGAAGATTACTTCACAATTCCTCTCGTCATCACCCAAAACACAGTTCTTTGCCATGACCGGTAGCAGGAGTTTTGGGTGGACATATAACTAGGGATCAAAGACCGAGGCCGCGGAAGCATGCTACCTCTTGAGCACTGCGTTGGTTTTCCCTTGAAGAGGAAAGGGTGATGCAGCAAAGTAGCGTAAGTATTTCCCTCAGTTTTTGAGAACCAAGGTATCAATCCAGTAGGAGGCTACACGCAAATCCCTCGTACCTACACAAACAAAACCTTGCAACCAACACGATAAAGGGGTTGTGAATCCCTTCACGACCACTTGCAAAAGTGAGATCTGATAGAGATAATAATAAGATAAATATTTTTGGTATTTTTATGATATAGATTGGAAAGTAAAAATTGCAAAATAAAATAGATTGGAAACTTATATGATGGAAAATAGACCCGGGGGCCATAGGTTTCACTAGTGGCTTCTCTCAAGATAGCATAAGTATTACGGTGGGTGAACAAATTACTGTCGAGCAATTGATAGAAAAGTGCATAGTTATGAGAATATCTAGGCATGATCATGCATATAGGCATCGCGTCCGCGAAAAGTAGATCAAAATGATTCTGCATCTACTACTATTACTCCACACATTGACCGCTATCCAGCATGCATCTAGAGTATTAAGTTCACAAGAACAGAGTAACGCATTAGCAAGATGACATGATGTAGAGGGATAAACTCAAGCAATATGATATAAACCCCATCTTTTTATCCTCGATGGCAACAATGCAATACGTGCCTTGCTGCCCCTGCTGTCACTGGGAAAGGACACCGCAAGATTGAATCCAAAGCTAAGCACTTCTCCCATTGCAAGAAAGATCAATCTAGTAGGCCAAACCAAACTAAAAATTCAAAGAGACTTGCAAAGATAACCAATCATACATAAAAGAATTCAGAGGAGATTCAAATATTTCTCATAGATAAACTTGATCATAAACCCACAATTCATCAGATCTCGACAAACACACCGCAAAAAGAGTTACATCGAATAAATCTCCAAGAAGATCGAGGAGAACTTTGTATTGAGATTCAAAGAGAGATAAGAAGCCATCTAGCTAATAACTATGGACTTGAAGGTCTGTGGTAAACTACTCACAGTTCATCGGAGAGGCTATGGTGTTGATGTAGACGCCCTCCGTGATCGATTCCCCCTCCTGCGGAGCGCCGGAAAAGGCCCCAAGATGGGATCTCACGGGTACAGAAGGTTGCGGCGGTGGAAATAGGGTTTCGTGGTGATCATGGATGTTTTCAGGGTATGTGGATATATATAGGCGAAAGAAGTCGGTTAGGGGAGCCACGAGGGGCCCACGAGGGTGGGGGGCGCGCCTCCCTGCCTCGTGGCTTCCTCGTTTGTTGCTTGACGTCCACTCCAAGTCTCCTCGATTGCGTTTGTTCCAAAAATAACTCTCCCAAAGGTTTCATTCCGTTTGGACTCTGTTTGATATTCCTTTTCTGCGAAACACTAAAATAGGCAAGAAAACAACAATTTGGGCTGGGCCTCCGGTTAATAGGTTATTCCCAAAAATAAAATAGAAGTGCTTAGTAAAGCCCATTAAACATCCAAAACAGGTAATATAATAGCATGGAACAATAAAAAATTATAGATACGTTCTAGCATCCCCAAGCTTAATTCCTGCTCGTCCTCGAGTAGGTAAATGATAAAAACAGAATTTTTGATGTGGAATGCTACCTAGCATATTTCTCAATGTAGCTTTCTTTATCGTGGCATGAATGTTCAGATCCAAATGATTCAAGATGAAAGTTCATATTAACATAAAAATAGTAATACTTCAAGCATACTAACAAAGTAATCACGTCTTATCAAAATAGCATAGCCAAAAAAAGCTTATCCCTACAAAATCATATAGTTAGGCCATGCTTCATTTTCGTCACACAAAATACTCCCATCATGCACAACACCGGTTTCAGCAAAGCAATTGGTTCATACTTTTTAATGCGGTTCAACTTTTTCAACCCTCATGCAATACATGAGCGTAAGCCATGGATATAGCACTATGGGTGGAATAGAATATGATGATGGAGGTTGTGTGGAGAAGACAAAAAAGGAGAAAGTCTCACATTGACGCGGCTAATCAACAAGCTATGGAGATGCCCATCAATTGATGTCAATGCGAGGATTAGGGATTGCCATGCAACACATGCACTAGAGCTATAAATGTATGAAAGCTCAAAAAGAAACTAAGTGGGTGTGCATCCAACTCGCTTGCTCATGAAGACCTAGGGCATTTTGAGGAAGCCCATCATTGGAATATACAAACCAAGTTCTATAATGAAAAATTCCCACTAGTATATGAAAGTGACAACATAGGAGACTCTCTACCATGAAGATCATGGTGCTACTTTGAAGCACAAGTGTGGGAAAAGGATAGTAACATTGTCCCTTCTCTCTTTTTCTCTCATTTTTTTATTTATTTTTATTTTTTTTATTTTGGTGGGCTTCTTTGGCCTCTTTTTTATTTGGGCTTCTTTGGCCTCTTTTGTTTTTCATAAAGTCCAGAGTCTCATCCCGACTTGTGGGGGAATCATAGTCTCCATCATCCTTTCATCACTTGGGACAATGCTCTAATAATTAAGATCATCACACTTTTATTGATTTACAACTCAAGAATTACAACTCAATACTTAGTAGAAAATATGACTTTATGTGAATGCCTCCGTCGGTGTACCGAGATATGCAATGAATCAAGAGCGACATGTATGAAAGAATTATAAAGGTGGCTTTGCCACAAATACGATGTCAACTACATGATCATGCAAAAGCAATATGACGATGATGGAGCATGTCATAGTAAATGGAACGGTGGAAAGTTGCATGTCAATATATCTCGGAATGGCTATGAAAATGCCATAATAGGTAGGTATGGTGGCTGTTTTGAGGAAGATATAAGGAGGTTTATGTGTGATAGAGCGTATCGTATCACGGGGTTTGGATGCACCGACTAAGTTTGCACCAACTCTCAAGGTGAGAAAGGGCAATGCACGGTACCGTAGAGGCTAGCAATGATGGAAGGGTAAGAGTGCGTATGATCCATATGGACTCACATTAGTCATAAAGAACTAATATACTCATTGCAAAAGTTTATTAGCCCTCGAAGCAAAGTACTACTACACATGCTCCTAGGGGAAGGGTTGGTAGGAGTTAACATCGCGCGATCCCGACCTCCACTCATAAGGAAGGCAATCAAAAGAACACCCCATGCTTCAAATTTGTCACACAACTTTTACCATACGTGCATGATACGAGACTTGCCAACTTTAACACAAGTATTTCTCAATTTCATAATTACCCAACTAGCATGACTCTAACATTACCACCTTTATATATCAAAACAATTATCAAGTATCAAATTGATCATAGTGTTCAATGCACTCTATATGATAGTTTTTATTATACCCAACTTGGATGCCCATCATATTAGGACTAATTTTATAACCAAAGCAAATACCATGCTGTTATAAAAGACTCTCAAAATAATATAAGTGAAGCATGAGAGATCAATAATTTCTACAAAATAAAACCACTGCCGTGCTCTAAAAAGATATAAGTGAAGCACTAGAGCAAAATTGTCTAGCTCAAAAGATATAAGTGAAGCACATAGAGTATTCTAATAAATTCCAAATCATGTGTGTCTCTCCCAAAAGGTGTGTACAGCAAGGATGATTGTGGTAAACTAAAAAGCAAAGACTCATATCATACAAGACGTTCGAAGCAAAACACATATAATGTGGTGAATAAAAATATAGCCTCAAGTAAAGTTACCGATAGACGAAGACGAAAGAGGGGATGCCTTCCGGGGCATCCCCAAGCTTAGGATTTTGGTTGTCCTTGAATTTTACCTTGGGGTGACTTGGGCGTCCCCAATCTTAGGCTCTTTCCACTTCTTATTCCATAATCCATCAAATCTTTACCCAAAACTTGAAGACTTCACAACACAAAACTCAACAGAAAAATCTCATGAGCTCCGTTAGTGCAAGAAAGCAAACCACCACTTTAAGATACTGTAATGAACTCATTCTTTATTTATATGGTGTTAAACCTACTGTATTCCGACTTCTCTATGGTTCATATCCCCCGATACTAGCCATAGATTCATCAAAATAAGCAAACAACACACGAAAAACAGAATCTGTCAAAAACAGAATAGTCTGTAGCAATCTGTAACTTTCGAATACTTATGGAACCTAAAAAATTCTACCAAAATAGGAAGTCCTAGGAAATGTTTCTATTAATATTCTGAAAAAATAATCAACTAAAAATCACATTTACGTGATTTATTAAAATTATTCTCGTGAGTGCAAAAGTTTCTGTTTTACAGCAAGATCAAATTAACTATCACCCAAGATGATCCTATAGGTTCTACTTGGCACAAACAGTAATTAAAACATAAAACCACATCTAAACAGAATCTAGATGAATTATTTAATACTAAACAGGAGCAAAAAGTAAAGAACAAAAATAAAATTGGGTTGCCTCCCAACAAGCGCTATCGTTTAACGCCCCTAGCTAGACATAAAAGCGAGAATAGATCTAAGTATTGCCATCTTTGGTATTCAATTCATAAGTGGCTCTCATAATAGATTCATAAGGTAATTTTATTTTATTCCTAGGAAAGTGTTCCATGCCTTTCCTTAATGGAAATTGGAATCTAATATTTTCTTCCTTCATATCAATAATTGCACCAATCGTTCTAAGGAAAGGTCTACCAAGAATAATAGGACATGAAAGATTGCAATATATATCAAGAACAATAAAATCTACGGGCACATAATTCCTATTTGCAACAATAAGAACATCATTAATCCTTCCCATAGGCTTCTTAATGGTGGAATCCGCAAGGTGCAAGTTTAAAGAGCAATCATCAAATTCACGGAAACCTAACACATCACACAAAGTTTTTGGAATCGTGGAAACACTATCACCCAAATCACACAAAGCATAGCACTCATGATCTTTAATTTTAATTTTAATAGTAGGTTCCGACTCATCATAAAGTTTTCTAGGGATAGAAACTTCTAAGTCAAGTTTTTCTTCATAAGATTGCATTAAAGCATGAACGATATGTTTAGTAAAAGCTTTATTTTGACTATAAGCATGACAAGAATTTAACACAGATTGCAACAAGGAAATACAATCTATTAAATAATAATTATCATAATTAAATTCCTTGAAATCCAAAATAGTGGGTTCATTGCTATGTAAAGTTTTGACCTCTTCAATCCCACTTTTACCAATTTTTGCATCAAGATATAAAAACTCCGAATCATTGGGACGCCTCTTAACTAAAGTTGACTCATATCCAGTCCCATTATTATCAAGATTCATATTGCAAAACAAAGATTTAATAGGGGACACATCAATCACTTTTAGATCTTCATCATTATTATCATGAAAACTAGAAGAACATGCTCTTACAAAGCAATCTTTCTCAGCACGCATTCTAGTGGTTCTTTCTTTGCACTCATCAATGGAAATTCTCATGGCTTTGAGAGACTCATTGATATCATGCTTAGGTGGAATAGATCTTAGTTTCAAAGAATCAACATCAAGAGAAATTCTATCCACGTTCCTAGCCAATTCATCAATCTTAGGCATTTTTTCTTCAAGTAAAGTATTGGAATTCTTTTGAGAGATCATAAATTATTTAACACTAATCTCAAAATAAGAGGGCATATCATTAAAATTTCCATAAGATTTGTTGTAGGAATTACCATAATTATTAGAGGTATTACTAGGAAACGGCCTAGGATTAAAGTTTCCTCTATAAGCATTGTTACCAAAATTGTTCCTACCAACAAAATTCACATCCATAGATTCATTATTATTCTCAATCAAAGTAGACAAAGGCATATCATTAGGATCAATAGGAGCACTCTTATTAGCAAATAATTTCATAAGTTCATCCATCTTTCCACTCAAAACATTAATCTCTTCTATCACATGAACCTTTTTACTAGTATATCTTTCGGTGTGCCATTGAGAATAATTAACCATAATATTATCTAGGAGTTTAGTAGCTTCTCCTAAAGTTATTTCCAAAAAAGTGCCTCCCGCGGTCGAATCTAAAAGATTTCTAGAAGCAAAAGTCAATCCAGCATAATTTTTTATGATCATCCATAAATTTAATCCATGAGTAAGGCAATTGTGAATCATTAATTTCATCCTCTCCCAAGATTGTGCAACATGTTCATGATCAAGTTGCTTAAAATTCATAATATTGTTTCTAAGAGAGATGATCTTAGCGGAGGAAAATACTTAGAGATAAAAGCATCTTTGCACTTATTCCATGAATCAATACTATTTTTAGGCAAAGACGAAAACCAAGTTTTAGCATGATCTCTAAGAGAAAACGGAAATAACTTCAATTTAACAATATCATTATCCATGTCTTTCTTCTTTTCCATATCACACAAATCAACAAAGTTGTTTAGATGAGTAGCGGCATCTTCACTAGGAAGGCCAGAGAATTGATCTTTCATGACAAGATTCAACAAAGCAGCATTAATTTCACAAGATTCAGCATCGGTAAGAGGAGCAATCGGAGTGCTAAGAAAATCATTGTTGTTGGTATTGGAGAAATCACATAATTTAGTATTATTTTGAGCCATTGTGACAAACAATCCAACACACAAGCACACAAGAGGCAAGCGAAAAAGAGGCGAACGGGAAAGAGAGGGCGAATAAAAATGACAAGGGTGAAGTGGGGGAGAGGAAAATGAGAGGCAAATGGAAAATAATGTAATGCGAGGGATAGAGTTTCTGATGGGTACTTGGTATGTCTTGACTTGTACGTAGACCTCCCCGGCAACGACGCCAGAAATCCTTCTTGCTACCTCTGGAGCACTGCGATGGTTTTCCCTTGAAGAGGAAAGGGTGATGCAGTAAAGTAGCGCAAGTATTTCCCTTAGTTTTTGAGAACCAAGGTATCAATCCAGTAGGAGGCTACACGCAAATCCCTCGTACCTACACAAACAAATATGAACCTTGCAACCAACGCGATAAAGGGGTTGTCAATCCCTTCACGGCCACTTGCAAAAGTGAGATCTGATAGAGATAATAATAAGATAAATATTTTTGGTATTTTTATGATATTTATTGGAAAGTAAATATTGCAAAATAAAATAGATCAAAAACTTATATGATGGAAAATAGACTCGGGGGCCATAGGTTTCACTAGTGGCTTCTCTCAAGATAGCATAAGCATTATGGTGGGTGAACAAATTACTGTCAAGCAATTGATAGAAAAGTGCATAGTTATGAGAATATCTAGGCATGATCATGTATATAGGCATTACGTCCGCGACAAGTAGATCGAAACGATTCTGCATCTACTATTATTACTCCACACATCGCCCGCTATCCAACATGCATCTAGAGTATTAAGTTCATAAGAACAGTGTAACGCATTAGGCAAGATGACATGATGTAGAGGGATAAACTCAAGCAATATGATATAAACCCCATCTTTTTATCCTCGATGGCAACAATACAATACGTTCCTTGCTGCCCCTGCTGTCACTGGGAAAGGACACCGCAAGATTGAACCCAAAGCTAAGCACTTCTCCCATTGCAAGAAAGATCAATCTAGTAGGCCAAACCAAACTGATAATTTGAAGAGACTTGCAAAGATAACCAATCATACATAAAAGAATTCAGAGGAGATTCAAATATTTCTCATAGATAAACTTGATCATAAACCCACAATTCATCGAATCTTGACAAACACACCGCAAAAAGAGTTACATCAAATAGATCTCCAAGAAGATCGAGGAGAACTTTGTATTGAGATTCAAAGAGAGAGAAGAAGCCATCTAGCTAATAACTATGGACCCGAAGGTCCGTGGTAAACTACTCACACTTCATCGGAGAGGCTATGGTGTTGATGTAGAAGCTCTCCGTGATCGATTCCCCCTCTAGCGGAGCGCTGGAAAAGGCCCCAAGATGGGATCTCACGGGTATAGAAGGTTTCGGCGGTGGAAATAGGGTTTCGTGGTGCTCGTGGATGTTTTTAGGGTATGTGGATATATATATAGGCGAAAGAAGTCGGTCAGGGGAGCCACGAGGGGCCCACAAGGGTGGGGGGCGCACCTCCCTGCCTTGTGGCTTCCTTGTGTGTTGCTTGACGTCCACTCCAAGTCTCCTGGATTGCGTTTGTTCCAAAAATAATTCTCCCAAAGGTTTCATTCCGTTTGGACTCCGTTTGATATTCCTTTTCTATGAAACACTAAAATAGGCAAGAAAACAACAATTTGGGTTGGGCCTCCGGTTAATAGGTTAGTCCCAAAAATAATATAAAAGTGCTTAGTAAAGCCCATTAAACATCCAAAACAGGTAATATAATAGCATGGAACAATCAAAAATTATAGATACGTTGGAGACGTATCAAAGCACTAGAGGGGTCCTACCTCTATGCAGCAGCCACAGTAGCGATGTCCTAGCACACCATGGAGCCCTCGAATGAGATCTCACCGGCATGCGAGGGCTCTCACAAGCGCACTTGCCGCTCCGACGATCGTGACGAGCTGGTGATGCTGAAGTCCTTGGCCAGCAAGGACGACATTCTTGTTGGCCTAATTAAGCAGCAGGAGCTGGTCGACGGCTTGATGAAGTTGATAGAGATTAGCGATGCCTCAGTTGAGAAGGTGACCGACCTTGTCGAGCAACTCATGGGTGACAATGCAAAGCTCCTCAAAGCACTCGCCGAGACAGAGGAGGAGGCCGCCGGCTAGAAGAAGCCACATGAGCAGAGAAGTGCCTCGGGGATGATGCTAAAACCGGTTGCCGAGGAACTGATGGGTGACTTGAGGATGCTCTGGATCGAGCGCGAGCTGGAGGTGGAGGAATCCGGGCTGCTGTCAAGAAAAGTCGTGAGGAATTGAAGAAGGAGCTGGAGGATCTCGTCGCCCGGCGATCCATCAAGGAGTAGAGACAGTAGCGACCCAGATTGTTGTCTGCGATTTCGTTCTTCTCTTGCCCCCTTGTCTTCCGAGCTTGCCGCATGTGGCATTTTAAATTATCCCGAATATGTAAGACAATTATTATCTGCGCCATTGTAAATTTGTCATCATATTACCCGTTGCCGCATGTGGCATTTAAAATTATCTGGAATACGAGTTGAAAACATGAACAAATCAAATGCTAACGTTGAGCAGGGCCATGGGATCACAAGCAAACACCCTCCTTCCAGGTGTTTTAATTAACTGCATGTTAAACAGCGCTTGGCTGCCATTAATGGAGAAGTTTTAAGCGAGGCGGGCGACTAGTGGATGGATGTCAAAGAGCTTGCTTCCCGGTGAGCATGCGCGACGGGCTTCTTACATGTGTCCCATCGAGCCTGCACGATGGACAGGTCGCATGCGTCCCGTCGAGCCCGCGTGGCGGACTGCTCACACGCATCCCGTCGAGCCTACACGGCGGACTTCTCGCGCTCGTCCGCTCTAATCAAATAGTTGCACGCAATCCACTAACTATGGTTAAATTTTGGCACAAAATACAAAGATGACCAATGAATGAGGACTGATGTACTACTCTCCATAAGAAAACAGAGACGCATGGCTGCACTTAAATGGTTATGGGAACACACACAGTTAATATAACACAACAGTTTGCGATATTAACGTGTCAGCTATTTGTTTCAAAAGGACTTCGTTGGCTATTAATGTGTTCGCCTTACCTCAAATTGGACAATTTTTTTACCACGCCATATATGTGCCATGTCATGAAAACATGCCAAGTTTCATATTTTTGGGTGAGTTTTGGATTTAGTGGGATTTAAAACCCGAGATTCTAAATGTTTCAAGACATCGAGACGTTTGTAATCCATTCCCATTCCTACATTGAGACCTAAACATGCACCCAAGGACACATGTACGATTTTCCACCCATTTTGCTTCACTGGAGCATGTGCTTGTAGTTCAATTTTGAATTATGGACATTAAATGCCTAGAAAACTCAATTAATATATAAAATGGCCAAACGAACCTTGAATAGTTCCAAATTTCAGCACAAGACTCCTGTTATTCTATGTTGACAAAATACAAGGCGAGAAGAGACATCGATTATCTTTTCGCCCACAAGAGGGGGATGTTTCCCTACTGGAACCATGAGGGTTGCGACAAGCTTCGGTTTATAAGAGGTTTGTAATAAAGCTTGGCCCAGATTGGACAATTTTTTTAACACGACATATATGTGCCATGTCGTAACACCATGCCAAGTATCATGATTTTCTGGTGAGTTTTGGATTTATGGAGATCTAAAAACCAAGATTCACAATGTTTGAGGCCGAGCCAGGACGCCGAGACGGTTTAATTCATTCCCATTCCTTGCATGGGACCTAAACATGCACCCAAGGACACATGTACGATTTTTCTAGCCATTTTGGTGCGCACTGGAGCATGTATTTGTAGTTCAGATTTGAATTATGGACATTAAATGCCTATAAAACTCAATTAATGTATAAAAAAGGTTAAACGAACCCTGAATAATTTCAAAGTTCAGCGTGAATCTCCCATTGTTCCATGTTGCCTATAGAAGAAAATACAAGGCGAGGAGAGGGAGCGATTATCGTTTCGCCCACAAGGGGGACACGTTTCCCTGTCGAAACTACGAGGGTTCTTGCGAGAGTGTCCGGTTTGTAAGAGTTTCTAATAAAGCTTGGCCCAAATTGGACATTTTTTACCACAACATATATGTGCCATGTTGTGACACCATGCCAACTTTCATGATTTTCTGGTGAGTTTTGGATTTATGGGGATTTAAAAACCAAGATTCCCAATGTTTGAGGACGAGCCAGGACGTCGAGACGGTTGTAATTCATTCCCATTCCTTGCATGGAACCTAAACATGAACCCAATGATACATGTATAATTTTTCTAGCCATTTTGGTGCACTGGAGCATATATTTGTAGTTCAGATTTGAATTATGGACATTAAATGCCTAGGAAACTCAATTAATGTATAAAAAGGCCAATCAAACCCTGAATAATTTTAAACTTCAGCACGGGTATCCTGTCGTTCCATGTTGCCTGTAGAAAAAAATACAAGGCAAGAAGAGATAACGATTATCATTTCGCCCACAAGGGGGACATGTTTCCCTATCAGAACCACGAGGCTTCTTGAGAGAAGCTCCGGTTTGTAAGAGGCTTGTAATAAAACTTGCCCTAAATGGACAATTTTTTCCACGACATATATGTGCCATGTCGTGACACCATGCCAAGTTTCACAATTTTTGGGTGACTTTTGGATTTACGGGCATTTAAAAACCAAGATTATCAATGTCTGAGGCCAAGCCAGATGCCGAAACCGTTGTAATTCATTCCCATTCTTCGCATGGGACCTAAATATGCATCCAAGGACACATGTATGATTTTTGTAGCCATTTGGTTGCACTAATTTGAATTATGCACATTAAATTGGTGCTTATGAAACTTAATTATAATG
Source organism: Triticum aestivum (assembly GCF_018294505.1). Classification (NCBI taxonomy): domain Eukaryota; kingdom Viridiplantae; phylum Streptophyta; class Magnoliopsida; order Poales; family Poaceae; genus Triticum; species Triticum aestivum. The sequence goes on from NC_057801.1 coordinate 460,740,871, forward strand.
TATAAAAAAGGCCAAATGAACCCTAAATATTTAAAGCGGTTCTGGTCAACCGTTGGTCACCCGTGGGTAAGCACTGTGCGCATGCGTTGTGCTAGCTCATGCTTCCTTCTTTACTAAGTTTTCCATATTAATGGTGTTATATATCCAAACACGCTATCGTTTACCGCCACTCCTCCCATCGGTTTCCCATCTCTTCTCCCTTCGGTTTTCCGTTGCCAGTGTCAGTGCTCATAGAAGGCTAGGCGGCGACACAACGACCATGTAAATATTGCACATAGTTTCTAAAAGCAAAAATATGTGTAATAGTAGGGAGTAGATCCCATACGGTCACTAGCATGAAATGCCTTAAAGGCAAGGAGGCAAGTTTTATCAGCAAGGGGCAGCTTCCCATCCGCTAACCGAGTCGAATAGAACACATAAGTTAAGCATGCTGGGGCTGGAGGAGTATAAGGATGGGTGACCCGGTGGGAAGTTGCATATCTGAAGCTTCATTAAAGCGCCATGATACGGTCATTATAGATATTTATCATCTAAATGTGTCTATAGTGACCTGTCATGATGATTATATAAACCTTGGGATCCTTGTTTTGGTAATTTATAGAATATGTTTTTTCATTATTTCTTGTTCTAAAAAAATCGAAGAATGATCAAGATCTGTAGGCCCACACAATCTATCCCTTTGACCCAATGTACGAGAAGGGTTTGACCATGATGGTTTCCTCTTGCTTTGTGTGCTATATTAGAGCAAATCAAGTTTGATCACATGCGTTGGACGACACCCCCTATCCCCCACCCACCTCAAAGTTGCGGAGCCGACATCGTACGTCTTTAACCTGGCTGGGGGGTACGATGTTCAGTTTGTAATGTTACTACTGTAGTTGGTGCCCCATCGAAGTTGTGCACTTAGGATTGAACAAATCACACACCACCCATACTTCCGGACCGCATGCAGGGTATAGGGGTTGTTCTGATCGAGCATGTCTCCCTTGTGCGGTTTATAGACGACACACACATATGTGGGCTCCCCAAGGTCTATATATATATATCTTCCTTGACCGATAACGAGGGGGCCCCACACAATCTACCCCTTTGACATAATGTACAAGAAGGGTTTGACCATGATGGTTTCCCATTGTTCTATGTTCCATGTTAGACCAAATCAAGTTTGAGCACATGCGTTGGATGACACCCCCCGCCTCGAAGTTGCGGAACTGACATCGTACGTATTGAACCTGGCTTGGGGTCGGGTATGGTGTTTGGTTTGTAATGTAGTTGGTGGCCCATCAAAGTTGTGCATGGGGATTTGAACACATGACACACCACCCATACATATTTTCGGGCCGCATGCAGGGTATAGGGGGTCTTCTGATCGACCACGTCTCCCTTGTGCGGTTTTTTGTGATGACACACATATCTATGGGCTCCCCGGGTCTATTTATATCACCCCTTTGACCGATAATGAGGGGTACGTGTTGGCCATGAATGGATTCCTCCTAGTTCGTGTTAGGTCCGATCACCGTCACATGTTCAAGCAAAGTTCGAGCTCATGCGTTCTTAGGGTTCCCTCCCACATGCTCGGATTGGTGGGTTGGACCGGCACCGTACCCTACGTATCTCGTCCTTAATTACCTGGCTTTCATGGTGGTTGTTTGTATCGAGAGGCAGACACCACATCTAAATTGTACATTATTTGATATTGAAAACACATCACCCCTTCCAACGCACATCACTTTGGGCTGCATGCAGGCGGTGCTGGTTTTGTGGCCCCTGTTGTGCAGTTTTTGATGATGGTCCAATCTATTATCCATTTTTTATCGACAAGAACAAATGTCATTTGACCAAGCGATAGATTCACTGGTCTGTCTTATGGCAGGTCATGGTGACATGCATGTATGACCAAAGTATCAGTACATGCATCCGTCGTGCCGGCACGCAGTGGGAGGTGGGGCAAGCACCCTAGTAGGTAGCTACAACATTATGTCATTATAGGTATATCCAAGGGGGCTTTCTGGTTTGCGAGGCAGGTGCCACCAAAGTTGTGCATTGTGTATTTAAACATCACACCCTATATACCTACATATATTTGGCCACTTCCAGGTGGTTCTTGACTTCTGGCCCCTCTCATCGATCTTCGATGACGCGCCCAACCATGGGCCTGCGTGGTTAAAGTTGTGCATTGGAGTTTTGAACATCACACACCACCCTTTTCATTCATATATATTTGGGCCACACCCTCTCTCACATTTTTTTGTTGCGAAGACTCGGATGACACTCAACGGACAAGGGTGTACTGGCTTAACCGTGTGCGATGCAAGTGCACTGTGAAATGACCATGACTGTGCAAGCACGAGCAAGGGTGGAGGTAGTGGATTAACCATGTGCGATGCGAGTGCGTTGTGAAATCACCACGGCTGCGCAAGCGCGAGCAAGGGTGGAGGTACTGGCTTAACCGTGTGGGATGCAAGTCGTTGTGTGATGTCGCTTGAACTACGTCGGTATTTCCCCAAAGAGGAAGGGATGATGCAGCACAACTACGGTAGGTATTTTCCTCAGTGATGAAACCAAGGTTATCAAACTAGTAGGAGAACCAAGCAACACTATGTAAATGGTACCTGCACACAAAGAACAAATACTTGAAACCCGACGCGTAAGAGGGGTTGTCAATCCCTCCCGGGTAAAAATATAGATTGATTTGTATGATTTTGGATAAATATATCTCGCAAAAAACAAAATAAAATAAATAAATAAAAAGTGCAGCAAGGTATTCTTGGGTTTTTGGAATAATAGATCTGGAAATAGAAGTGGCAAATAATAGATCGGAAAGCAAATATGATAAAGAATAGACCCGGGGGCCGTAGATTTCACTACTGGCTTCTCTCGAGAAATAGCATACGGTGGGTAGACAAATTACTATTGGGCAATTGATAGAACTTCAAATAATTATGACGATATCCAGGCAATGATCATTATATAGGCATCATGTCCAAGATTAGTAGACCGACTCCTGCCTGCATCTACTACTATTACTCCACACATCGACCGCTATCCAACATGCATCTAGTGTATTAATTTCATGGAGAAACGGAGTAATGCAATAAGAACAATGATATGACGTAGACAAGATCTATTCATGTAGGAATAGACCCCATCTTGTTATCCTTAATAGCAACGATCAATACGTGTCTTGCTGCCCCTTCTGTCACTGGGAAAGAACACCGCACGACCGAACCCATCACAAAGGACCTCTTCCCATGGCAAGAAAAACCAATCGAGTCAGCCTAACTAAACCAAAGTTTTGAAGAAGAAATATGAGGCTATAAGTAATAATGCATATAAGAGATCAAAACTCAAATAACTTCCATGGATAAAATAGATATCATAAACTCAAAGTTCATCGGATCCCAACAAACACACCGCAAAAAGAGTTACATCAGATAGATCTCCAAGAGAACATTGTATTGAGAATCAAAAGAGAGGGAATAAGCCATCTAGCTACTAACTATGGACCCGATGGTCTACAATGAACTACTCACACATCATCGGAGAGGCACCAATGAGGATGATGAACCCCTCCATGATGGTGTCTAGATTGGATCTGGTGGTTCTGGAACATACGGCGGCTGGAATTGTGTTTCGTTGACCCCCTAGGGTTTTTTGATTTTCGGGGTATTTATAGAGCAAAGAGGCAGTGCGGGAGGTGGCCAAGGTGGGCACAACCCACCAGGGTGCGCCAGGGCCCCCAGGCATGCCCATGTCGTGGGAAACCACGACCACCTATGGGGCCATGAGCCCCTTGTGGTTCGGCAAGGGGGATGAGTGTGTTGCACAAAGAGCGGAAAACCGTAGCGTAGCACGACAGGGTTCACACGGTCGACATACCCAGGTTCGGGCCGCCGTGATGCGTAAAATCCTACTCCTACTTTGGTGGATTGATGGTGGATTTTAGTGGAAACATAGCGTTCTCGCCCCACAGGGTTGCCTCGAGGCGAGAGCGGCTACGCGTGTATGAGTGTACAAGGGTCCGAATCCTTTCTATGGTTGCCATGGGCCTCCTTTTATAGATCAAGGAGTCACCACAGTGGCAAATCAGTCATTGTGCACATATTAGATAGCAACAGTGCTATCATACCTAACTCTACAGGCAGGGCAGAGTGCATTAAATGCGCCGCTTAGTGTCACATCACAGTGTGCCCAGTAAGCCTTACCAGGTAGTTTGGCCAGCTTCTCACCTGCCTATTTGACACGTCTCTGGATGGGTGTCATTTGGAGGTGATTTCCATAGGAAGTGGCTGCCATGTGGCAAGAAGCAGCCACATAGTCACTTGAGGACTTGACACCACACCGATCGATGACTTGCATTGCTGTGAGGTGGAGCGGTGAAGCCTTGGCGGGGTGGTTCACCTTCGTAAGGCCCGGCAGGCCTGCCAGGATGGTCTTGAGGTCTGTCTTCGGGGTAACCTTGGCCTCGCCAGGCTCGCCTTCCCGACAAGGGAGGTTTTTCCCTTGGTGATATCTTGCTTCCTCTTGCTTAACTTGTTCTTCTTGATCTGTACTCTGATTCCTCAAAGGGCTGATCTCTTTGGCTTGGTCTGGTCTTGGATATTGTAATCTTGCTCTTAGGCCTATGGTCTGCTGTCCGTGCACAAGTCAGGGGAAAAGACACACCCCTGTTTGTGTACCCCGATAGAAGCCCCCGGGCCTGAGCCATATGTGTGGCTGGGCACGTTGGGTTAGGCCCCAAATAGTGCATGAATACGTGGCGAGAGAATGCTATGCATGCAGTGGTTTGTCATGATAAGCAGTCAATCCAATGTCCACTTTGCTTAATTACCGCGGGTCATGGGGTAGTGGGACTGTAGCAGTTAATGTGAAACAGTAACTTTCTAAAGAGTTGCGCCCTTCCCCACGTCCTTTCCATAAGAGAGTAAAATGTGGAAGGGCACTACTCATTCGTTACCCGCTCCTCCCCTCCATCATCTTCTTCCGCAAGCCAAACAACCATCCTCCTTCCTCTCCCAAACTTTTCGTCGATCCCCACCCTGCTTCCTTCCCCCCTTCTCCATCGCAGCTTGAAGAAATGGGGAATAAAGTCGTTGTCAAGGGGAAGCGGACGACCACCGCGAAAGAGGCGGCAGCTGAGGGAAGCAAGAGAGTAACGGAGCTGGACAGGAGGCGAAGGGGAGACGTCATCTTCTTACCATCAAATCTAGACAACGACATGTTGCAAGCAAGGTATGGATACCTGTGGGGGAGGGAAGTTCTGAAAGGGCATGGCGCGCCCAAGGTCCCGGCGGAGGGGAAAGAGGACCCGCCAGATTCATACTGATTCTTCTATGCATACTTCATCTGCGGTCTCTGCCCTCCCTTCTCGGATTTTCTTGAGGCGATGATGGTGATCTATGGATTCCATCTTCTGGATTTCACGCCAAATGCAATGGCGTGTATGGTGATTTTTTCTCATTTGTGCGAGAATTTCGTTGGAGTTGCCCCCAATGTCAATTTTTAGGCACTATTTTATCCCACAGGTGGAGAACAAAGCTCACCGTTCCGGGAACATAAGCTGGATGCCGCGGGTGTCAACGGGAACCTTGGGTTACCTCTCTGGTCAGCAGCGTGGCAGATGGGAGGAATGGAGAGATGATTGGTGCTGGATTCAAGATGAGAAGGCTCTAGATTTCTGCCAAGCGCGGATGGAGTGCGTCGAGAGCGGCAATGATTGGAGGGAAGTTGGCCTCTCTGACCATTGGCTCCGCCCGGTAACAAACAGGACCCGCCTAAAGGCTACCGGGCTAACTATCGAGCATACCGGGTCCGACTTTCTCCTTCATCATATCTCCCCACTATAGAAGAGGGACAGGTTCGCGTGGGAGTATGTAAATGCTGCAAATAGGATGAGATTGCTCCCCGACCTAGCCAATAATCTGTCTATCTATGGTCATGCCTAGTTGTGCGATCAACTGTTTGGCTGCTTTGGGCTATTCAAGTTGCCGGCAAATGTCATGCCAATGAACATCAAATCCGCCAAGGACAAAATTTTGAAATGGATGCTAGATTGTAATGCCCATGGAGTTGTGGGTGACTGGAAGTTACCCACACTCGACGAAGAGCTCGCATGGTCCTCCACTCTAGTGGAAAGAGCTACCAGGGTGGAGACCAGAATGTACAAGCGCACCTCCAAGGTGGAGGAGGCGTACATCAGGAAGAGGCTAGAGGAGGACATGGTGCTCCGTGCTGCCGTGATGGCGAAGGCTGGGAATGCATCGAAGGGAAAGGAGAAGGCTGAGGATGAAGGTTCCTCCCACGGCGAAAGCGATGTGCAAGCCACGGAAGAGGTTGTCAAGGAGGATTCTACTGGGGCCGAGCATGCCAGGGATGAGCCTACCGGGGAAGAGCCTACCGGGGACGAGCTTTCCGGGATTGAGGCTTTGTGTACGACGGCAGCAGAGGTCCAGGAAGAGGAGGAGGTTGAGGAGGCGGGGGATCCTGAAGAGGAGTGGCTCGCGGCAGGCCCTCAAGCCCCCAAACCAGTCTTGGACCAGCGCCCTCGCAGGCGGTCTGCTAATCGGGGAGAAGTGGCTCCGAATCCTGTGCCCGCTGTTAAGAAGGTGAAGAAGACTACCTTTAGGGGTGGCAAGCCAGACGCGGTGCGTTGTCAGTCCTCTCGCCTTGCCGGGGCCAAAACCCCTTCCCCCAAGCAATCAGTGGATGTGGGAGTTGACTCTAGCTCCCAGTCCGCCTCGAGTTCCTCACAGAGCTCGTCCTCATTAGAGCCCCCTGCGCCTTGATAGGGCTCGAAGTTGCTGGAAAGCTGCATCCCTTCCCCCAGAAGAGAAGCAGGGCGCCCTCACCGCCCATGGGGTTTGAGATGAACTCCATGCTCATCGATGAAGAGTAAGGGAGACCAATCCCCCCTTTTTTCTTGTAGTAGCTTCAGTATGCTTGCTTGCATTTGTTCACTGACCTCACTTGATGTTGCTGACAGGGAGGAGGAGGAGGAGTGTAGCGACCAGACCTCAAACAGTCTGATCTCTGTGCATCAGTGTCATCCCCGGATCGGTAATGCTGACATGCACAATACTCGAGGATTTATAACAGAGTAGCAATCACACACATATTACATCGGATGTATCCAAAGAGAACTTATTACAATAATATGGCTTAAGGCCATCTAAAATCGATAACAACGGAAGGCTTGGAAGATAAAATGAGTCCATCAACACCAATGGCATAGCTGAGTGAAAGACAACGACCTATGGCTCCTAACTCATCGTCTGAAAAGTCTCCAAGATGAACGTTGCAACTTGAAATGGGTCAACACATGAAATATGCTGGCAAAGTAACACATAGAGTAATGAACATGATAAATGCTATCATTACATGCATATATGGCTGGTGGAAAGCTCTTTGGTTACAGTTTTGCATAAAGCCAATTTTTCCCTACAACAAAGGAATACATTTTATTTAACTATCATGGTGGTTGTTAAACATTGAGAAGGTTCCTCCAACTCAATCCCAATTAAACATCATCATTAACCCAATCAAATTATATTTAGAGTGATGAGATCAACATGATAATCCAAGAACCAGATACTCAAGATGTCCATAACCGGGGACACGGCTAACCATGATTAGTTTGTACACTCTGCACAGGTTTGCGCACTTTTCCCCACAAGACTTGAATACATCCATGGTCGGAGATTCGAGACACAGTCTTTCTGAAACAATAAATCTTTACTCTGGGTGGGCAGTTACACCTACTTTCCACTACATCTGCTAGCCGACCACTGAAAGAGGTCATGCAACATGATAAAACAGATCCTAACCATGCAATTGTTTGAGGGTTGATCTAATGCAATAAAAACTAGGTAGTAAAGAGGTATGATCAAAGTGTTACTTGCCTTGCTGATGATTCGTGAAACCTAGAGACTCGTAGTAGCACGCTTCGCACTCTGGGTACTCTATCGCAAACAAACAAATACATACATAAGCACTCAAACTAGAAGCACGGGTAAAACTCAAATAAGAGATCTAACCAGAAAGTTCAACTTAAAAACTCCGGTTTGCAAAAAGAGTCAAATCAAACGAAGCAACGAAACTCAAACTGCGAAAGAAACAAGATCTGTTTACTAATCTGGACTAAATTCAAATTTTACTATACCAAAATCTTGTTCAAGTTGGTTAAACAGAAAAAGGGCTTTGAGACAAAGATCAAGGCGCTTGAATCGCCTGATTTCGATAAACGAGCAAAAAGATAAACTAAAACGAAGATCAGGGTAGAAATAGCGATCGAAAATAATCGCGAAAAAACCCGGGAAAAAGAAAAACTGACGAACAGGCTAACGAATGAACGTTCGCTGTCTGTGGCTAATGGGTGAACACCGTTTGTTAAAACGAACGTACGGACGAATGTCCACTAATTAACTAAACCGGAAAAACCGAACAGATCTAATAAAAAAACGAATCTAGGTTTTCGAAATAAAACCGATCATTTTTTAAAAAACCCAGCGGCTACCTCGATGAACTCGACGAATCTGGCGGTGGCGGCACACCAGCGGCGGGGCGGCGGCACTCCGGGGCGGCGCGGGCGGCGGGTAGCGGGCATCACGGGTGCCGGCGCGGGCGGCAGGGCTGGCAACGGGCGGCGTGGCGCGGGCGATGGTGGCGGCGGCGGGGGGGGGGGGGGGGTTGGGGTGGCTCGGGCCCTCGCCTGATAAGGCCGTCTAGGCCAGGTGTCCCAGGCGGACACGGCCCGGTAGGTTGGTTTCCTTTTTTTAATAATACCGACACGCAGAAAAACAATTAAAAGAAATACTAAACGGACTCCAAAAGTCCTGAAATATAATTTTCCTGTCCTGTAAAAATATAGCGGACAAGGTGAACATTTATTTGGGCCTCTAATGAAATTTTTGAAAAACACATTTTTTTCCTAATTCAAATAATATAGCAATAAAACTCCGAATAAAATTCTTATTTGATTTAATATTTTTCCTCCAATATTTCTTATTTTGGAGAAGTCATTTTATCCCCTCTCTTTTATTTTCAGGTAAGAAATATTCGAGGAGAAAAATAATTAAAATCAAACGATCCGCTTTTCAAAATTTGAGAAAACTAAAATATGAAAATAACGGAATCCCCAACTCTCTATGTGGGTCCTTGAATTGCGTAGAATTTCTAGGATCAACCAAAAATGCAATAAAATATGATATGCAATGATGCTCTAATGTATAACATTCCAAATTGAAAATTTGAGATGTTACAAACCTACCCCCCTTAAGATGAATCTCGCCCTCGAGATTCGGGTTGGCTAGAAAATAGGTGCGGGTGATCCTTCCGTAGGTCTTCCTCTCATTCCCAGGTGGCTTCATCCTCAGTATGGTGGCTCCACTAAACTTTGCAGAACTTGATAACCTTGCTGCATGTGACTCGGTTGGCAAACTCAAGAATCTTCACTGGTTTCTCCTCGTAGGTCAAATCGCTATCCAACTGAATCGCTTCCAGCGGCACTGTATCTCTCAGAGGGATATCGGCCATCTCTGCGTGGCACTTCTTCAACTGGGAAACGTGAAACACATCATGAACTCATCCTTCTGGCAATTCCAACTTGTAAGCAACTTCTCCCATGCGCTCTAAAACTTTGTATGGTCCCACCAAACGTGGTGCTAAATTTTTCTTTAACTCCAAAACACTTAACTCCTCGAAGTGGGGACACACGAAGATACACTCTGTCTCCGACTTCGTGAACTGCCTCCTTGCGTTTAGAATCCGCATAGCTCTTCTGCCTAGACTGGGCTACCTTGAGTCTATCGCGAATCAGCTTAACCTTCTCTTCAGACTCCTTAATCAAATCTGGTCCAAACAACTGACGGTCTCCAACTTCATCCCATAACAACAGTGTCCTGCACCTCCTTCCGTACATAGCTTCGAAAGGGGCCATCTTCAAACTGGCTTGATAACTGTTATTGTAAGAGAACTCTGCATATGGCAAACTATCATCCCAACTAGATCCATAATCTAGCGCACAAGCTCTCAACATGTCCTCCAGAATCTGATTGACTCTCTCGGTCTGTCCATCTGTCTATGGATGAAAGGCTGTACTAAATTCTAGCCTGGTACCCAAAGTCTCATGCAACTGATTCCAGAACTTTGAGGTAAACTGGGTTCCTCTATCTGATACAATGGTCCTCGGAACTCCATGCAGACATACGATCCTGGTCAAGTATATCTTTGCGAACTTAGCACTGGTGTAAGTGGTCTTCACTGGGATGAAATGAGCTACCTTCATCAAACGATCGACTACAACCCATATCGAGTCATAGCCTGAACAAGTCTTGGGCAATCCCGTGATAAAATCCATGCCTAGCTTATCCCACTTCCATTTGGGTATCGGCAATGGCTGTAGCAATCCTGCTGGCTTCTGATGTTCTGCCTTCACTCTCTGACATACATCGCAAACTGCTACATACTCTACAATATCCTTTTTCATTCTGGTCCACCAGAAACTGTCCTTCAAATCCAGATACATCTTGGTGTTTCCTGGGTGAATCGAATACGGTGAATCATGGGCCTCATGCAAAATCAACTTCCTGATCTCGGGGTCGTTAGGTACATATACGCGGTCCTCAAACCATAAGGTATCGTGCTCATCCTCACGAAATCCTTTAGCCTTTCCTTTGCCCATCCTTTCCTTTATCTCGACAATCTCCTTGTTCGTCTTTTGGGCTTCTCTGATCTTATCCATCAAAGTAGACTGAATTTCCAATGCTGTTACATAGCCTCTCGGAACTATCTCCAAACTTAGCTCGCGAAGATCCTCTGCTAACTCCTTGGGTAATTCTTCGGTCATGAGTGTATTGACATGACTCTTGCGGCTCAATGCGTCGGCTACTACATTAGCCTTTCCGGGATGATCGTGCAACTTCATATCATAATCCTTAATGAGCTCCAACCATCTCCTCTACCTGAGGTTCAGCTCCTTCTGCGTGAAGATATACTTCAAACTCTTATGATCCGTGTACACCTCACAATGGTTTCCGATTAGAAAATGTCTCCATGTCTTCAACGCATGCACTACGACTGCTAACTCCAAATCATGTGTAGCATAATTCAACTCATGGGGTTTAAGCTGTCGTGAGGCATATGAAACAACTCTTCCCTCCTGCATAAGCACTGCTCCAAGTCCTCGACGATAAGCGTCACAATATACTTGATAATCCTTGCGTTGATCTGTAAGAATCAACACTACGGCTGTAACCAAACGTTTCTTCATCTCCTGAAAACTGGTCTCACTTTCCTCAGTCCATTTGAACTTGCTGTCCTTCTTCAACAACTCCATCATGGGCTTTGCAGTCTTCGAGAAATTCTCAATGAACCTCCTGTAATATCCTGCGAGTCCAAGAAAACTTAGGATCTCTCCAACTGACGTGGGTGATTCCCAATTCGTCACAGTGACAACTTTGGTGGGGTCTACTGCTATTCCTTCTCCGGATATAACATCTCAAAGGAATCCAACTTCCTTCAACCAAAACTCACACTTGCTGGACTTGGCATATAACTGATCTTCTCTGAGCTTCCCAAGTACCAAGCGCAAATGCTCCTTATGCTCCTCTTAATTCTTCGAGTAGACCAGTATATCATCAATGAACACCATGATGGACTTATCCAAAATCTCCATAAACACCTTGTTCATCATGTTCATGAAATAGGCAAGCGCGTTAGTCGGACCAAATGACATAACGATATACTCATATAGGCCGTACCTTGTGGTAAAAGCTGTCTTAGGTATATCCTGTTCTCGAATGTTCATCTGGTGGTATCCTGATCGCAGATCCATCTTGGAAAATACTTTAGCTCCTTGCAACTGGTCAAACAAATCATTGATCATCGGTAGTGGGTACTTGTTCTTGATTGTCACTTCATTCAATCCACGATAATCAACAACCATCCTCAACGATCCATCCTTCTTCTCCACTAGAAGCACTGGTGATCCCCAAGGTGATAAACTTGGGCGAATATAGCCTTTATCCAGTAACTCCTTAATCTGCTTCTTAATTTCCTCCAAATCCTTTGCGGGCATCCGATACGGTCTCTTAGATATTGGCCCTGTGCCTGGAAAAAGCTCAACCAAAAACTCAATGTGTCTATCCGGTGGCATGCCTGGCACTCTTCTGGAAATACATCAGGGAAATCCTTCACCACTGGTACTTCCTCCTGTACAACTCCTGATAAGGAATTCACTTGAGTCCTCTTCAGCACATGCCGAGATACATACTTAATCCTCCTTCCTTCTGGGATGGTGAGCACAATCGACTTACTGGCACAATCGATGTTCCCTCCATACATCGATAGCCAATCCATACCAAAAATCACATCCAAACTTTGCGACTCCAGAATTACCAGATCTGAGGGGAAAACATGCCTACCTATGGTCAATGGCATCTGAAAATATCCTTGGCTTGCCATATGTTCTGCTCCTGGCGAGCTTACTAACATAGGTGTTCTAAGAACTTTGGTGGGCCACTTATACTTATCCACAAATCCCCTTGATATGTATGAATGCGATGCACCAGTATCAAAAAGAACGATTGCAGTAAATGACTTAACCAAAAACTTACCTATTACTGCATCTGGTTGTGTTTCAACCTCCTCCACGCTAACGTGGTTCACTTGTCCCTATTGAAAGGGTTGGGTTTCTTCCCAGAGCTTCCATTGCCATTTCCATTCTTTGCTTCAGAACACTCTGTGGTGTAATGTCCATTCTTCCCGCACTTGAAACAAGTAATGTGACTTAGATCCTTCTTGGCGGGCATTGCTAGATTGGAACGGTTCTGTCCATTGCTTCCTCCATTCCCATTCCCATTCTTGGGGCCACTATGGTTGTGCGAACTCCCTCCATTGGAATTATGGCCTCCATGGTTATGATGAAGGTGTCCTCCCGAGTTTGGGGTAAAATGGGGCCTCTGCTGAGCTCCTAAATTGTACTTCCTCTTACGTTGTCAATCTGCAGCTGCTTCCCTTCAATCATAAGAGCTCTATCTACCAACTCCTGGTAGTTGTTGAAGGTTGCCACCATCAACTGCATGCTCAGCTCATCATTCAGTCCTTCCAGAAACTTCTCCTGCTTAGCGGCATCTGTAGCAACGTCATCTGGGGCATAACGTGCTAACTTACTAAAATCATCCACATACTAGCCCACTTTGCATCCTCCTTGGCGCAAGCTGCGAAACTCGCGCTTCTTCATGGCCATATCTCCTGCTGAAACATGGGTAGTGCGAAAAGCCTGCTGAAACTGGTCCCATGTGACAATGTCGATGGGGTAAGTGGCTGTGAAATTCTCCCACCATGATGACGCGGGTCCATCAAGCTGATGTGCGGCAAAATGCACTCTCTCCGCATCTGTGCATCCTGCAGTGGTCAACTCCCTTCCAATCTTGCAGAGCCAATCATCTACAACTATCGGCTCGGTGCTACTCGAGAACACCGGCGGATTCAGCCTTAAGCAACAGGCTAAGTGATCAATAGGTGGTGGTAGTGGTGGGTTGTTGTTGTTGTTCCCATGGTTCTGGTTCTGGACTAGTAGTTGCATTAGGGTATTCTGCTACTGGATCAACTGAGTGAGCTCCGGTGGGAAAACAAATCCATTGTCGCGTCTCGGAGGCATCTGATGGGTTTAGAAAAGGTGAGAAAACAGAATAGAATGAGATCTAGAGGGAAAACACTACCCATATGCACATGAGACAAACACAAACATATCACTTCAATCAATTCAAACAAGGGCATACATCGGTCTAACTATCGTTACAAAAGTGCTCGGACTATACTATATACATGGGGGAATACTACTACTGATATGGTGGTCGACTAGAAGTTTTAATCGGTGGAAGACTCCATGATATCTGCTCTAGCTTCATCAACATAGTCATCATCGCTATCGTCGGGGTCTGAGTCGGTGTCGTCAATGATGATGTAGTTCACCGGACAAGTGGAATCGTCGTCTTCTCCTCCTGGCGCGGGGTCTCCCATGAATACTCCTAGCTTCCTCATCAAATCGTCATTCTTCTCTACGAGTATCATCATTTCCTCCTCATATCCATCGCGTGTAGACTTGAGTTCTTCCTCCAACTCCATAATCTTGGTCATTGCCTTCTTCAGATCTATCATGCCTGTGCACATCTGGTTCTCCTGGCGACGAATGTGCTGGTTTAACTCCTGGATGAAAGCTGCAATGGACCTATCCCTCCTGGTGCTGATCATCTCCCATTGCTCATCTCGGTGCCCACAAATCTAATAGATAGTATCCTTGAGATCCTTGTGGTAAACTTCTCCAATGCCTCCCATGGTGATGTGGGCTGCCATGCTCTTTCCTAGACTCCAGGTTGGTGCATCAAAGGAAAACTCAATGGGCTCAGTGACTGGCATGAACGTCCTTCCTGGAACATGAACTCAAATCATCCAACGCTCCTCTTATGGTAAAGTGGCGATGTAGGTCCCGTGAAGCTTGGTATTCCGATGTTCAGGTATCTAGTAACTTCCTTCAAGTGTCGTTCGAAAGGTGTATCTTCATCCGGTTGTGTGAACTTGTTCCTTGCATCCGCCCTCCTATAGAGTAGAAAAGGAGAGGAGTCAGAAATGAGAAAAGAGGAGTGACCTATGATTTTAGCTTAGTGGTCGTGTCCTACAGTCAGCGTGTGCTCTGATACCATCTTGTAGCGACCAGACCTCAAACAGTCTGATCTCTGTGCATCAGTGTCATCCCTGGATCGGTAATGCTGACATGCACAGTACTCGAGGATTTATAACAAAGTTGCAATCACACACTTATTGCATCGGATGTCTCAAAAGAGAACTTATTACAATAATATGGCTTAAGGCCATCAAAAATCGATAACAACGGAAGACTTGGAAGATAAAATGAGTCCATCAACTCCAACGGCATAGCTGAGTGAAAGACAACGACCTATGGATCCTTACTCATCGTCTGAAAAGTCTGCAACATGAACGTTGCAGCCCGAAACGGGTCAGCACATAGAATATGCTGGAAAAGTAACACATAGAGTAATGAACATGATAAATGCTATCACTACATGCATATATGGCTGGTGGAAAGCTCTATGGTTACAGTTTTGCATAAAGCCAAATTTTCCCTACAACAAAGGAATAAATTTTATTTAACTATCATGGTGGTTTTAAACATTGAGAAGGTTCCTCCAACTCAATCCCAATTAAACATCATCATTAACCCAATCAAATTATATTTAGAGTGATGAGATCAACATGACAATCCAAGAACCAGATACTCAAGATGTCCATAACCGGGGACACGGCTAACCATTATTAGTTTGTACACTCTGCAGAGGTTTGTGCACTTTTCCCCACAAGACTCGAATACATCCATGGTCGGAGATTCGAGACACAGTCTTTCTGAAACAATAACTCTTTACTCTGGGTGGACAGTTACACCTACTTTCCCCTACATCTGCTAGCCCACCACTGAAAGAGGTCATGCAACATACTCAACTATGCTAGAGCCCATAATAGCTTGTGGCTGCACACGGAAGTTTCTAGCATGAATAATCTTATGACCCCTTTGAGCCTGGGTAGCGGACTGTAGGATGATCACACGGGTACTCCGGGATATCCTTGGACAACATTGGATTCTCCAAGTGCCCTGACAATCACTGGGTACTCCAGGGTGCCTCAAGCAATCCACCCAGATGTGTATTTAAGTAGCCACCTTAAGTTAACCATTAAGTAACAACACTCACATCTGTCATGGATACACTCACCCAAACCACGTCTACGAGCATAGCATAGCAATATAAACATAACGTAGAAGTAACTCCCAAAGGTTTGATAATAAACGGGGCAATAGGTTCTACCTCGTCATCTACTTCCCAGAACCCACATGTTAAAACATATCCTAACCATGCAATTGTTTGAGGGTTGATCTAATGCAATAAAAATTGGGTAGTAAAGAGGTATGATCAAAGTGTTACTTGCCTTGTTGATGATCCGTGAAACTATAAGTGCATCTAGTGCCACCCCTAGTTGGTTTTGGAGTATTGACGACAAAGTTGGTTGAGGGACTAATGCGCTTGTGAGAATTGCAGGATAACGCAGGTAGTGTCCCTCATTGATTCGGTTTACCTACCGGAGATGACCCCTAAAAATGTATGAAGACATTGAAGACAATGGTGGTATGAGAAGATATTCATATTGAAGACTATGACATGAGAAGACATTACGTGAAGACAATGGAGCGCGAAGACTGTGTGGTTTCGTCGTTTCCTTTCTTCTTTGTTGAGTCATAGGAACCACCGTACTGTTAAGTGGGGTCCAAGTGAACTAAGTCAGAGTGACTGAAGTGATGCTCAACCGAAATCCTATGTCTTCGAGCGAAGACAATGTGAGCAAATCTTATCCAGAGTTGGATGAGTCAGCTTTGCTTGTAGCCCAAGTAAAGTTGCCGTGTGTGTTTGAAATCTGACCGTTTTAACACGTGTCAGTTCCTTAGTGACCCAGGGTCATTTTGGACAAATCAGGTCGGGTTGCCTGGTGGCTATAAATAGCCCACCCCCTACACCATAAATTGGTGGCTGCTCAGAGTTTGTATACGGCTTTTGTCGTTTGAGAGCAACCCACCTCGAAGCATTTGAGAGAGAGAAATCCTTGCGAGGACAAAGCCCAAACACCCAGAGCCAAAGAGTGTTAGGCATCACTGAAGTCTTTCTGTCTGTGTGACCTGAAGACTTATTACACTTGAGGACTGTGTATCCTCCAGCCGGTTAGGCGTCGCGTTCTGAGCATCCAAGAGTCATTGTGGATTGCCGAGTGAACGAAGTCTGTGAAGGTTTGGAAGTCTCCCTTGAAGACTTACCAGAGTGATTGGGCGAGGACTAAGTGACCTTAGCTCAAGGGGAATAAGGTGAAGACACAGTCTTCTGAGTTAAATCTCAGCCTCCCTAACCAGACGTACAGTTGTCACAGCAACTGGAACTGGTCCAACAAATCATGTGTCCTCAACGAGCAACTGGTTCTATCTCTTCCCTCCTTTACTTTAAGTTTGTCTTCATGAAGTCATTGCTTATTGTTTTATCCGATTGACTTCATTGCTTGACTACTATTGTTGATTGGCTTCATACTATCTTCCATCCTGATCCTACTACCTAGCTGCTATTAATCTTCAAACGTTAATGCTATTGCATACTTGATTATGACTTGCTTGTTGTAGTTTATCTTCCGCTGCATATCAATTAGGCTGTTTCTATCGTTTGTCTTTGAAACTTCCATGTTTTGAAGACTTTCCTAAAAATCGCCTATTCACCCCCCCTCTAGTCAATAACTAGGACTTTCAATTGGTATCAGAGCAAGGTACTCCCTTGTTCTGTGTGATTCGGTTTAACCACCTGGAGTTTAGCTATGTCGACTGCAGGGATAATCAAGGTCTCCGCTGCTTGCCCCGTGTTCGATGGAACTGAATATCCCTACTGGAAGAACAAGATGCGCATGCATCTTGAAGCCATTGATGTCGACCTCTGGTATGTCGTCAAGAATGGCGTTCCCAAAATTGGTGAAGGTGTCGCCCCCACTGATGTCAAGAAGTTCATTCAACTGGACTCGACTGCAAAGAACATCATCTGTGGTCATCTGACCAAAGGACAGTATGGCCGTGTGAGTGCTCTGGAAACGTCAAAGCTAGTTTGGGCATGGCTGTCCAAGGTCAATGAAGGCGTCTCTACACAGAGAGACCAGAGGATCAGTGTTCTCCGCAATCTCTTCAATCGCTTCAAGAGAAACGACAATGAAAATGTCCAGCTCACGTTTGATCGCCTCACCGACATCACAAATGAGCTTCAGGCTCTCAGCACCACTGAGATCACCAAGCATGAAATTGTCAAGACACAGCTGAGATCACTTGACACCTCTTTTGACACCCTTGCCCTCATGATACAAGAACGTTCTGACTTCAAGACACTTGATCCGTCTGATATACTTGAGAGGCTCAACACACATGAGTTCCAGCTTTCTGAGAAAAGAGATATTTATGGCCCCAACTATGGCCGAACTCGTGCTTTGAAGGCAAAAGTTGTTTCCTCATCTGAAGAAGAAGAATCTGACTGCGGTTCTGACGATCCTGAAGACATTGGAAAGGAACTTGCCATGCTTGTGAAGAAGTTCCAGAGGTTCACCAAGAAGAAGGGCTTCAGAAAGTCTTCACGATCCCGCTCAAGAAATGATGAAGCTTCCACTCATGACAACAAGAAGAGAACCTGCCACAAATGCAAGAAACCTGGTCACTACATATCTGAGTGTCCACAGTGGGACAATGAGAAGAAGAAGAAGAAGAGCAAGGAATATGACTCTGATGACAAGAAGAAGAAGAAATCCTCAAAATCTTCTTCGAAGTCTTCATCATACAAGAAGAGCTCATCTGGCAAGGCTCGTGCTTTTGTTGGCAAGGAAATGGATTCAGAGGAGGAGTCTGCTTCGGAGGAGGCGGAGGTGGAGTCTGGTGAGGAGTCTGACCCTGGCGTTGCAAGTCTGGCTCTAGCCACAGCCTATGTCGCCAAGTCCATCTTCAACACTGAAGACAATGACGTCCACACCAACGCTGAAGCTAATGACAAAGACGATTCTTCTCCCACCTACTGCTTCATGGCACGTGGTGCCAAGGTAAAATCTCGCGATGCTTACTTTCAAACTTCAAGTGAAGATGACTCTGATTGTGAATCCAAACCCAGCTACAAAACACTTGCTAAAATTGCAACTGAACAACAAAGGGCTATGGAACATACTCAAAAACTGTTAGACAAAAGCGATGACCTGTTGGACGCGGAAATGACACGTTCACAGTCCTTAGTAGAAGACATAAAAAATCTTCATGCTAAGTACCAAGAACTTGAAAATCTTCATGATACGCTCTCAACCACATATGAAAAGATCTCCTATGATTATCTTCAAAGGAAGCAAGAGCTTGAGAAATTGAAAGCGACTCATGAAGATCTTCAAGCAGAGAATGAGTCACTTCGCGCTCAACAGATCAGTCCCGCTCAGGATGGATTCGAACCACCATGTTTAAAATGCATTGAGCGTGATAACGCTACATCTGTTGCTGAATGTTCCACTGCTGTTGTTGTTTCATTGTCTTCAACTACTGATGTGGTTACTAACCCCTCTGCGGAGGATACCACTAGTATTGTTGATGAAAATGCTAGGTTGAAGACATTGCTTGAAATAGGGATGTACAAAAGTTTGAAGGGACATCAGACTCTCTGCGATGTCCTCAAAAAGCAGATTCTAAACCGAAACCCTAGGAAAGAGGGTGTTGGGTTCGAGAGGAAAATGAATGCTGATGGTTCCTACTGGAAGCCTGAGCAGTATCCCAAAACCACATGGGTTGCTGCAAAGGAACCTTCAGTGGATCCATCCACTTTATCTGGATTTACCTGTGCTAATCCTATTATTATTGATGAATCCTTTGATGCAAACTATAAACTGTTCAAAAACCAGAATGGTGAAGTGTTTGCCAGGTATATTGGTACTAACTGCAGGAATGGACCTCCTATGAAGAAGATCTGGGTACCCAAAAGCTGTCTTGAGAATCTTCCAGTGAATGTCATCATGACACCACCAGTGAAGAAGACAAACCCCAGACCAAAGGCATCATATGGTCCAACGGCTACTAGCGAACACAGGACTCACTTGATTCACCCTAACGCCAATGTTTTGTAGGGAAATCATACTCAGACTCATGAATATGAGCGTGTGTCTTCAAATCGATATGTTCATAGAACTAAGAACTTCTCTGCTTATTCACATGAGTATCATTCATCTCCTGCAAGGCTATTTGCTAGGGCTTCAAAGCCGAAATTCTCAGATGCTGCACTTAGACTCATTGCTTCTAAGTCACCCCTGAAAATGTGGGTGGTGAAGAAGAACTAAATCTCTTTTGCAGAATGTGGTCTCCAGCCAGCAATCAATGGCGTCCGATACAATTGCTGGGGACCTAAAACATAAAGGGACGCATGATAAAATGACTTACTATGAATTCCACATATGAATCTCTTGTTTGTCATACTGTGTGCTAATCTTGATCTAAACTGTGATAATCCATGTGTGTGTAAAATGCTTATGCTTCACAACATACCTTGTGAAGCCTATCCTCCTAACTGCACTGTAGGGCATGTCACCAAAAGCTTCAGAATGGATTATTGACAGTGGATGCACTAATCATATGACTGGTGATCAAAGTCTTCTCATGGACTCAACCTTACGTCCATCCGACAAAAGTAAAATCACATTTGCTGACACTGGTAAAGGCAGAGTATTGGGTCTAGGTAGAGTTGCAATCTCAAGGGATCAACACATGGATAAAGTGATGCTTGTTGAATCGCTTGGATTCAACTTAATGTCTGTCTCAATGCTTTGTGACTTAAACATGATTGTGATATTTGGAAAATATCGTTGCCTTGTACTAATGGAATCTGACAAATCTCTAGTCTTTGAAGGGTATAGGAAAGGTGATCTATACATGGTAGATTTCTCAGCAGGTCCAAAACTTGCCGTATGTCTTCTTGCTAAAGCTTCAGAATGCTGGCTCTGGCATCGAAGGCTGGGGCACGCTGGCATGAGGAACTTGCATACTCTCGTCAAAAAGAAGCATGTCATAGGCATCGAAGGTGTCAAGTTCAAGAAAGATCATCTATGTGGTGCCTGCGAAGCTGGAAAGATGACAAGGGCCAAGCATCCCTCGAAGACAATCATGACAACATCTCAACCCTTCGAGCTGCTTCACATGGACTTATTTGGACCTACCCACTACTCCACCCTCACAACAACGGCGTGTCTCTATGGCTTCGTCATTGTTGATGACTACTCAAGATACACATGGGTGCACATAATTCTCTACAAGACTGAAGTACAAGATGTCTTCAGACGATTCGCCAATCGAGCAATGAACAACTATGGTGTCAAGATCAAGCATATCAGAAGTGATAACGGCACTGAATTCAAGAACACCGGGCTTGATCTTTATCTGGATACAATGGGAATCACTCATGAATTTTCTGCTCCATACACACCTCAGCAAAATGGCATTGTAGAGCGCAAGAACAGAACCCTCATCGAGATGGCTCGAACAATGCTTGACGAGTACAAGACACCAAGAAAGTTCTGGCCTGAAGCCATTGATACAGCTTGTCACATCATCAACCGTGTCTACATCCATAAGCTTCTGGGCAAAACATCCTATGAGCTCCTCACTGGCAAGAAGCCAAATGTCAGCTACTTCAGAGTCTTTGGTGCTAGATGTTGGATCAAGGATCCCCATCACAAGTCAAAATTTGAACCCAAAGCTCACGAAGGCTTCATGCTTGGCTATGGAAAGGATTCGCACTCTTACAGAGTCTTCAACCTCTTCCACTACAAAATTGTTGAAATAGTGGATGTGCGATTTGATGAAACCAATGGGTCACAAAGAGAAATTCTGCCAAGTACACTTGATGAAGCTCCTTCCTGTGAATCTATCAAGTTGATGGGAACTGGTGAGATCATGCCCTCTGAAGCACAGCCTGAAGAGGAACTTATCATCTCTGCACCAAATCAACCTGAAGACAATGCTCAGACCGAAGACAATTCTCCCAATGATGACAATGATCAGCCAGAGCAGAATCTTCGTCCTGTTCATCCTCGTGTTGCAAATGAAGTTCAAATAGAGAAGATTATTGACAGCATCAATGCACCTGGTCCGCTCACTCGCTCAAGAGCAACACAGCTAGCAAATTTCTGTGGGCATTTTTCATTTGTGTCAATATCAGAACCCAAGAAAGTTGCTGAAGCTTTTATGGAACCTGAATGGATTCAAGCCATGCAAGAAGAACTTCAACAGTTCAAGCTGAATAATGTTTGGGAACTTGTCAAGCGACCTGACCCTCGCAAGCATAACATTATTGGAACAAAGTGGATATATCGAAACAAGCAAGATGAGCATGGTCAAGTCGTCAGAAACAAAGCTCGTCTTGTGGCTCAAGGATATACTCAAGTTGAAGGAATTGACTTCGATGAAACATTTGCTCCTGTTGCTAGGCTTGAAGCTATTCGCATACTGCTAGCCTATGCTAATCATCACAACATCTTGCTATATCAAATGGATGTAAAGAGTGCATTTCTAAATGGCAAGATTGAAGAAGAAGTATATGTTGCACAACCACCTGGCTTTGAAGATCCAAAACATCCTGATATGGTGTACAAACTGAACAAAGCACTGTATGGCCTCAAACAAGCTCCTCGTGCCTGGTATGATACAATCAAAGACTTCCTGAAGAGCAAAGGCTTCAAACCTGGATCTCTCGATCCCACACTCTTCACGAAGACATATGATGGTGAACTGTTTGTGTGCCAAATATATGTGGATGACATAATCTTCGGCTGCACCAACCAGAAGTACAGTGATGAGTTTGGGTACATGATGCAAGAGCAATATCAAATGTCCATGATGGGAGAGCTGAAGTTCTTCCTTGGTCTTCAAATTCGTCAGCAACGAAATGGCATCTTCATATCTCAAGAAAAATACCTCAAAGATTGTCTGAAGAAGTTTGGAATGGAAGACTGCAAAGGCTACACGACGCCAATGCCAGCCAAGCACCATCTTGGTCCCGACGACAATGGTAAAGAGTTCGATCAAAAGGTATACCGCTCCATGATTGGTTCTTTGCTTTATTTATGTGCATCTAGGCCAGATATTATGCTTAGTGTTTGCATGTGTGCTCGATTCCAAGCGGCACCAAAGGAATCGCATCACTTAGCTGTGAAGCGAATTCTTCGATATTTGGCTTACACCCCAACACTAGGATTATGGTATCCAAAGGGCTCAAGGTTTGATCTGGTTGGATTCTCGGATGCTGATTATGCTGGTGACAAAGTGGATCGCAAGTCTACATCAGGCACATGTCATTTTCTCGGTCGATCACTTGTCTGTTGGTCTTCAAAGAAGCAGAACTGTGTGTCACTCTCAACTGCTGAATCTGAATACATTGCTGCTGGATCTTGTTGTGCTCAGCTTCTGTGGATGAAGCAAACTCTCAAGGACTATGGCATCGATCTGAAGCAAGTCCCTCTCTTCTGCGACAACGAAAGTGCCATCAAGATTGCCAACAATCCAGTCCAGCATTCGAAGACAAAGCACATTGAAATACGTCATCACTTTCTCAGAGATCATGTTATGAAGAAAGATATAGATATCATGCACGTCAACACTGAAGAGCAACTGGCAGATATCTTCACAAAGCCCTTGGACGAGAAAAGGTTTTGCAAGTTACGGTGTGAGCTAAATATCTTGGAATCCTCGAATGTCCTGTGATCAGGCACACATCCTAACACTTATGCATGTTGATGACTTAGATGTGCAACACACAAAGTAATGTATATCTTCAATCAATGAAGATTTACACTCTGAGTGTGAATACATTAACATGGAATTTGACTTCGGAGCGCCACGATAATTGTGCGTCGTGTCTGGGTCTAATACTTCCTATACGGTGGGTAACGCCACCACCAAATTTCTCTGTTTGAAGTGTTTCACTCATGGCGTTATTTTGCAAAGATTTCGCATTTGGTTTGTCTTCAGTTTCAATTTATCTTCGTGATTTTTCTTCGCTATAGTGATTTGATTGCATATATATATATATATACTAGCATTCTGTCCTCTACAACATTCACTTATAGCTATGTCTTCACTGTTGAATCTTTTGAACTAAGTGAACGTGATCGGACCCTAATCTCTCACTGCTTACTATCTCAAACTCTATCTATCCAAATCATATGCATTCTATTGAAACTGTCGAATGTCTTCTCTGCATCCTTGTCAGCAGAAGACACAGAGACAAACATCAAGTTCTATTTAAATGATTCATCTTTATTGTCTATATCCGGAGAAGCCGACACAACTCTCCGACATGCCTGGCGGGCGTGGGAACATGGGACAACTCTATGTATGCTGCATGCTTGCCACGTGTCCCACGGATGTGAACAGTCAGGGGCACCTGAGTAATTGCGCTGTTCCGCACAACTACTTATAAATATGTGTCCCCTGCGGTAAAGAAATCTTTCTTCCACCTCTCCACCTCCGTCAAAACCCTAGCGCCACCGCTAGCTCTCGACGACGCCGGTGACGAAGCGCTTAGCTGCCCCGACTTCTCCGACGCCGTCCTCATGCCGGCCGCGGACATCTTTCTCTCCGCCGTCACCGTAGGTGTCCTCCGTCGCCAAGTTAGGGCACGGTGGGCTGAACTGCTCGGTCTCTCATTCTTCCCATCTAGCAGTTCTTCGTGCGGTAATTATAACTCTATTTTTACCACCTTTTTGATCTTCATAGACTCATCCTACTTACCGAAAGTGGTTTCTGCCTACTAAATGTTAGATCTATTCTATCTGCATCTCATAATGCCTAGTCTATTCACTTAGATTTCCTATCTAGTTTGATTCCTCACTTGTACTTATTCATGGATTGGTACAAATCTGGAACCAACTCACCACATATAAGTGAATGTCTTCGCATCATGAGGTCAATGTCTTCAAACTGATTTATCTTCAAAATCTTCTGAGAATGCATATGACCTCTTCCTCTTCCCTCGCATCTCTAATGCTGTCACAGGTACATGTCCGTGGGAGAATCCCTTGGTTCTCATAGTCTGCATTCGTTTGCAGAATACTTACAGCATCATATCAATTCTCCTGAAGCCAGTTCCTGCTTGACCAGCAAGCGTAAATCTCTGAAGCCTCTGAACGTATTGAAGCCATTCAGCTTGAAGTTCATGGCTGCAGAAAAATCAGCAAGGAAGGGTGGCAGACAGCGCAGAGGAGGAACATCCAAAGATCTGCCTGATGACCTAGCAGAACTGTACAAGACAGACCCTGAAGAGACTTATCATCAGCGCAAGACACGAATCCAATGGATTCGACGCTATTGGGCTGAAGAATGGTTCAAGTACAAGTTCGTCACCAAGGAATATGCAGAGAAAAATGCTATCAAGAGTCCTTGGGGCGATATTCTCTATCGAGGCCTTCAACCCAAGAACAGAGCTGAAGCCATTGAGCAAGAATTCTATCCTTGCATGGTCCGTGGACCACAGCCTGAAGAAGCCGACCCATCATCATTACTCTGGTGTCGCAACGACAATCTCTTCAAGCGCAACTTCCAGTTTGCTGTGGCTTCGGCAAAGGAAAACAAGAAGTCATGGGGGTTGGACTTCAATCCTGGTCCCTCTGCTCCCCGTGAGGATGGGACTCGTGAAGCTGAAGAAAATAGAATTGGCCCCTTTGCAAACCTTGATGGCCTCATCTCCTACATCTTGGTACAAGGTGCCAAAGTGGATCATTCTGACAATGAGGCTGATTCTGATGAAGCCCCAGCTCCTCCTTCGAAACCACAGAAGCAAAAGAAGCTAAAGGCTTCTAAACCCGTGCCACCAAAAGCTTCTCGTGTGAAGCCACTGGCCACTGCACCTCCTGAAGCCAGTGTGCAGTCTGAAGATCAATCCCGTATCTCCAAGAGGACGGAGAAGAAAAAGCAACTTGTCAGGCGTGCTGATCAAGCTCTGACTCCTGCTGCTATTCTGCGTGAAGAACCCATTGATCTATCAAGTGATGAAGATCTTGCGGATGATGCTCTTGAGCAGCTGATAAAGAGCAAGGAAGAAGCAGAAATCTTCAACAACTTGCCTCTCTTTGATGTGGCCATCATCCACAATTTCATTGATGAGTGGTTCGACACCCCAAATGTCAGCTTTGAAGATTTACAGCTTCCAATTGGCCTCAGCGTCTCTTTCAATGGCGCCATTGCTTCTGAGCTGGCTCTCGCTCAGAGAATCGTTGAGCTCAAGCACAAGATTGATTATGAGAAGGCTCAATTCAAGAAGCATGTGGCCAAGCTAAGTGTTCAAGACGTCAGAAACTTTAAGGTCATGCTGCATGAGCTTAAAGAAGCTTTTCAAAAGAAGCGCCAAGAAGCTCAAGGCTCTCGTGAGCGCATGAAGAGTTTGGCTGATAAGTGTGTGCTTGCCTACAATGAGGCTGAGAAGCGCAAGTCACTTGGCCGTCCTGGCATTGACCCCAGAATGGCTGCAAAGAAAAAGAAGAAGTTTCCTGCTGATCAGCCTGCGCCTTCAAGCCAAGAAGCTCCACGTATTATCTTCCCAAGTAGCATGACTGGCTCGAAGCCAAAGGTCACCACAACCGCTTCTGAACAGAAGAAAACGAGGGCTGCAGAGGCAGAAGCTAGAAAGAGGAAGAATACCGAAGCCTCTGATGCCGCTCCCTCCAAGAAGAAGCGCAAGACCAAGAAGAATCGGGCTGCTCCCACAGAGCCCCTTTTTGTTGAACCCATCTCAGTGATTCATCCTGCATCTGCATCCCAAGAACTTCACATGACTGTGCATGAGCCTGCTTCCACAGAGGCTCCTGAAGCTGAAGATATTCCAGCAGCTGAACCCACCGCTGCTGAAGACATTGGTCATCATGACAATGTTGAAGATGATGAAGTTCTTCCTCAGATCGAATACAATGTGGTATCATCGCCTGTTCGTACGAACAGCGAACTCATCAGCATTGGTCGTCCTCTGACGCCAATTGCACAGGATGATTCATGGGCTGATCGCCCACAAGAACAAGACTCCCCCAGTACTCCCCTACAACAACAACAAGCTACCCCCAACGTGCAAGAAGAGGATGAAGACTTTCAGGCTCAGCCAACTCCATCTCCTAAAGTGAAGCCAGCTCTTCGCAGGCTTCGCAGAGGACAAAGGCCTGAAGTCCCTCTGTCGAGCGTTCCAGAAGGAGAAGTGCAACGTTCACCTGTTGCACGGCAAGTACTTTCTGAACCTGCTCCAACTGTGAATGTCTCCGAGTCTGAAGCACATGCTGCTGAAGACAATCCGGCTGCATCAGCCGATGAAGAGCGTCAAGAAGAACGTGTCTCTACTCCCCCCATTCAAGAAGAAGCAGTTCATGATCTGAACGTGTCTGTGTCTGACCCTCCAGCTCCTCAAGTGGAGGCTGAAAATGTTGAGGCTGCCACCACCAACGTCAATACAGCCAGTGACGTAGTCATGGCTGATGCTAATGTGGAGCCTACACTAACTGTGCCTGAAGCAAATGTGGCTACTGAACCTGAAGTCAATGAGGATGCCCTGAGTCATGAGGATGCTGCACCCGAAGCCAATGAGGATGCTGCACCTGAAGTCAACATGACAACTGCTCCCGAAGCACCTGTCGTGCAGCCTGCCTCCGATGTTGCCTCTGCTCCTGTTCCGCCTCCAAGGCCTCACACAATTGAGCAAGCATACAGTCATGGTCAGCTCACTACTGTCCGATGGCCCGTTCTGGTGCCTCCACCCTCTGCCTCAGGACCGCAATTTGACTATCATATTGAGCATAGGCCTCAAGTGCAGAAGCCAAAGCCCAGGTTGCCAAGGTTTCCAGGTACTGCCAACTCCCCGGGTCCTTCAATGCTAATGGCTTCAAGAGCCACAACACATTCTTTGACAGCTCGAAGAACCCCTACACGAAGCCAAGAATTGCATCAGATCGGTTCTGGAGCTATCAACAGAGAAGCTATTACTCATGCGTGTTATATGATCAAGGGCGCATTTTCCCTCATATGCGCCTTGACACTGAAGCCATTGCTGGACTGCCATGCTTAGAAGAAGCACTTGATTGCTTTCGAGATGCTGGTCTGCTCCACTTTGTGACAGACAAAGAACATTGGAATGAAGAGCTATTGCTTCAATTCTATGCCACTCTGCACATTCGCGGCTACAACAGAGACATCAAGACATGGGTTCTCGAGTGGATGACTGGAAATGTTCATCATGAAGCCAAAGCTATGGACATCATCGAGCTTACAGGGCTAGCCACTCCTGGAGAACTGTATGAACCTGACTGGCAGCTACACCGCAATGCTGTAGAGAGCATCTTTCATAAGCCAGAACCCAATATGAGCCAGATGCTGAGTAGGATGAAGCCTTTGCCATCTGACGCTGAATATCCCACACATTTCTTTCTTGAAGACCTTGAGTATCTGCCTCGAACCATATATCACATCATCGGGCGAACTCTATGGCCAGTCAAGGGACACTCATCAGCGGCCAAGCTTGAAGGAACTATGAAGACTTTGGTCTTCTATATTCTCAATGGCATTAGCTTCAACACTCGGGAATTCTTCATAAGACAACTTGCTACCTCCGGTTCTGATCTCTTTGATCTGAAGTTTTATGCTCCATGGGTCATGCGCCTTATCAAGCGCCACTCTACTGTCAACTATCAACCCTCTGCTCGCAATCATATAATATTTCTACCAGAAGTTGATATGTCAGTTGATGCTATATACTCTAACCCTGCCAAGAAGCCTCTTTGTCTTCAGAATGCCGAGCACCAAAGCTTCACTCAGCCTATTGAAGGTGTTCCAGTAGCAACACGAATCTATCCATTTGCTGGTAACACTCGTCTGCCTCACAAAGCGCCCACTAAAGCCACTGAAAGCACCATTGCCCAAAGGCCTCGCAAGCGTTCTCGCGTTCTCAATGACCGAGAACTTCTTGTGGCCCTTCATCAGAAACAGGATAAACATCACTTTTGGCTCAAGAGACAGATGCAAAGCCTCTTGGTGGATGTCAATCGCATTCGCAACCTTGCCACCAAGAATGCCTTTGTTGCTCATGAAACTTGCCGGAGATCATGGAAGAGTTTGACCCTGCTTAGTGCTGAAGCAGATCTTCAAGACGATGGCTTCAATGAAAGATTTCAGTTTGACTCCACTCCTCCACGGAATGCTGTCTTACGAAGAACTCCATCTCTTGAAGACTCTGAATATTCCTCCTCCGCGGCAACAGTTAATGCCAGAGTGATCGATGATGAAGATGACGCTACTTCACCACCTCCAACTACTGCGCGCATCGACACTGCACCAAGTTCCTCTGCACCGCCACCCAACGACAACAACCCTGCTGCTTCACCTACTCATCAAGAAGACGAGTAGATGCTCTATGTCTTCAAACCTTTTTGGTCATTACTGACAAAAGGGGGAGAAGCGTATGAGTTGATAGTCTTCAAGCGGGTTCATATGGGCGGTTGCATTATATTTTGCTGCGTGCTTACAACTCTTGCATTTTGATACATTTGGTTCTTTGAGTTGTAACACCTAAACTTGATGGTCGTCTGCTACTTCTGCTACGTGTTTGCTTTACTCTGATGCGATGATAACTTCCGCACTTAGATCATCCTGCAGACGTCCATTTTTCATTATGCATGTCATTCTACTTGTTATATCATTTCATGCATGATGAATTATCTTCATAAGTTGAAGTGGATCTCCATAAGTACAACCTGCCATGTGCATTTGCAATCCAAAAGCAAATTATTAATATGCACATCTTCAGGGGGAGCCCTTGCTACTTATGAAGACAATTCCTATCCTTACAATTTCACATACTTTATCCCCGTTGAAAACTTCAACCAGTTTGTCATCAATCACCAAAAAGGGGGAGATTGTAAGTGCATCTAGTGCCACCCCTAGTTGGTTTTGGAGTATTGACGACAAAGTTGGTTGAGGGACTAATGCGTTTGTGAGAATTGCAGGATAACGCAGGTAGTGTCCCTCATTGATTCGGTTTACCTACCGGAGATGACCCCTAAAAATGTATGAAGACATTGAAGACAATGGTGGTATGAGAAGATATTCATATTGAAGACTATGACATGAGAAGACATTACGTGAAGACAATGGAGCGCGAAGACTGTGTGGTTTCGTCGTTTCCTTTCTTCTTTGTTGAGTCATAGGAACCACCGTACTGTTAAGTGGGGTCCAAGTGAACTAAGTCAGAGTGACTGAAGTGATGCTCAACCCAAATCCTATGTCTTCGAGCGAAGACAATGAGAGCAAATCTTATCCAGAGTTGGATGAGTCAGCTTTGCTTGTAGCCCAAGTAAAGTTGCCGTGTGTGTTTGAAATCTGACCGTTGGAACACGTGTCAGTTCCTTAGTGACCCAGGGTCATTTTGGACAAATCAGGTCGGGTTGCCTGGTGGCTATAAATAGCCCACCCCCTACACCATAAATTGGTGGCTGCTCAGAGTTTGTATACGGCTTTTGTCGTTTGAGAGCAACCCACCTCGAAGCATTTGAGAGAGAGAAATCCTTGCGAGGACAAAGCCCAAACACCCAGAGCCAAAGAGTGTTAGGCATCACTGAAGTCTTTCTGTCTGTGTGACCTGAAGACTTATTACACTTGAGGACTGTGTATCCTCCAGCCGGTTAGGCGTCGCGTTCTGAGCATCCAAGAGTCATTGTGGATTGCCGAGTGAACGAAGTCTGTGAAGGTTTGGAAGTCTCCCTTGAAGACTTACCAGAGTGATTGGGCGAGGACTAAGTGACCTTAGCTCAAGGGGAATAAGGTGAAGACACGGTCTTCCGAGTTAAATCTCAGCCTCCCTAACCAGACGTACTGTTGTCACAGCAACTGGAACTGGTCCAACAAATCATGTGTCCTCAACGAGCAACTGGTTCTATCTCTTCCCTCCTTTACTTTAATTTTGTCTTCATGAAGTCATTGCTTATTGTTTTATCCGATTGACTTCATTGTCTACTATTGTTGATTGGCTTCATACTATCTTCCATCCTGATCCTACTACCTAGCTGCTATTAATCTTCAAACGTTAATGCTATTGCATACTTGATTATGGCTTGCTTGTTGTAGTTTATCTTCCGCTGCATATCAATTAGGTTGTTTCTATCGTTTGTCTTCGAAACGTCCATGTTTTGAAGACTTTCCTAAAAATCGCCTATTCACCCCCCTCTAGTCGATAACTAGCACTTTCAGAAACCTAGAGACTCGTAGTAGCACGCTTCACACTCTGGGTAGTCTATCGCAAACAAACAAATACATACATAAGCACTCAAACTAGAAGCACGAGTAAAACTCAAATAAGAGATCTAACCAGAAAGTTCAACTTAAGAATCCCGGTTTGCAAAAAGAATCAAATCAGACGAAGCAATGAAACTCAAACTGCGAAAGAAACAAGATCTGTTTACTAATCTGGACTAAAGTCAAATTTTACTATACCAAAATCTTGTTCAAGTTGGTTAAACAGAAAGAGGGCTTCGAGACAAAGATCAAGGCACTTGAATCGCCTGATTCGGATAAACGAGCAAAAAGATAAACTAAAACGAAGATCACGGCAGAAATCATGATTGAAAATAATCACGGAAAAACCCTGGAAAAAGAAAAATTGACGAACAGGCTAATGAATGAACATTCGCTATCTGCGGCTAATGGGTGAACACCGTTCGTTAAAATGAACGTACGGACGAACGTCCGCCAATTAACTAAACTGGAAAAACCGAACCGATCTAATAAAAAAATGAATCTAGGTTTTCGAAATAAAACCGATCGTTTTAAAAAAAACGGCGGCTACCTCGACGAACTCGACGAATCTGGCGGTGGCGGCACTCTGGCGGCGGGGCAGCGACACTCCGGTGCAGCGCAGACGGCGGGTAGCGGGCAACACGGGTGGCGGCAGGGCTGGCGACGGGCGGCGCGGCACGGGCGGTGGTGGTGGCGGCAGCGGCTGCGGCGGGGTTTGGGGCGGCTCGGGCCCTCGCCTTATAAGGCCGACCGTGCCAGGTGTCCCAGGCGGACACGGCCCGGTAGGTCGATTTCCTTCTTTTTTAATAATACCGATGCGCAGAAAAATGATTAAAAGAAATACTAAATGGACTCCAAAAATCCTGAAATAAAATTTCCCCGTTCTCTAAAAATATAGTGGACAAGGCGAACATTTATTTGGGCCTCTAATGCAATTTTTGAAAAACGCATTTTTTCCTAATTCAAACAAAATAGTGATAAAACTCCGAATAAAATTCTTATTCGATTTTAATATTTTCCTCCAATATTTCTTTATTTTGGAGAGGTCATTTTATCCCTCTCTTTCATTTTCAGGTAAGAAATATTTGAGGAGAAAAATAATTAAAATCAAACGATCCTCTTTTCAAAATTTGAGAAAACTCAAATATGAAAATAACAAAATCCCCAACTCTCTCCGTGGGTCCTTGAGTTGTGTAGAATTTCTAGGATCAACCCAAAATGCAATAAAATATGATATGCAATGATGCTCTAATGTATAACATTCCAAATTGAAAATTTGGGATGTTAGAAGGAGACGGAGACCCTCATCCACCAGTCAAACCGGCTCAGGCATACGGAGCCGCCGAAGACTGTGGAAGGTACGGGCCCGACGGGGGGCAGCACAATCGACCCGACACCAAGTTCCAGCTCAGCTCCCGGCATGAAGGCACAGGATTGGCCCCTCCCGTGGGGAGCAACGCAGGAGAGCTCCCGACCTCTCCGACCGGAGAAGGAGAGGAGATGATCCAGGGTGAGCCCCTTCAGGAAGGGCTCACCCTGCCTGTCGTCCAGGTTGAAGATCCCCCGACAAGGATTGCCATGGAAGGGTCCATCCATGATGATGTTGTGGTTGCCGAGGAAGGGGACGGAAACCCATGGCCCGAAAGGTGATGTTTTCGGGGAAACTGTAGCTTCCGCACGGCAGACCTCTCCGGGTAACTAATTCGTTCCTTTTCCTTGCTTCTTTCTTTTGTCATGTCTCTCCATGCTTCTGGTCTGATAACACCTCCGCTTCTTCTTGCAGACTACGGCATAGCCTAGTGGTGGGAAGGGATTGATGCCTTCCCACCCACCCAGGTTCAAGGCATGGCACTTGCAATTTGGATCTGTTGCACCAATTATACTGTAGGGGGTTCCCTTACAGTCTTTCTGTCAAAAAAACACCTCCGCTTCTTTATTATTGCTTGTTGTATTCGCTTGCAGTCCCTCAGGCCGAAGAGCCCAAACTACTGGAAGAAGTGGCTAGCATAGGGAGAGATCCTACAGACGAAGCCGCCAAGATTGCTGCCGCGGAGAGGCAGGGACATGCTGCCGGGAGCGTCCACGAGCCCCTAGCAGAAACGAAGTGGATTTTTGACGGCGCACCAGGGCGGGAGCGGCGGCCGAGGAGAAAGTCCCCCTCCAAACCATGGATCTCCTCCCTTCATTTGGAACCACGGTGAAGACCTCACCGTCATCTTTGAGCCGGTTGGCGCTGGTGTTCGTGCACCCTGGGCTTGGAGCCCTCGGCTCATCAGTAGCGATGAGCAAGGAACTTGATGAAGAGATCTAGCACATCCTGGCATCGCTGTATCAAGGGGTCGACGAGGCAGATGATCCTACTACTATTTTTCTGGATTTGGCCTTCCTGGAGTCCATGGCGGCATGCATCAAGGAGATGCAGGGCCGATACAGCCAGAAATGGCAAGTGCTCAAGGAGCAGCGCAAGTCCGCCAACAAGGTGGATTGGCAACTGAGGGACAAGGGCAACGAACTGCGTGATTAGCACGACAAGCAGTTACAAGTCCCGATGATGAGCAGGAGATGATCTCGATGGCCAGGGAGGATGTCATTGCCCGAGAGGCCCGCATGGCGGAGCGCAAGGTGCTTCTGGATGCCAAGGAGCAGGACATCTCTTCTCGGGAGGAGAAACTTGAAGCCACCCTCCGTGCCAAGGATGATGATCTGGAAGCCCTCGTGCAGCAGCGCACCAAGGAGTTAGAGGACAAGCACAAGGCTGCTCTGGATGCCCTCAGTGCTAATTTTGCTATCCAACTGAAGAAGCTTGCTGACGACCTTCCCACTGCATCCACTGCCAAGACTGACCTCGACCAACAGGTAGCCAAGCTAATGGAAGAGCTTTCCGGGAGCGCCAAGGAAGTCATGACCCTTAAGGAGGAGGTGCAGAAAGTGGAGACCCTTCTAAAGGAGATACAATCGCAGCTCTCCTCCAAGAGCCAAGGCCTTGAGACTACCAACAACACCATTGAAGACCTGAAGGCCAGGATTGGCAGCTTGGAGAGCTCGGTAGAGTCCAATGGGGCCCATGAGCAGCTGACAAAGGACTTGGACACCGCCAGGCATCTCCGGAAGGATGCGGAGGACCAGCTGGCGAATCATACTGAGGCGGTCAATCTCTGGATCAAGAGCTTGATAAACATTGCCAGGCGTCTCCACGCCCAAGCTGCAACGATGGGCCTGGATGGGCCGGTCTTTTCGGCCAACAGGCAGGAGGTCCCTAGCATCAAACCAGGGGTCTTATTCAACGAGCCGATCGACAAATTGAAGGCGCATGAAGAGGGAAGGGCCGGTCGCTTCGTGAATGAATCCTGGAAGCTTGCCCACAACGCCCTCTTCATGGTTCTGAGCAACATCGCCTGCCGCCATCCGGACCTCGACCTAGCTGATGGCTTCAAGAAGCCATCAGAGGGCGCAGACGTTCCTGCTGCTGAAGAGAAGGCTACTCCACTTGCTGCCAAGGTCCTCTCCGTCCCAACGGTCCACGCGGTCTCCAGGCCCTGCACTGAACTATCTTCGCCACTGTGCTGTCCTATAACAAAACATGATGCATGTCTTGTGTTTAGACATCGTTTTATTTATGCTCGTGCGAGACTAATGTTTTTGATTAATCTTAATTGTGTGTTTATCCCCTAAGAGTTCATTTTTCAGTGTTCGTATGATTTACCCCTATACATGTTTTGGCTGCTTGACGGTATCATATTTGTCGCGATTGTCATAAGGGTCTGGCCCTTAGCATTCATCTTGGCGTGGATGCGTCTCATAAGTTTTTCCTTGGTAGCTTTTGATGTAGCCACTCATTCTGCGAGCAATCTAGGAACAGAACGAGGGTGTAGACAGAAAGACTAGCAAGGTGCCATTTCATGAAGGATTTCCTCATACGAACACTTCAGTGCCCAAAGGATAAACAAATGCAAATCTTAAACTCATAAGGGAGCAATGACTGTTAGAAATATGCCCTAGAGGCAATAATAAAACGGTTATTATTATATTTCCTTGTTCATGATAATTGTCTATTGTTCATGCTATAATTGTATTAACTGGAAACTGTAATACATGTGTGAACATATAGACCACAACATGTCCCTAGTGAGCCTCTAGTTGACTAGCTCGTTGATCAATAGATGGCTATGGTTTCCTGACCATGGACATTGGATGTCATTGATAACAGGATCACATCATTAGGAGAATGATGTGATGGACAAGACCCAATCCTAAGCATAGCACAAGATCGTGTAGTTCGTTTGCTAAGAGCTTTTCTATTGTCAAGTATCATTTCCTTAGACCATGAGATTGTGCAACTCCCGGATACCGTAGGAATGCTTTGGGTGTACCAAACGTCACAACCTAACTGGGTTGCTATAAAGGTGCACTACTGGTAGCTCCGAAAGTGACTGTTGAGTTGGCACAAATCGAGACTGGGATTTGTCACTCCGTATGACAAAGAGGTATCTCTGGTCCCACTCGGTAATGCATCATCATAATGAGCTCAGTGTGACTAAGGAGTTAGTCACGGGATCATGCATTACGGAACGAGTAAAGAGACTTGCCGGTAACGAGATTGAACGAGGTATTGGGATACCGATGATCGAATCTCGGGCAAGTAACATACCGATAGACAAAGGGAATTGAATACGGGATTGATTGAATCCCCGACATAGTGGTTCATCCGATGAGATCGTCGTGGAACATGTGGGAGCCAATATGGGTATCCAGATTCCGCTATTGGTTATTGACCGGAGAGGTATCTCGGTCATGTCTGCATGGTTCCCGACCCCGTAGGGTCTACACACTTAAGGTTCGGTGACGCTAGAGTTGTTATGGGAAATAGTGTTGGATTGCGGGTTCCGGCAGACCCTTGAGGTTCAAACACTGGGGTGCGCGTGAAGATCTCTCCTCTACCAACTCACGTCTCGTCGCCCCGCAAAGGATCTAGGCTACACGATGAACAACACAAGAGACGCAAGGTTTATACTAGTTCGGGCCACCGTTGTGATGTAATACCCTACTCTAGTTTGTGGTGTGGTGGATTGCCTCTGGGGCTGATGATGAACAGTACAAGGGAAGAATAGCCTCGCGAGGGGTGTTCATGTGGTGGTGTTGTCCCTTTGGAGGGGTTGATTCCAGATGCCTCTATACTATGGTGGCTAGTCCTATATATAGAGCGAGAGGCTCTGGTCCTCTTCCCAAATATTGAGCGGGAAGGGCGCTAACAATTGGCCATTTTGAAGGGGAACATCTAGTACACTTATCCTGACTAAAGTCGGTCCGCGACTGCTAAAGACTCTGACGATGACGCCGTCCTGGGCTCCACGATGACCTCCTTCCCGCCATTCTGCTGGTCTTGGTCTTGTTGCACCGAAATGGTTGCCTTCGCATGGTGCCTTGGCCTGTGCTTGCCCCCTTTGCACCAAAGGGGAAACAAGGACACTGCACAGGCTGGCGCCCGCCTGGTCTCGATCGTCATGGCTTGCGTCACGGGCACCTCGCGAGGTACCCCTGCCTTGATCTCTCCGCCTTCTTGCGAGCCAGCCTGACGAGGCTACTCCTGAGGAAGCTTTCCTGTCGTCCGCCCCGCGAGGCTTGGTCCCTTGTGAGGGTCTTGAGCTTGAGTCGAAGAAGATGGGCCGCACTGGGCCATTGCTTGAGCCACGCCGCAGGCCACAGGCAGGCAAGTCTGGGGACCCCCATTTCGAGAACGCCGACAGTAGCCCCCGGGCCCAAGGCGCGCCCAGACTTGGCTTAGCATAGAAGCGAAGGGGCAAGTGCGAAGCGCCGCGGGCCCCAACAGCCTACGGCCTTGGGCGACACGTGGTGATCGATTGGACGTGGGCATCTCCGCTTCCCCACGATGCCTCATTATGTGCCCGGCTAGGCGGACCCATGGTTGCACACATCCATTCCCCTTTCACCGTTCGCGCGCTTCCTACCCTTCCTTCTTCCTCGAGCTCCAACTCCCACCTCCAATCCAACTCGAACTCTTCCCCCTTCCTGTTGCCATGGCGCCAACGAAGAAGGACAGGGGAAAGAAGCCCGCGCCTTCGCCCTGCTCGCCTTTAGTGGTGGCCCCCACTGTTGACCGATCAATCATACTCAACCCTGAAGCCTTGGACAAGGTCCGCTCCGCTCTTGCCTCCATCTTCAACGAGTGTGGGAGAACGACGGTCTGGCCCGCATCTCACTCCTTCTTCGATAGGGTTGTCATCGAGGTCCAATTCTTCGCTGACGCCCTGTGGGCGGGTTTAGTTCCCCCCTTTTCCGCCTTCTTCAATGCGGTGCTCTCCCATTATTAGATCCACATGATGCACTTGGGGCCTGAGTCCATTGCCCTCCTGGCTGTTTTCGCCTTTGTTTGTGAGGCAATGGTGGGCATCCCTCCTTCCGTTGCCCTCCTACGCCACTTCTTCTCTTTGCGCCTGAGCGACCCCACTCAATGCTTGGGGTGTGTGAGCTTCCTCGCCGTGCTGGAGACGGCTGCTTTAGGGATTGATTTTGGCCTTCCTCCTCCTGAGGCCAGGTTCACAAAGCGGTGGCTGTACGTGGATGTCGGGGTGCCCAACCCCCTGCCCTCGCACCCAACCTCGCCTGCTGTTCCGAACTCAGGCTGGGAACATGAGACACTCGTGAGCCCCCAGCTCGCCTTCGTCTGGCACCGCTTCCAGAGTTTGAGGGCGCTCGATGTGACGACACCCAAAGTGGTGAAGAAGTTCCTCCAACGTTGCATTTCCCCTCTCCAGCGCCACTCTCGCCGGATGTGGGACTTTGTGGGGTATAAAGACCGCATGCGGCTTCAAGAGGAGGACCTGGCGCCCGAAGTGCTGCTGATGGTGCTCAAGGTCCTAACCGGCGACCCTTCCCCAGGCAGCCTTCGACACGATGCTTCCCTCTTGTATCTTTGCTCCAGAAGGGCCGATTTCGTGAGGCAGATGCTCAGCTTTGACGAGTGGGGGCTGCGCCCGGCTGGCCGCACGGGGCCCCGCGAGAACCCAGTCGTTGTGGTTGCTCTTCCGGTCGCCCAAAGCGGCTCTGTCTCAGGCGATGGAGCGGGGAGACGAGAACCACCGGGAGCTGAAGGGGCTGACGTCGAGATGCTAACGCCGTGCGGAGCCCCGAAGGCGGCATCTCCCGAAGCCCGTTCTGGAGCAGTGGCAGGCGAGGAGTTGCGGCTTATGGCTCCCGAGGCTGGGGCTTCTGAGGCCCCGACCGTTCCTCATGAGGCGGCGCCTGGTGGTGTCCCCCAGGCCGGTTCCCCTCGCGCTGATCACCTTGACACCTCCTCCACGCCATAGGCCGACCCTTGCGCCGAGCGCCTAGGCCGGTTCCGCATGGACTTCGAGGCCCTCCGCAAGAGGAAGGAGGCCTTGGGTGGCGATGATCGCCCTTGCCGCCTATTGAAGCGCAGGAAGTACTTTGCCATGGACGAGTAAGTCCTCTTCTCTCTCTGCTCCTTTACCTTACTGTCCCTGCAGCTGACCGCGACCTTTCAGGGCCCTTCCTACCGAATTCGCGGAGACGGCCAAGGAGTCATTCCTCCAAGCTTTGTCTTCACCGCTGACCTTGGGCGCGCCGAGCTCGAGCAACGCCCCCGCCGCTGGGTCGGTTGAGGAAGTGATCCGTCCCGCGGGGCACCTCGAGCCTGCACGCCTGCTGTCCTTCCTTCGCGAGCTCCCATGGGGTACAACTAGCTTCCCCTGCGCTCCTCCCTTGATCGCGGATGGTGACTGGTTGAGGTCGGTCTTGAGTTCCTCCTCTGGGAATGGACCGGCGCTAGGATGGATTCCTGGCGAGGTCCGTCCGGCGATTGCTAGGGCGCCAGCCCCCAGCCCCTCACCGGAAGGTGGCACTCCGCCTCAGGGCCCTCCGCGTTCGCCAGCAGCAAAGGATGGCACGGGAGACGTGCTTGGGCGCACTCGGGAGCGCCGCGCCCTTCACCAAGAGTTTCTTCAGAGGGCAGCTGATGCAGTGAGCCAGCTCGGCGTGGAGCTTGCTGGCGAGGATGCGTGCCTTGAGGTCGAAGGCCTGCGCCTCACTGAGGGGAGGCGCAAGCTGAAGGTAGCCGTCGCCCTTGCACGTCACCAGCGTGACCTTGACAACGCGAGGGCCGAAGCGTCACTGGCGGCCTCGCGGGAGGCCTGCTCCCAAGCCATTGAGGAGGCTCGGGAAGCAGACCGACGGTGCAAGGCTGCAGAGGAGCGCGCATGGGAGCTCCAAGCCTGGAGCAACTCTCTAGAGCAGCAAGTGGAGCTGCATCAGGCGGCCCTTGTGTCACTGAAGGAGGCTTCCATCGACTAGGCGGAGCTCCAGAAGCGTGAGGAGGCGCTGATGCTGGATGCCGCTGAGCGCACCCTCGACCTCGAGCGGTTGGAGACGAGGGAGCGCCTGGTGACTTAGGCGGAGGATGATGTCGCCGCACGGGAAGCCCGAGTCCAAGAGGAGGTTGACCGTCGCATGGTGGAGGCTCGCTCGAATCGTGAACGCGAGTACGAAGGAAGGCTGGAGCTGATCAGGGCCGAAGCGGAGGGCAGGACCGCCGCCCTCAAGGCCAAGCTGGTTGAAGTGACGCGTCGTGTGGGCGCCTCCGGGGCCGCCCTTGGCACAGCGCAGACGGAGCTGGCTTCTTCCCGCGCCGAGGTGCTTCTTCTCCAACAGAGGGTCGATGGCGCCAAGGCCGTGGCGCGGCGGAATGAGGACGAGATCCGTCAGCGGCAGACCCTGGAGCACGTGCATGCCCCTATGCTTCGAACACTCATGGAAAGGGCGAACGCGACCCTGGGCAACATATGCAAGGCGGCCGTTGCAGAGCCCCGCATAATCAACTACGCTAGCAACCTCCGGTTCTTCACAGATGTGGTGACGCAGCTGGAGACCTGTTCTGACAGGGCCCGCGGGCTTGTTGAGGAGAGGAGCCGAGCCTTGCTTGGGCGTGCCTTCTCTCGTGTCTTCAGCTATCTTCAGGACAGGGATCCCCACTTTGATTTTGATTCCGCCATCGCACCGGTGCCCATAGCCATCCGGGGCGATCTGGCGCATTGGGTGGAGGACAACATGGATGCCCTCGTTAGGGCCTTCGCCACTGATGACGACGGCGTGGTCGTGGATGTCGATGAAGGCGGCGTGGTAGACGACCAAGACGCCGATGACGGGTACGGCGTGGGTGATGGTGAGGCCAGTGACGCTAGTGACGACTCCAGAGGTGCCCCTGAAGACGCATTAGGGGATTTGTCTAATTGATCGCGTGTCACCTCCGCTATTTGCCCCATGCGAAAATAGTCGGGCTTGGCCCTGAAGGTTGTGAGAGCATTTTGAGAGGGGGAGCCCCTCATGTAAAGGTTTGCAGTTGGTGTACTTGTAGACATAACGCCGCATGTATGCTTATGCTGAGCCATTGGCCCTACGATGGCCGGTTGACTTGTTTACCTTTGGCCCGGACGGGTCCCGAGCGATCCTGCGGGGACCGCAATGTCCCAAGTGTCTTCTGAGTGAACCCATTGATCCTGCAATGATAACCTCCTGAGAGGGTGCGACGACAGTGGTCCGGATCGTAGCCACGCTTGGCCTGGCCCGGCTCGCGAGGGGAGGCAGCTGATGCTAACTTTGGGCGCAAAGCCGAAACGAGAACGCGAGAGATTGCTCGAATGAGACTAAACACGCCTTCCCCGAACACACACAAGTCTCAAGCTCAAATCCAACTTAAATTCAAATCGAAGGAACTTGACAACTGAGAGAAAGGCAAAGAGCAAAAAGCCGCGTCCGACACCTAGTCTAGTCTTTGACGTCTTCTCACCAACGCGGAGCTAAGTGCTGCCACTGGGCGTGGGCGGGAGCCCCCGAGGCCCAAGGGCGGCTCTTCGGAGACTCCGGGGCGTGTACAACCCCAAACTCATTATTATGTGAGAGTGTCACGGGCGGCGAGCTTCACAGACACTTGGCCTTCTTCACAGGTACCGTCCTTGCTTCATATCACCAGACGAGGGCCCCGCCTTGCGCCACACTCTACTACCATTGATGGCGGCCGGAGACCAAGGACGATGCCAATGGGATAGAGCGGTCGCCAGCGGTTCCCCCGACGACCATGGGTCCTCTGCTGGGGGCAGGCCCTAAGGCACGTCCCCGACAGAGGGCCTACCTCCTGAGGACGCCTTGCTCCGGGCGCTGCGGGGGTGAGCCTGGATCTCAGCCCCTCTCTTGCAGCCCCCGGTGCCCTCTTCCTGAGGGGTAGGAGGCTGCAACATTGGGGTAGCCATCTGCTGCCGCGACCTGCACCTCCTGCGACCCATGGTTAGCGTAAGCTTTCTCCTGAGGAATCAGTGGTACCCGATAGTTGCCGCCACCAGTGCGGTTGTCGAGGCTCTTGTGGGGTTCCTGCAAGAGCTCAGCTTCTCGCGTTTCCTCCCCCCAGCTTGGCCCGAGGAACGAGCCGTGGTCTTCTTCCAGCGCGCACTCGTGATCCACCATGCGGGGTACATAGGCTTCTGGGGCCGCCGTCCCGAGGGCTTCGCTGTAGTGCCCTATGCGCCATGCAGCCCGGCTTGGAGCGCTGTCTTGAGGGTGGTGGCGTGGTGGCCCGCCGAGCCAAAGGCCGCGACGTGCACTCCTTCGCCGGCCGGGGATGGGGCCGGTGCGACTTGTCACCTGGTGTGGGCGGCCAGGTTGGCGTTGAGCAGGTCCTGGAGTCCGCTCGGAGTTGCGTGGGCACATATGGGGCCGCCATATGGCCCTCCCTGGATCTGGGGTGGTAGCTGGACGCAGAAAGGAGGTGCTCCCGAGATGGCGGCATCTAGGAGCTCGGCCACTCGCTCTAACAACACGTCGCGGCCGCCCTCCAGCAGCCGGCACCGTAGCAACTCTCAGGCCACCGTGAGCGCGGCCCTGGAGTTCGCCTGCTCCCGTCGGGTGTGCGGTGCTATGGCCGCGGCGTGGCTTGAGGCTCTTGCTGCTGACCGCACCTGCCGCGGTATGAGGGCAGGCGGCGTTTGGCCGCGTCGCCCGCGCCCCAAAGCTCCCTGCGGAGTGCGAGCTGCCTGAGGCGCAAGGTTGAGGTCGCCCTGGGCCGGCGGCACGGCGTGGGCGGGCCACGCCGCCCAGCGGTAGGCGTTGGCGGTCGGGTCGCTCGACATCAGAACGGCGAGGCGACGGAACGTGAGGCATCGGAAGAGGGATTCTGGTGCACCCCTACCTGGCATGCCAAATGTCGGATTGCGGGTTCCAGCAGACCCTTGAGGTTTGAACACTGGGGTGCGCGTGAAGATCTCTCCTCTACCAACTCACGTCTCATCGCCCCGCAAAGGATCTAGGCTACACGATGAACAACACAAGAGACGCAAGGTTTATACTAGTTCGGGCCACTGTTGTGGTGTAATACCCTACTCTAGTTTGTGGTGTGGTGGATTGCCTCTGGGGCTGATGATGAACAGTACAAGGGAAGAACAGCCTCGGGAGGGGTGTTCTTGTGGTGGTGTTGTCCCTTTGGAGGGGTTGATTCCAGATGCCTCTATACTATGGTGGCTAGTCCTATATATAGAGCGAGAGGCCCTGGTCCTCTTCCCAAATATTGAGTGGGAAGGGCGCCAACAATTGGCCATTTTGAAGGGGAACATCTAGTACACTTATCCTGACTAAAGTCGGTCCTCGCCTGCCAAAGACTCTAACGATGATGCCGTCCTGGGCTCCACGATGACCTCCTTCCCGCCGTTCCGTTGGTCTTGGTCTTGTTGCACCGAAATGGTTGCCTTCGCCTGATGCCTTGGCCAGTGCTTGCCCCCTTTGCACCAAAGGGGAAACAAGGACACTGCACAGGCTGGCGCCCGCCTGGCGCCCGCCTGGCCTCGATCGTCATGGCTTGCGTCACGGGCACCTCGCGAGGTACCCCTGCCTTGATCTCTCCGCCTCCTCACGAGCCAGCCTGACAAGGCTACTCCTGAGGAAGCTTTCCTGTCGTCCGCCCCATGAGGCTTGGTCCCTTGCGAGGGTCTTGAGCTTGAGTCGATGAAGATGGGCCGCACTGGGGACCCCCATTCCCAGAACATCGACAAATTGTATGTGGTTACTAAAGGTTGTTCGGAGTCCCTAGTGAGATCCCAGACATGACGAGGAACTCCGGAATGTTCCAGAGGTGAAGATCGATATATTGGACGAAGGGTATTGGAGTCCGGAATTGTTCTGGGGGTACCGGGTGATGACCAACGTGTCCGAAAGGGGTTTCGGAGGCCCGGACAAGCGTTGGGGGGCCTTATGGGCCAAGGGGAGGGGGCACATCAGCCCACTAAGTGTCTGTGCACCCCTCCCACCCCATCTCACGTAACCTGGATCCCCTCAAAAAACAAAATCTCACATAACCTGGAGAGGTGGGGGCGCCTTCCCTAGGGCAGCCACCTCTCCCGGCTTGGGGGGCAAGTTTCCTAGGGGTGGGGGCGCCCAAACCCATCTAGGGTTTCCCCTGTGGCCGCCGCCCCTCCCCTAGAGAAACCCTAGGGCGCCTCCTCCCCCTTCCCCCTATATATAGTTAGGGAGAGAGAGGGCATCAACACCCCCTTCCCCTGGCGCAGCCTCTCCCTCCCCAACACCTCCTCCTCCTCCGTAGAGCTTGACGAAGCCCTACAGGAGAACCATAGGCTCCACCACCACACTGTCGTGCTGCCAGAGCTCTCCCTCAACTTATCCTCTCCGCTTGCTGGATCAAGAAGGAGGAAACGTCCCCGGGCTGTATGTGTGTTGAACGCGGAGGCGCCATCCGTTCGGTGCTAGATTGGATCGTCCGCGATTTGAATCGCCACGAGTACGACTCCATCAACCGCGTTCTTGTAACGCTTCCGCTTAGAGATCTTCAAGGGTATGAAGATGCACTCCCTTCTCTCTCTCTCATTGCTATCATCTCCTAGATTGATCTTGGTGACACGTAGGAAAATTTTGAATTATTACTACGTTCCCCAACAGTGGCATCATGAGCTAGGTCTATGCATAGATTCTATGCACGAGTAGAAAACGAGTAGTTGTCGGTGATGGTTTGTTCAATTTGCTTACCATTACTAGTCCTATCTTGGTTCGGCGGCATTGTGGGATGAAGCGGCCCGGACCGACCTTACACGTACGCCTACGTGAGACAGGTTCCACCGACTGACATGCACTTGTTGCATAAGGTGGCTAGCGGGTGTCTGTCTCTCCCACTTTAGTCGGATCGAATTCGATGAAAAGGGTCCTTATGAAGGGTAAATAGAAATTGGCATATCACCATTGTGGCTTTTGCGTAGGTAAGAAACGTTCTTGCTAGAAACCCACAGTAGCCACGTAAAACATGACACAACAATTAGAGGACGTCTAACTTGTTTTTGCAGGGTATGCTATGTGATGTGATATGGCCAAAAGGATGTGATGAATGATATATGTGATGTATGAAATTGATCATGTTCTTGTAATAGGAATCACGACTTGCATGTCGATGAGTATGACAACCGGTAGGAGCCATAGGAGTTGTCTTAATTTATTGTATGACATGCATGTCATTGAA
Source organism: Triticum aestivum (assembly GCF_018294505.1). Classification (NCBI taxonomy): domain Eukaryota; kingdom Viridiplantae; phylum Streptophyta; class Magnoliopsida; order Poales; family Poaceae; genus Triticum; species Triticum aestivum. The sequence continues at coordinate 460,785,321 of NC_057801.1, forward strand.
AATGCCATTAAATTACTTTACTTTATTGCTAATGGTTAGCCATAGTAGTAGAAGTAATAGTTGGCGAGACAACTTCATGAAGACACGATGATGGAGATCATGATGATGGAGATCATGGTGTCATGCCAGTGACGAAGGTAATCATGCCGCGCCTCAAAGATGGAGATCAAAGGCGCAAGATGATATTGGCCATATCATGTCACTTTATGATTTGCATGTGATGTTTGTCGTGTTTACATCTTATTTTCTTAGAATGATGGTAGCATAAATAAGATGATCCCTCACTAAAATTTCAAGAAAGCGTTCCCCTAACTATGCACCGTTGCGAAGGTTCATTGTTTCGAAGCACCACATGATAATCGGGTGTGATAGATTCTAACATTTGCATACAATGAGTGTAAGCCAGATTTACACACACGAAACACTTAGGTTGACTTGACGAGCCTAGCATGTCCAGACATGGCCTTGGAACACGAGAGACCGAAAGGTCGAACATGAGTCGTATGGTAGATGCGATCAACATGGAGATGTTCACCATTGATGACTAGTCCGTCTCACGTGATGATCGGACACGGCCTAGTCGATTCGGATCATGTATCACTTAGATGACTAGAGGGATGTCTATCTGAGTGGGAGTTCATTAGATGAACTTAATTATCATGAACGTAGTCAAAAGGTCTTTGCAAATTATGTCGTAACTTGCGCTTTAGTTCTACTGTTTTAGATATGTTCCTAGAGAAAATTAAGTTGAAAGTTGATAGTAGAAATTATGCGGGCTGGGTCCGTAAACTGAGGATTTTCATCATTGCTGCACAGAAGGCTTATGTCCTTAATGCATCGCTCGGTGCGCTGAACCTCGAGCGTCGTCTGTGGATGTTGCGAACATCTGACATACACATTTTGATGACTACGTGATAGTTCAGTGCATAATGCTAAAAGGTTTAAAATTGAGGCGCCGAAGACGTTTCTTGAAATGTCATGGAACATATGAGATGTTCCAAGAGCTGAAATTGGGATTTCAGGCTCGTGCCCACGTCAAGAGGTATGAGACCTCCGACAAGTTTCTTAGCCAGCAAACTAAGGGAGAAAAGCTCAATTGTTGAGCATGTGCTCAGATTGTCTGAGTACTTCAATCGCTTTAATCGAGTGGGAGTTAATCTTCCAGATGAGATAGTGATGGTTCTCCAAAGTCACTGCCACCAAGCTACCGAGCTTCATGATGAACTATAACATATCAAGGATAGATATGATGATCCTTGAGCTATTCACGATGTTTGACACTGCGAAAGTAGAAATCAAGTAGGAGCATCAATTGTTGATGGTTAGTAAAACCACTAGTTTCAAGAAGGGCAAGGGCAAGAAGGGATACTTCATGAAATGGCAATTCAGTTGCTACTCTAGTGAAGAAACCCAAGGTTGAACCCAAACCCGAGACTAAGAGCTTCTGTAATGAGGGGAACGGTCACTGAATCAAAACCACCCTAGATACTTGGTAGATGAGAAGGCTGGCAAGGTCGACAGAAGTATATTGGATATACATTATATTAATGTGTACTTTACTAGTACTCCTAGTAGCACCAGGGTAACAGATACCGGTTCGGTTGTTAAGTATTAGTGACTCGACATAAAAAGCTATGGAATAAACGGAGACTAGCTAAAGGTGAGATGACGATATGTGTTGGAAGTGTTTCCAAGGTTGATGTGATCAAACATCGCACACTCCCTCTACCACGGGATTGGTGTTAAACCTAAATAATTGTTATTTGGTGTTTGCGTTGAGCATAGACATGATTGGATTATGTTTATCGCAATACAATTATTCATTTAAGGAGAATAATGGTTACTCTGTTTATTTGAATAATGCCTTCAATGGTCTTGCACATAAAATGAATGGTTTATTGAAACTCGATCGTAGTGATACACATGTTCATGCCAAAAGATATAAGATAGTAATGATAGTACCACCTACTTATTTCACTACCATTTGAGTCATATTGGTATAAAACGCGTGAATAAGCTCCGTGTTGATGGATCTTTGGACTCACTCATTTTTGAAAAGTTTGAGACATGCGAAACATGTCTATTGGTATATACGCATGAAGAAACTCCATGCAGATGGATCGTTTGGACTCACTTGATTTTGAATCACTTGAGACATGCAAATCATACCACATGGGCCAGATGACTGAAAGGCCCCGTTTTCAGTGAGATGGAACAAGAAAGAAACTTGTTGGAAGTAATACATTTGATGTGTGCAGTCCAATGAGTGCTGAGGCATGCAGTGGATATTGTTATGCTCTTACTTCACAGATGATTTGAGTAGATGCTAAGTATATTTACTTGATGAAACACAAGTCTGAATTATTGAAAGGTTCAAGTAATTTCAGAGTGAAGTTGAAGATCTTCGTGACAAGAGGATAAAATGTCTATGATATGATCATAGAGATGAATATCTGAGTTGCAAGTTTGGTACACAATAGAGACATTGTGGAAATTGTTTCACAAATAATACCGCCTGGAACACCATAGTGTGATGGTGTGTCCGAACATCATAACTGCACCCTATTGGATATGGTGCATACCATGATGTCTCTTATCGAATTACCACTATCGTTTATGGGTTAGGCATTAGAGACAACCGCATTCACTTTAATAGGGCACCACGTAATTCCGTTGAGATGACACCATATGAACTATGGTTTAGAGAAACCTAAGCTGTCGTTTCTTAAAAGTTTGGGGCTGCGATGCTTATGTCAAAAAGTTTTAGCCTGATAAGCTCGAACCGAAAGCGGATAAATGCATCTTCATAGGACACCCAAAACAGTTGGGTATACCTCCTATTTCAGATCCCGAAGCAAAAGTGATTGTTTCTAGAAACATGTCCTTTCTTGAGGAAAAGTTTCTCTTGAAAGAATTGAGTGGGAGGATGGTGGAGACTTGATGAACCATCACTTCAACCAGTGTGTAGTAAGGCACGTGAAGTTGTTCCTGTGGCGCCTACACCAATTGAAGTGGAAGATGATGATATTGATCATGAAACTTCGGATCAAGTCACTACCAAACCTCATAGGTCGACAAGGATACGTACTACTTCAGAGTGGTACGGTAATCCTGTCTTGGAGGTCATGTTGCTAGACAACAATGAATGTACGAGCTATGGAGAAGTGATGGTGGGCCCAGATTCCGATGAATGGCTTGAGGCTGTCGGCGTTCTGGGAATGGGGGTCCCTAGACTTGCCTGCTTGCGGCCTGCAACATGGCTCAGCAGTGGCCCAGTACGACCCGTCTTCATCAACAAACACTCAAGACCCTCGCGGGGCGGACGACGCAAGGCCTCCTCAGGGGCGGCCTCACCAGGAAGGCTCGCGAGGAGGCGGAGAGATCAAGGTGAGGGGTACCGCGGGAGGTGCTCATGACTCGAGCCATGACGATCAAGACCAGGCGGGCGCCAGGTGGGCGCCAGCCTACGCAGTGTCCTCGTTTCCTCTTTGGTGCAAAGGGGGCAAGCAACGGAGCGGAGTACCGAGGCATCAGGCAAAGGTTTCCATATCGGTGCAACGAGACCAAGACCAGCAGAGCGGTAGGACGGAGGTCACCGTGCAGCCCAAGACGGTGTCACCACCAGTGCCTTTGGTAGTCGAAGACCACCTTTAGTCAGGATAGCTTGTACTAGCTGTCCCCTTTCAAAATGGCTGTTGTCGGATCCCTTCCCGCTCAATATTTGGGAAGAGGACTAGGGCCTCTATAAATACAGATAGCCACCACAATAGGAGGGCCTCTGGAATCTTATCCGAGCCTAGCTCATCTACGCTCCACCACAAGAACACCTCTCGCGAGGCTGTTCTTCCTCTGTACTGTTCATCATCAGCCCAAGAGGCAATCCACCACACCACACACTGGATTAGAGTATTACACCACAACTGTAGCCCGAACCAGTATAAACCTTGTGTCTCTTGTGTTGTTCATCGTGCTATCTTAGAATCGCGGCGAGGTTGTGGGCGTGTATTGGTAGGGAGTAGATCTTCGTGTGCACCCAAGAGTTCGAATCTTAAGGGTTTTGCCGGAACCCGATATTCGATATTTGGCGTGCCAGGTAGGGTGCACCGAAATCTTTTCCGCTGATCTGCGTCCCATCGCTTCGTCGCATCCATGGCAGACGCTCGCCGAGCTCGCGCCGAGCACCAAGCTGCTCTCGCCACCCGCGTCGCCCAGACGGCTCCCATCGGTGGGCCTCCTTGTTGTTCTCCATCGCCTGCCGCCAACGTCGCCACCGGCCCGGCGGGGAACGTGCAACAAGCATCTTCGCTGCACCCTTCGGTGCGGCGAGAAGGCCGCACCGCCACTCCTCGCTGACCCCAGCTGGTTCATCATCTCACGCTCGTCGTGCCCCCACGGACAAGCATGCCGCATTGCTCCTGGCACGTGAGCTCCTACACTACTGCCCCGTCGACGACCTCTACGAAGAATGGCTCGCTCGCATCACCGAGCTCGTCAGCGCCGGAGGGGGATCTCCTGCGCCATCCCTCTCACTGCCTCTCCCTCCGTCATGCATGGGCGACGCGGCTTAGGGAGCGCCTGTGCCACCTCCTCCCCAAGAAGGCGCCCTGGCTCCAAGGCGCGCGGCCCCTGGACGTGACCTACCGCGTCCGGCGCCCGCGCGGCAAGAAAGAAGGTGCCAAGAAATTCCTCGGCCTCAAGAAGGCGCTCACATGCTCCCTACACCAGCACGACAAGACCGCATCCCTACACTAGCACGCCAAGACCCCGTGCTGCCCTTGGCGGCGGCACGCGGGAACCATCAAGAGCAAGCCTCGCGCCTGCAAAAGGCTCCGGTGTCCACCGCAGGTTGCCGTGCCTTCACCACCGAGCTGCGTAGCATCACCTGGCCCGACAAGTTCAAGCCGGACCTGCATCCCCGCTACGACGGTACTGCCGACCCCGCGGAGTTCCTGTAGCTCTACGAGCTGGGCATCGAGGCGGCCAACAGAGACGAAAAGGTCATGGCGAACTAGTTTCCCATGGCGCTCAAGGATGGTGCCCGCACCTGGCTCCTGAACCTGCCTCCCGGTTCGATCTCCTCTTGGGACGAGATGCGTAGCCACTTCATCGCCAACTTCCAGGGCACTCACGACCACCCCCCGGCTGCGGGTGACCTGCGCCGCATCAAGCAGCAGCCTGGAGAGACCCTGCAGGAATACATCCAGTGCTTCAACAGCGCCCGCCTCAAGATACCCAAGGTGACGGACGAGGCCATCATCTCAGCGTTCTCTGATGGCATCCACGACGTCAAGATGAAGGAAGAGCTCGCCATCCACGAGGATCTGTGCACATCCCTTAAGCTGTTCAACCTGGCGACCAAGTGCGCAAGAGCTGAGGAGGGACGCCTCTCCCTCCTCGAGCTTCCAGCTGCTGACCCAGAAGAGAAGAAGGCCAAGGCCAAGGACGTGAAGCGAAAAGGAGAAGTCATGCTCGCAGCAGAACCGGACACGAAGCAAGGCAGGGACCAGCCGGAGTCGTCCAAGGGCAGCCGATTCTGCGCCTACCACAACCTCCACACCCACAACACCAATGAGTGCCAGGAGCTCAGGGCCATCCGAGAAGGACGCTTCGGTCGATGCCCCGAGCGCAACGATCGGGGCTACGGCCGAGGAGGAGGACGAGGCGGAGGACGATGGGACGATCGAGGGCCTCGCCAGGAGTGGCATGACCTACCTCACGAGGATCACTGGCAGGACCAGCCTCGCAAGGGAGCCTGGAGGGATCAGCCTCACGAGGACCGCCCGTAGGGCAACGCAGGCCTTCCTCCTCTGCCGCCACCGCCAAGAAGGAACGACGACCACCACCAGGACGAGGGGGCTGGGGGCTTCCAGGAGCCACGTGCTATCGCTTGCATCTTGGGCGGTGCCCAGGCCCCAGCCTCTTAGCGCATCTTCAAGGAGTTTGCTCGCGAGGTGAATGCAGTCCTCCCCAAGCTCGAGGCCACGCGCCCGCTTAGGTGGTCCAAGTGCGCCATCACTTTTAGCTCAGCAGATCAACTCAAGTGTGCGGCTACAGCTGGCGTCCTCCCAATGCTTTGTTCCCCAGTCATCAGCAACGTGCAAGTTACCAGGACCCTCATTGATGGCAGCGCAGGGCTCAACATTCTGTCCGTCGAGATGTTCAACAACCTTCAAGTGACATATGATCAACTTTAGCCTACCAAGCCTTTCTCAGGAGTTACTCACGGCTCCACCACCCCGATAGAACAGGTATGCCTCCCTGTCACCTTTGGACAATGCAACAACTACCACACCGAGCTCATCGACTTTGACGTCGCCCACATCCGCCTGCCATACAATGCCATCATCGGGTATCTGGCCCTGGCCAAGTTTATGGCGGTGACCCACCATGGCTACAATGTCCTCAAGATGCCAGGAAGCGACGGAATCATCACAGTCCCCTGCAAAGAGAAAGATGCAGTGTGCTCCCTCGAGCGCACCTTCCAAGCTGCATCAATCGAGGACCCGGACAGCAAGGGCGAGAACCCTCCTAAGGCAGTCCCCAAGAAGAAGAAGACATCGCCCAGCTCAAGGCCTCAGGAGGTTGGCATTTCAGGAGGTGCCGCAGCAGGATCCACGCCCGTGCAAGGGATGCCTCCTTTCGTCGCATAGGAAGGCGCGCCCAATGCCCTCCTTGGGTAGGGCTCGAGGGCTCTCTTCTGGAGGGCCTCAGACTTTGCCAAAATCACGAGGGAGGCGCTTGGGCACCACTTGGAGGCATGCTTCACAGCACATTTCCCTCAGGAAGGCATGGGGCATGGAGAGCCCAACCCTCAGGAGTTCATCACGGAGACCACTCAAGAGCTTCAGGAAGCAAGAGCCATGCGCGGCGATCGCCGTTTGCCCGGTGTAGCTCCCCATCCAGGCGAGGATGGTGGGCTGCGCATCTGCATCGACGTCCCAGGGCTCATCCAAGCCGCATCTTAGGAGTGCTTCTGGCCCTCGCGCATGGGACGTTGCGAGAGTCTGCTACACGGCTATGTTCGCATGCCTTTCGGCCTACCAAACATGGCTGCTACTCACCAGCGCCATCTGCGGAGCATTCTGGCGGCTCAGGAGGCCAGGCACCACGCAGTCCTGGCGGAGATGGAGATGGTCCTCAAGGAACCGCCTGGACCCCCAGAGCCTCCCGAGGCTTAGGGCTCCGGTGGCTCGTGAGGGCCGGCCTCTTCACCGCGCATCTTCAGCTACTCCAACGCCCCTTCTACAATGGCCCCAGGTGACATCTTCCGAGTTCATTTCAGCTGGGAGCGCCCTCAGGGCTGCATCATTCGCAGGCCGCGTGGGTCTGTCCGTGCGGCATGTATCCCTTTTGCGCACGTCTTTAGTTTACCCTGTAGGGGGCGCCCCCCGGGCTGCATCATCCCCAAGCCACTCGGGCCTGGCCCGGTGGCATGTATCCTTTCTGCATTTATCTAAGCTGATTTGCCCTTCATGCTTAACCCGCCTGCTCGATTGACGCCTACCTCTGGAGCTGCTTATGCTGGCACGACGCTTGTGCATGGGTCTGTCCTTGCAACATCGACAAATCTGAGTGGTCGAGCTCTGGCCCGCGGCAGCCCCGCAAGTGTCACCTCACCAGGCCCTCAGTGCCCTCGCCCTTCTCTCAGAGCAACCAATGGCCGGCCGGCAATCATAATGGCAGCCCGTGCTTTTCTCGTGTTGGTTTATAGGAACCTCCTGAGGTCTATAGCGGGTGGCACACGAGCTCTCTCCCTCTTTCCCGTGCGATCCGCTTGCGCGTTAAAAGGGGGGCTCCTGAGCATCGTGACTCAGGAGCTCTTACTGGCTCTCCAACCCTCACCCCTTGGCCTTGTCCACGGCATCATGACCTGGCATACCAGCGGCGGCTGAGCTCGCTCGAGGTCTGGGACCTGAGGATGTAGAGCACAAAGGAGGGTGTGGGGAAGAGGGGGAAAGCTCATGAGGGCCTAACCCTGCTACTTCCCAGCTTCCGATGTACAAGTCCGGCGCAACTCAAAGGAACGACTCCATGTTTTCGAGATAAGTTTTGCGCTTGGAATAGCTAATTGATGCGGCACAGAATCTCCACCTACTGCGGCTCTGTGACCGTGACGTTGCCTTCCTTTCTCACCTTTCAGCGACTACTTGTGCGCTAAAGGGGACCTCATGAGCATCGCGCCTCACGGGATCTTACTGGACCTCGGGCCGCTCACCTCCTGGCCTTGACCACGACATCGCGACGTGGCATACCAGCGACGGCTGAAGCCTGCCCGGGGACCGGGACCTGTCAGGGTAGAGCACCAAGTCGTCACGAGGTCAGAAAGGGGGAACCAAGCCGGGACAGGACAAGCATTTGCACCGCTTCATAATAAGGATAATATCAACCAAATACATCATGGACCCTTTACATGCCCCCACGGGGTGTTTTCTCGATTCCTCGCAGGGAACAAAAGACGCGAATCCTAAGGAGCCCTAACTACACGTGCCTCCATGGCCGACACCATCATCAACAGTAGGCCACAAGAGGCCGGTGCCAACCCCATCCAGATCAGCTGCGGCAATGGCCTGATGCAGCCGCCTTGCTCCGAACGCGGCGCGAGCTCGGGGGCACGTAGCTGTCGTCGCTCGTCTCCGAGTCGCGAAGAGCTCGGGAGAGTCCCTGGACTCCCAAGCATCACCGCTGCTACCGGAGGAGCCATTGGGGAAGCGGATGACATGCCTAGCCCCAACCACGATGATGTCCCGGTTGCCTCCTCTGGGGCAGCACTCCAGCCGGCGGCCTTCTGCGTCGAAGACCTTGAAGAACATCAAGGAGGTGCCATCGTATTCAAAATGAATCACGAGGGCACCCCCTGTTCGGCAGACCCGGGCGATCTCTCCCCAGCCATGGGTCATGAAGACCTTGCCCGAAGAGACGACTTCAACATCCGCTCCGGTCGCCGGAGCACCGCAGTCGGCGTGCTGTAGCCAAAGCTTGAGAGGGCCCCTCGGCGGCATCTCGGCGGCGAAGAATGGAGGGAAGCGAATCCAGGTGCTTGGAGGCATCATGGCTTGGAGCACGAGCTCGCAAGAGGAGTTCGCGGCGTGGACTCCAGGAGCAATGGCTTGCACCGCCGTGGCTCGTCGACCTTGCCTGCGGCGCGGGCGGCGTCGCTCGTCATCTCCTTCTCCAGGACCCTCGGCCCGGGCGTACAGGGGTAGCAGGAACCTAGGAGGTGGCCACTCACACTAGGGCCTCATCATCTCCAGGCTCGCAGCCTCTTCGTGGTGGCATGGGACCGGATGTTTCTTCAGCTGGAGCGGGTCAGGCCCCTCCCGGGGGGCCTTTCTTTTCTCCTTGGCTGAGAACCGGCAGATCGGTGCCATTGGTGTCAAGAATGGAGGTGGAGCAAGAAGAAGCAGGCAGAGCAAGAAGATATGGGCAACAGGGGCTCTCGGCTCTCTGTACTTATAGTCCCAGGGAGGCCAACCGTCGACCTCCACGATCGCAGGTAATCATGACTCTTTTTGCATGTAGCAGGGACTCGTCAAATCGGGCTGTTGCTGAGGCAGCATGAGGAAGCGGAGACGCCCACGTCCAATCAGTCGCGACGTGTCGACCAAGGCCGCAGGCTATTGGGGCCCGCGGTGCTCCGCACTTGCCCTTTGGCTTCGCTACTAAGCCAAGTCCGAGCGTGCCTTGGGCCCGGGGGCTACTGTCATTGTTTTGGGAACGGGGGTCCCCAGACTTGCCTGCCTGCGGCATGCAGCGTGGCTTAGCAGTGGCCCAGTACGGCCCATCTTCATCAACTAACGCTCAAGACCCTCGCGAGGGGCGAAGCCTCGCGGGGCGGACGATGCAAGGCCTCCTCAGGGCGGCCTCACCAGGCATGCTCGCGAGGAGGCGGAGAGATCAAGGCGAGGGGTACCTCGCGAGGTGCTCATGACGCAAGCCATGACGATCAAGACCAGGCGGGAGCTAGCCTGCGCAGTGTCCTCATTTCCTCTTTGGTGCAAAGGGGGAAAGCGCAGGCGCGGAGTACCGAGGCATCAGGCAAAGGTTTCCATATCGGTACAACGAGACCAAGACCAGCAGAGTGGCAGGACGGAGGTCACCGTGGAGCCCAAGACGGCATCACCACCAGTGCCTTTGGCAGTCAAAGACCACCTTTAGTTAGGATAGCTTGTACTAGCTGTCCCCTTTCAAAATGGCCGTTGTTGGATGATGACCCACAAGTATAGGGGATCTATCGTAGTCCTTTCGATAAGTAAGAGTGACGAACCCAACGAGGAGCAGAAGGAAATGATAAGCGGTTTTCAGCAAGGTATTCTCTGCAAGTACTGAAATAAGTGGTAACAGATAGTTTTGTGATAGGATAAATTGTAACGAGCAACAAGTAACAAAAGTAAATAAAGTGCAGCAAGGTGGCCCAATCCTTTTTGTAGCAAAGGACAAGCCTGGACAAACTCTTATAATAGGAAAAGCGCTCCCGAGGACACATGGGGATATCGTCAAGCTAGTTTTCATCACGCTCATATGATTCGCGTTTGGTACTTTGATAATTTGATATGTGGGTTGACCGGTGCTTGGGTACTGCCCTTACTTGGACAAGCATCCCACTTATGATTAACCTCTATTGCAAGCATCCGCAACTACAACAAAAGTATTAAGGTAAACCTAACCATAGCATGAAACATATGGATCCAAATCAGCCCCTTACGAAGCAACGCATAAACTAGGGTTTAAGCTTCTGTCACTCTAGCAACCCATCATCTACTTATTACTTCCCAATGCCTTCCTCTAGGCCCAAATAATGGTGAAGTGTTATGTAGTCGACGTTCACATAACACCACTAGAGGTTAGACAACATACATCTTATCAAAATATCGAACGAATACCAAATTCACATGACTACTAATAGCAAGACTTCTCCCTTGTCCTCAGGAACAAACGTAACTACTCACAAAGCATATTCATGTTAATAATCAGAGGGGTAATATTGTGCATAAAGGATCTGAACATATGATCTTCCACCAAATAAACCAACTAGCATCAACTATAAGGAGTAATCAACACTACTAGCAACCTACTAGCACCAATCCCGGACTTGGAGACAAGAATTGGATACAAGAGATGAACTAGGGTTTGGAGATGAGATGGTGCTGGTGAAGATGTTGATGGAGATTGCCCTCTCCCGATGAGAGGAGCGTTGGTGAGGACGATGGTGATGATTTCCCCCTCCCGGAGGGAAGTGTCCCCGGCAGAACAGCTCTGCCGGAGCCCTAGATTGGTTCCGCCTCATAGCGGCGGAGTCTCGTCCCGAAAGGTTCTCTTCTATTTTTTTATCATCGGAAGACTTCATATGGGAGAAGATGGACGTCGGAGAGCCACCAGGGGGCCC